>NC_073701.1:64298004-64617772 GCF_023634085.1 Falco cherrug
TCAGCAACTGGGAGGAGGTCACTCCACACCAGCTGCAAGCATATTTGAATGCTTGCTAGTCATGCATTTGCTTTCCACCATTGTTAATGGGCTATTATGCTGAGGGTTCCCAGATCTCCTACACTTGAGCACCTCTCACCTTGCTAGGAGAAACCTTGCAAAGCAAATAACTCATCTTGCCTGAGAACAGAGAAACTACATTTAGTTGGCCAGGCTGACTGAGGCTGGAGAAATCCCAGTAACCTATGCTCAGCGTACAAGGTCTTTCTCTGCAGACTGCAGGTACATAAGTTGCAGGTGGGTGTAGATGAAACCAGTTGTATTTACTGCCACAGCAGTACCTCTGTACACTTAAATACAACACTAAAGAAAAAGGTCTTTCGCAAGTTATCTGAGGCACCCACTGCCCTCCCACTCTTCTCCTGTGAAGGCAAAGCCAAGCCAGATATTACAGCAATGATCTCCAGATGAGGGGCTACCACCACGAATAAGAAACACAGGACCAAAATGGGGGGTCATGAGCTTGCCAGAATGCAGCATCCCCTGTTGTGGTAAGTGTGTGGGAGCCTGAGAGAGGCTGCAATTCAAATCATTCAGGTACCACTGCTGTAGGCCAATGTATGCCTTTGCAAACTGCTTCTGTCCAACGCTGGCCTGGCCATATGACAGCAGCAGGCTGCTGACCAGTCCCTCCTGCTCCTGTCAGAGCCAGGATGGCTCAGCTCCAATGGAACAAACCAGAGCTCAAGTTTGTAACCACTGCAGCTGATCTGAAGTGCAGAGGTATCCCAAGACCCCACAATCCTCTCCAAAGCCTACACAAGCCAAGCCTCAAACTACTCTTCACTCAGTTCCATCCTTAACCTCTATTCCTTTCAGTGCCCCCTCTCGCTTATGCTCAGTCCCTTCCAAGAATCCTACCGCCACTATCACAGAAAACACACTAATGCAATACCTGTGGCCATGCCATGGCTTCCTTTCCTTGCGTTTTGCTCCCCTCTGTCCCACTTGTTCTGCAACATACCAGCTCTGAGCATTTGCACCTCTGTTTGCATGCAGCAGCATGGAAAGGTTCCCGCTTTTGGCTGAAATTTTGGCTACCAATAATAATTAGGATGGGTATTAATTGTCACTGGCTCAAAATGACACCAACCTCTCATCCAGCAACCCCATGTGAGCAACTGAAGCCAGATTCAAATTCAACCCTTCTGCTATTTGTACAGCACCTAAGACATGTCACCTTAAACAGTCACTGGGAGCTCTCTGTGAGACTAAAAACTTTGATTTGGTCTTTTTTTCATCAAGAGGCCTTCCAAGAACATGCTGCTAGTCTCAAATATTGCTCGGACTGTTGCAAGCCTTGCTCTGTACACAGATCAGCTTCACCCTGTAAAAGCTGCCAATGGCCAGGACTTCAGAGAAGCAAGGTGAGTTTGTTTAAATGCCTTTTATGTTGCCTAACAAGGAAACGTCATTTATCATCACACCGTCTCCTTTCATTGCAGTTCGGTGCTGGAGGCTAATTTATACAGAATCAATGGCAAAACAGTTAGCTGGGAGTTTATTTTACTAAGCATTTGGTCATGTCAATCCATTTCATAACTGCCTCTTCTCATTAAATATACCCCCTAGGGAAACAGTTACAGCATATCCACTTCCAGCACCACGTCTGGCTGCACTAGGTGGAAGATGTGCTTGCAATACAGCTTCTACCAAAGAGCCGCTCACAGCCACGAAACAAATGGACGACCTGCCAGGGAGGCTGCACAAGTGACAACAGCGAGATTACATCTCTCTGCAGAGAATCGTGTTATCGAGAGCAAAAGAATAACAGACACATGTTCATCTGATGAATGTTTCCTTAAAAAAAAAAAAAAAAAAAAAAAAAAAAGAGGAAAAAATAAGTGCTTGGACCTGATTTAATCTTTGGAGGATATTACGCAGAGACTATTCTCAAGGCTGCCAGTGCTGAGAGCACAGATCCATTACCTGACAAAAAGAAAAGAGATATAAAGAAAAAGGGGGGGGTTGGGGGGGGTGTATGTGTGCTTGCAGAAGAAAAGAAACATGAGAATCATCCTACTCTACTGGTGGGACACAGCATTGACCAGCTTCCCTCAGCACTTTCAGAAATCTTCAAATTCCCTTGAGGCAGAGGGTGTTGCATAAGATGGCACAATAAATGGGGCAAACAAATATCAACTCTGAAGTCTCAGCTCCCAGGTCAAACTCTGTTGATGATACAGGTCTTCTGAATTCATCAACAAAAAGCATTCACATTCATCAATTCACCATCAAAGGTCTGTTCCAAGCCAGGCTGCCCTTGGGCCACCACAGATGAAAGGCAACAACATATCTGGTGTCTTGCGAGACTGTCTCCACCCTGCTTTTCATAAACATCCTGTCCCCCCATCGTGTGACTTCTGAGTACAGCGAAAGGCTGTGTAACTCCTAGAGTAACCAGCTTGTCCACCGTTCACAACATTGCTTTATTTTACAGACCCTTCTGCGCTTATTTTAGGTACCACCACATTTCCAGTTACTGATGGGATCTCAACTTCCATCAGTTGATGGGAGCATGAAGAGCAGCACCAGGTTACTGGAAAAGGCAGAAAGGCACATCTGCCTTCCAGCAAGTGATGAACCTGTCGGATCAAGCCACAACAGACTGCTGCTGCCAGGAAACAGCCTGCAGAAGACTGTTTCCAAAGCTCTGAACCTTGATGGCCTCCAGCGTAATGATGTGCTGCTCACTCTTTACATCACTGTTGCTGTATCAAGGAGGCCCATGATCTGTCCTAAAGACCAGAGCATCCATGCGGGTTAATCACTCTTCTCACACTCTGAGCTCAACAATTTCAACCTTAGCTGTTAATCACGTTTGGTTTAGTTAAACGTATCCCCCTAGGAACCAGAGAAAACACCCAAAATGTAAAGAGGGCCAGATGATATCATGCAATTTTTTTACCTAGTTGTTCGGTTGTTTTTTTTAATAGCACCTGCATTACTTGTAATGGTCAGCTGATATCCTCCTTGTGCTAGGTGCTGTACAAAATCAGAGAGGAGATGAACAGCAGGAAATCTAAATTAATCAGACAAAGACAAGAATAAGATAACATTTTTCCTCTTTTAGGCATGGAGACCTGAAACACCTCTCCAGCTGCCTTCCTAAGACAGACTCACGGCGGTCTGCGGGAACTGTCCAAAGCCTTGCTGCAGCTTCTCTGTGCAAGCTATTTTGTTTCACACGGACCAACAGGAGCAATGCAAAGGCAAAAAGAGAACTTACATTTTTAAAGCACAGGTGAGGCGCTGCCTCCGCTCCACACTGCTTCTGGTAGTCTGCCCAGTCAAAGTCCTGGCCAGAGTAACCTGCAGGATGAGAACACAGAAAGTGCCATCAGCCACCACCTCACACCAGAGAGCGAGCACAAAATGGGCCCCAAGCAGATGACCATTTGTGTTTCAGCATCCCATCCCACTACAATGAACTGTGCAGCATCAGCGGGCAAGTTCTCTGCATGCCTGTTTACACACCATGAGAGCCAGTGCCAAGGCTTCTCCAGCCCGAACTCACACATCTTCTGCACTTCATTTTGAAAATTCCATACCCTTGTTAAAAATTAATAAAACATACTAGTGTTCCTTATTTTCCCTTTTCTGTGAGCATCTCCCAGATAATAAACCTGTAACTATTGAGAAGCGCTACTGCCCCCAATTTCCAGGTGGGGCTAGTCATGGACTTCTTTCTCCTTCCTTTAGCTATCTCAAAGATGTGATTATGGAGCTGGACGTCAAGGATCCCTCAGCAGTGGACAGGGAGAGGACCAGCACAATCAGAAGCTGAACCATCTTCTCTTTCAAAGCATAAGATAAATTCTTCTCTCTCTTCCTGACATTGATGTACCCTCCATGACTGACTTTCCAGCAGCTCAGCGTACCTGAGCTGAATCCCATCACAGGAAACATTATCCAAGGTTATATAGAAACCTGGAGCAGAACAGGAAAATGAACACAGATTCCCCAGCTCCCAGACTAAAGCCTCAGCAACTAGATGATCCCTGCAGCCTCTGCTTCTGGGAAAGAAAGGGAAGCAACACTGATTTATATGAGCATCTCTCAGACAGTCCCATCACAGGAAGACAAAACAGACCTCATCCATTCCTCTTACCTGGCTATTTACACAATAAACTCTTAGGACAGAAGGTGAGTTTTATTTAATTTGCTTTTGGGGTTTTTTTTTGTCCTTTATATTTTTCCAGTGCTTGAAAGTGCTAATCCTGTCCAGGGCCCTGTGACAATACTGTTCATACTCTAATAACATTATTGCAGAACTACTCTTACTGGGAAGTTTTAGGAGTCACCTAAAGGCCAAATTCTCCCCTCAAGTCTCCCTGCCTGGAAGCTCAGCCTGGCCTCATTTCACAGAGCATCCCTTTATGCCTTTTTCATTGATAGTCAAAAAGGGACACTCAAGATCAGATGGGAATGAATCATTTATGACAATGAAAATTGTGACTTTTTTTGTAGGCAAGAAAGGACTGGAATACTGAATGGAGTCACCTATCAGTCACCCAGATCCAAAAAAGGAGGTAAAAATGTTGGAGATAAAGTCACAAGTACCCTGGTAAGATGCAAGTAGCTGGGATAGGATGAGCTTCTAATCCTAATGATTACATACATGACAAAGAAATTAATGACATAAAGCTTTAAGTTAAGATTCCTGTCTCTGTGGGTCATGAAGGTGCATAATAATTGTAAAGCTACAAATACACATGCACAGGGAAGTAAAAAAGGGCAACTACTTATACGGAATGCTCATTTTCCATAAGGAAAACACATATCCTTGCACAACCAATTTATGCAACAGTATTTTCTTCCCACTGCTCCATCTCCTTTTTTATCACCAGTTCCTTGTTTGCCAGATACTCTTCAGCTTCAAAAAGTGAAATGGAAAACAGGAAGAGAAGTGCACATCACTTAAGTGTCAGAATGGGATTCATCTGATCACATACGTTTGCAGGAGATGCCTACAGCTGTGCCTGTCACCCTGGGTTCCCTAAAGAGTCAGTGGAGGAACAGGCAGATCCAGAGGTGATCTGTCTGTCCTCCTGCAGAAGGAGCACAACGCCCTGTGAAAGTCCCTCTCCCTCGCCACTGACTCCAGAAGCAGCCAGGGTGATGGGCTCAGGTGGGGACAGCTACAGTGTGGTTGCCTACATTGAATCATCTGGGGTCCATCCCAGCTACCAGAGTACGCTTGCCTTCAGGGACCCAAAAAACTGCCCACACCTTGCACTTTATCACATCTCCAATTCAAACCCCTCATGGACAGGTTTGAATCTTGATCGCTAGCTACGCAAAATCCTGGCAGAGTGGATGGAAAAGGCACACTGACAAGGTTTCAGTGAGGTATAACAACTTGTGACCGCACAACCACCTGTTGGCTTGGCCCTGCACCACCGAAATCACTGGAAGACCTCTTGCTGTAACCTTCAGCAGGAACAAAACCTGGGAGGGCAGTTAAAGACTTTGCCATGACCCACTTCAACAGCCCAGCGAGGATGACCCCAAGTGAAGCATACTCAGGGACTGGCTTCAAACAAGCCTGGACCTGCATATGGCCTTTTCACGGAGCATCAAGATGTAAGCTCCCTCCCTTAGCACGTGGGGAGGTACCACGTCCCCAGTACCTCCATTAGCACGTGGCATTCACATACTGTCACCCTTTAAGGCTCAGCCCAAGTAACAACGTTCAAAGCTTTGTTTGCGTGACTCAACTGCTGCTCCTCAAACATGTAAAACCTCACTGTGTTTGCTATCTCAGCTCTCAGCATGGAAGAGCCCAGCAGTCTAATCAGAAGCAAACAGAACAACACAAATGTACTGGAGGTTTTGGAGCTGGCATTTCCTTAGTAAGCCTTACAACTAGGAGTGCTACTGAAATGTTTTTCCCCCTCTTAATAGCTCATAAAAAGGAACAATGGTTGTTACTCTAAAGGGAAGTGGTCTATAAATCCAGCTCTAATAAATATAAACAGCACTTGTTCAATGTTTATACAGCAGCAGTAAATGGGTATTCATTTTTGGCACTGTACAGGAAAATACTGCTCTCTATTTCTAGTAGCAAATGTTTGCACCTCCTGTTCATGACTCATCTACTGCACGTCTGGCTTCAACAAAGGCCCCATAGGCAAAAAGACAAGAGAATGGAGATCAGGCAAATAAAGGACTCCAAACCCACACACCCCAACCTGGTATACTGATCTGATGAAATAAAATCAAGTAACTTTACAATCAGAAAACCTCCTTGACAGCCATAAATTAACCAAAAAAACCCAAGCCCAGCATACAGCAAATAAATCCTTTTGCTTCATGGGAACTTCGTGCCTTTCAACAGGGAGAGCTGTGTGAGCAGCACAAAATATTGCCAATATATTCTCTGTTAAAGGTGATGTTGGTTGGGAATGTGTGAGCGCTGGGGAAGCAGCAGGCTGGCCAAATCTTGGTGCAAGAAGGACAATTCTGGACAGCCCAGATTTGGGTGGGAATGGTGGGATTTCCTCCTCCTCCTGCAGACCTGCTCAGCAGCCGCCAGCTCACGCCACAGCCTTCCTCGCTTTTGCAGCATTGCAGCCCTCCCCTATCAGTCCTGGTTACTCACCCAGAGCCGGTATTACTCCGCTCAGAGAAGACTGGCACCATCAGCGGGGGTTTGAAGGCTTTCCACTTTCCCTCCGCTTTCTTTTTTCGGAGGTTTGTGGGGGGTTTTTGTTTTTTTTAAAAAAACATATTTTTATGATGTCTGATTATATTTTAGTGACTCAAAGAGCACGTCTGCCGATGGAAAAGGTTTTTGACACAAAATGTGCTAAAATGCAGTTTGGGCATGCCGCCCTCATACACAGTCTAAGAAATACAGCAACATACAGCATGCATCTATCTGCCACTCGCTGTACGCCTTTTTAATAGCTTCCTTCCAGCACTGCTGATCTGACAGCAGAAAGCAAACTTTATTTCCACTGGGGGAATGAGGGGAGACTTTTTACACTTTCTCAGGAGCCCAGGTGGACCCCAATCACCAGGCATCACACCAGATCACGACCTACGCCTCACACTTTACTGGCCGAGTTGAGAAATATCTGTATGATGGATACTACAGATACTTCTAAAAATGTTGGCATCTAAACCAGTTCATGTGTGTTTGACCTGTAAAATATCACCTCAGACAGACACCTCAAACATTACCTCCGACTATCCCTGTAAAGAGAAGTGTCTGGCCTACAGTCCACTTTAGTTAATCAGCTGCATGTGAATTTGGGGTGGAAAAAACAGAAAATTTAATTTACTTTCATTTTTAGCAACTTTTCTGGCCAATATCAGTGAGCACTTACACAGGCCTTATCATTGTACCTGGATTTAAGGGGGAGGAAGCATTCATTTATTTCAGTAAAAGCAACAGCTACATGTGCCAAAGAGACACTCTGGATATACATGAGAGGACTCTGAATCTGGTAGGGAAAAACCCTTCGCTTCCCTGGGTTTGGCAGCAGCCTAATTTTTCCAAAAGTAAGACAAAACTGCGTGCACAAAATATAGTGGGGAAAAAAACAACTCTTTTTTTTTTTTTTTTTTTTTTTTTTTTGAGATACTTCTTTTTCTCCCAAGCAGCACCAATTTTTGGCAAAGGGTCGACATCCCAGCCAGCTTCAAAAACCTAAAATTCCAGAGAACCAACACATTTTGCAAGTGAATAAATATTGCTAGGGCACTGCAGGTGGTTGTCTGAGATTGCAAGTAATTAACTGCACTGCCTCGAAGTTTGGAAATAGCACGGCTGGAGGCTGTTTCTCCTGGCTCTGACCTGAACACTGCTCGCCATTTGCCCTCACCTGGGATTTTTTGAGACATCTAAGGAAATGCCTACATGCTCCTGAGCTGGCAGCTCTGAGTTTAGTTTAGGCATTCAGATGTAGGAGCTTTGCTTGGCCTCGGCATTGTATCAAGGTGGATGCTACAGGGAGATGCCTGGTTTGCCTCCAGTATGACATGACTGGTAATGCTCCTTTTGCTCTCTACACACACAAAGCATCGCTAAGATGCATTTCACAGGAATTCACTAGGCTTCAGTGCAGCCTGCTTCAGACTACAAAGCACATGATCATCAATCCACCAGCAAGACCTGTTTGCAGAGATGCTCATGGGCTAGTATAAGCCAGAACAGCTCCAGTGATTCAAGAGAGTTACTCTGGCTTGAGATACTTAGGGTAATGCTCTGCAGTGAAAAGCATCATGTTTTTTAAAGGCAACAATAACAAGCAATCTTCCTTCAGAGGAAACCTGCAAATCACCAAGAAGGAATACGAACCCTTGGGAGGTGTGAGATTGACTCCGTTTTTAAGGCACCACTGTATTGGCAAGATCCCTAAGGAATCCGCATGGCAAAGCATTGAGATTTTGCTGGGTTCAGGTCTCAAGTCATCAATGGTCACTTGTAAATAATGATTGCTAAAAACCTAAGGGGTGAAAAACAAGAAAACAAAATCAGAAGTTAAATATGCTGTAACATCAGGTAATGTGGAAAGATGAAACAGTCATGCCCTGGAGTTAAACTACTCCTGAAAACAACCCGCTCTCATGTAACACTTTCCATCAAAGTGTTTCTACCAAAGAGATCAAAGTCTGAGTTTTAGAGATGGGTAAACTGAGGCAAGGGAAAGTGCTGGGGTTCAGGGTCACTCAGTGTGCCCACAGCTGAGCAGGGACTGGAGGAGATCCCACAGCCTTCCTCTCTCTTGCCTTTGAGAGTGTGGATTAAATACCCAGCTACTGCCTCCATCCAGCTGTTTTATTTCCAAAGGTTTCCCAGATGTGCAGGGAAAATACATATGCATGGAGGGGAAACAGAGGTAAAAGAGGGATCCTATTTTTTTTTGCATGGAAATGGTAGATGGACATGCCATCCCCATTGGATCTAAGTGCATATAGTTAGCTGGTGATGCCTGTGGGAAAGAAACAATTCATTAATTAGGAACATCCACGGATTTTAAACATATGTCTTAATGTGTTCTCCAGCCAATTAAGTACCACTCTTGAGTTTTCCTAAGTGTGGTGGAAATCAGTAAGAGGTTCCTAATCAGGCTCTCTTCAGCCCTTTCTGGGAGCTCACCTTGGTCACTGATGCAGGACAGATATGAAATGGCTCCCTCATATTCACCACCTCCAGCTTCATCCCCACAGTGAAGAAGTGGTTTCGCAAATCAGCATGATCCTGCGGATGAGACAGGGAAGAGGAACACATGGTATGCCAGAGCCATGCACCAAGGAGGGGCCGATACATTTGAAAACCTATTTGAAATGTGTCCATGTGGATTTTGCCACTCAGCTGATTACCACATTGACCCCCAGCTCCAACTGGGCACTTCTGGCCCTATGCTCTTTTCATGCCAGACCAACCACAGAAGGAGAGGGGACAGCCTCACTCCTAGAGGACAGATCTGCAGCACCAAGCCCATCATATCTAAAGCACGTTGTGCATCCATCTCAGCACTAACGTGAACTGGGTCAACAAGGAGAACACCAAAGTGAGGACCTGTCCGAGAAATGCCTGCTTGAAAACCTCCCCTGGGCACAGCCTCTTCACCTCTGACAGCCACTACCATCTTGAGAGCAACTAAAGGTCCCGATGTGCCAGGACTCAACCTGACATCCCCAGGGCAATGCACAACATGGATGTAAACAGCTCAGGGTGGCCCTGATTTATCCTGGCGGGTGTCTACCTCCTGCAGGGCACCATAATAAGGACCTGGGCTGTTTTCCATGTGCTGCAAGATAGAAAGGTCTTTTCTCCAGCCAGGAGACCAAAGTGGTGGACTATGGCCCAGACAATGAACCCTGACCCAAAACATGGGCAACAAGAGAACATGTTGGTGGGAAAACATGCCCACTGCAACCCCCTTCCACCTGGGATCAAGCCTGGCTGCACCCAGAGGGGTTCCACACAGCAGCTTTGGGGATGGCAGCAGGATGCAGCCCCAAAACTCAGAAGAAACCAAGGTTCAGCTCCCTGATTTGCCACCAGTTTAGTGTTTAACATCTACCAAATCACTCCATTCCTCCTGACCCCTGCCTAACAGGCGTACAAGTTGGCATCCTAATTCCAGATTAACAATCATGTTTTGTGTTCATTCAATAAAAATGTCCTACAGTATTTCTAAACCATCTGTGCATTAGCCAACACAAGCATAAAAAGAGACATTATATTTAACACACACACAGACGACTCCAAAATACATGCAGAAAGCCTGCTATCTAATAAGTGGTTAGCAATGTCATTCCCATCTACATTCATCGCTACACATTTTATTCTTGTTCTAAAATGATTTTCTATTGATCCAAAGTTGTATGCCATTGTGCTTTCTTTTCCCCAAGAACTGCCTTCACTTGTAGACTTAACAACTTCTATTTTGGGATCTTACATTCCTGGTGCCATTAGAGAGAAAGACTTTTACAAGCTCCAACCACGGCTAAATGAATTGTTTTCATCTTACCAACCTTCAATGTCACAGAGCCTTTTCTGTGAGAACCAAAAAGCAGTCCAAAAAAATCGTAACGGATTCAGTCTCACAGCAGAAGCATATACTGATGGGGAAACTGAGGAAGATTTAGCAATGATGGCCCAGAGCCCAGTGAATTAATGGCTGAGGAAGGAGCAGACGTTCAGGAGTCTCAGCATCCTGCAGTGTAGCATAACCATCAGGTATGGACCTGCGCTTGCTGTCAGTCGTTTCCGTATCACAAAAGCCCCAGAGAGACAGAAGACTCGTTTCTAGCAGCTTTGCACAATAGTTCAGTGAATCAAAGTCTGAACCAGGGAAGAGAATCTGGCTCCTTGTACATAGAGGTTGCCCAGGACCAGGGATGCATCGGACTGACAGGTTATCCAAATTGCCATCTATAATCCTGAAAAGGCTTCAGCTGGGAAAAGATGATGGCTGCAAAAACCAGACCTTGCCAGCAATGAACTTCAAATCTCCAAAGGCAAAAAGCATCTGGACTGGAGGGCTGCCTCCTCCGACATGAGGATCTACACCAGCATCTCTTAATCCTTAGGGTGAGGTTGCAAAGAAAAGGCAACTTTGAAAAATGTACACCTGGAAGCAAGCTTACACCACAGCATCTTCCCATGATTCAATTCACACTCGTATCCAGCATCAATACATAATAAGCCAAGATCCACCAAAGTACTTAATCGTGTTTATCTTTAAACATGCAAGTAGTTTCCTCAACTTTTTAAATGATTTCTTAATTGAGACCAAAACATATCGAGACCAAAACATACTGCTTCTCATTTTTATTTGAATTGTTTTCTTTGAGTCTTCTCCTTCTATTTGTTTTGGCCTTTTTCAAAGGGAAAAAATAATCGGGGAGGAGGGAGCTAATAACACTTAAAGCTATTTTGCTTCAAAAGCATATCCCACTTTCCTCCACGTGCTATGTACCTTAGGATCAAATCTCCCTTCTCATTCAGCATAGCATGTAAATATCTTCCCCATTAAATTAATATCAAGAGTGAACTTGCAAGGGGAGTTTGTGGGATCTCAGGTACATCTGCCTTTCGAGGGTCAAAACCCCCTTTGAAGCAGGAACACACATTTGTTTGGAGAAGGGCTGCGGAAGTAAAAAGCTTGTCTGTGTTAAATGTCATATTTGAGATAGGAAAGCTTTCATGGAGAAAAAGCCTTTGTATCGTACCTCTCTGACAAATGCTCAGGGTCTGGATATTTGATCTTTCTCGTGTATTTGCTAAAGAGAAGTATCAAAATTTACCAAAGCAGCCTTAGATTTTTGCAGCCACAAAAGGAAAAAATGATCTTGACGCCATTCTCCGGTTCCAGTGCTGGAGTTGCCTCAGCCAGCAGGGAATTACTTAGGATTTGGCATATGCTCCTCTTCAAAACTCCAATTAATTTACATAATTTCTAAGAATAGGTTCCACAGAAGTGAAGGCAAAGCTTTTAATTAGTATTAGACTCAAAGTGATACAGTGGATAATGAACTCTCCTCCCTTTACTCACATTGACAGGAAAGATGCCTCTTTAATAAAAGCAGCTACAAGAGAGGCCTGGAGGGGTGAGACATTCCCCTGGTCCCCGCCAGGCTCCGCAGCCAAGCAAAAGAAATGCCTGCAATCATTATGGGTGTCAGAATCTGACCCTCGACTGCTACTTCATGACATTCCAAGGTACCGATAAGGATGTCAGCAGTCACAATTTTCTAGCAACTTCTCCAAGGGAGTTTCAATATTCTTTGAAATTGGGATTAATAGGCAGAATAATTTTGACCATCTGGACCATTTTATAGCCTTGTGCATGGTGAACCTTCACTCCTACCAGCAGTCAGTGCTTCCCAGGAGCAGCCCCACTGCCCACATGGATTTACACCAGCAGATTGCCTGTCCTGGGGTTCACAATCCCGGAGTGGGAGATGGAAATACCCTCCATCTGCTGGAGAGCAGTCAAGTAAGCTGGATCAGTAATTGACAAGGGTGCAGAAAAGTCCCTTGCAGCAAAGTGAAAAATCATGCCACAGAAAGTACAATGAATTAACGTGGTACGAGTACCACGGTCACTCATTCAAAGGGTCACAATCTCTAACATGATGGATTACAAGCCTGCGACGGTGCTCACGGGTAATGAATGGAAAATTGCATAACCCTCAACTGAACGTCTGTCACTTACAGCCCAAACCCACTGGCAAAAGCCACGGCTGTCACAGCTCTCACTATAACCCCCAAGAAGCAATTAACTCAGCCCCACACTCAGTTTTAGAACGCTATGCATTTACAAATTTGCCAGCGTTCACGGGCTGTGATCCTCTGGGCCACCTGAAAGACATCCCCGCTTTGATATGCATCTGCCTCACTGGCTCCATCTTCGTACCGCATGGGCTCCTGCAACCCCTCCACAAAAATACCGATGGGCTTTGCCTGCAACCAGCATCACCAGCAGGGCTGGGAGCTGGGATGTCTGAAGGTCAAATAAAAAGCCACGAATGATGCTGTGAAGAGAACCAGGCTCCTAATTCCCAACCCTCCTCTTTAGGTACTGAGATAGCCACGTCATTTTCTCCTTCACAGCTAACAAGTCGCCAGCAGTGCAGGTGTCAAAAATGTCAGGTGACTTGGGAGCCTAAATGTCATTCCAAACGAGATCCACAAACAGCATTCAAACTGTTTTCGGACAGTATTTGGATTCGTAGGGATGCAGCCGAGACTTTAGGGGAGTACTTGTGTGGGTGACATGCAAAAGTCTTAAGAAAGTATTTTAAAGACTTAAAAGTCACCAGGCACTGGCTTTAGGTCTTGAACTCAAAAAGATGTGCTTCAAAATCATCATAGCCATTTACCCTTCCTGGTACCTAAATACCTTGCTAAATCTGGCTTCTGAGTATTTCTACTCAACAAAGGTTACTTAAGCACAAATAATCTCAAGTTTGTCCATGTCACAAGAGTGGAGCTCAGGTAATTTTACATGGGCGCTGAATAACGCAGATAGAGCAGGAGGACCTGGCTAAGCTGCTTTTGCCTGTGATACTCAGGGAAGCCGTGCTAGGGGCTGGTTGCTCTAGCTGTGTCCACAAACCCAAGGAAAGGCATCACCTCCAGTTTGGGAAATCTGCACTTTTAGCCCAGTCTGCTCAAGACGGAATGCTGGTGTTGTCTCATTTTAAACCCAGCAGCTTATCCAGTGTGCAGGTAAGAGGAAAAGGCTCTAATGTGAACTCTTAATTTTCAAATATTCTAACAGTCACGGCTCTTTTGGTCCAGCACAGTCAGATTCACATGGACTATAAGACTTCAACTTCATTCAAAATTCAGAACTAAGTCTGAATGCTGAAAAGTTGCCAAAGTTGAGAGGCTGATTAGAAACACTGAGCAGTTAATAAATGATTGACCTGTGCCTCCTTCAATCCTCACCAACTTTGTAACAGTGCAAAATGCTATTGCCTTCAGCCACATCTCTCCTGCTCTACCCTACTAAAAGACACACAAGTGAGCCCCATCTGTTATGATTGGAAACATATTATTTGATTCAGGTTTTGTTTTCAAAGATATCGCTTCCCCCAGTGTTTTCTCTAATTCTCCAAGAAACTGGCTGCTTCTAATAGCCTAATTTTAATCACAAAGCTCATGTGTGGTAACCAGTCACAAACACAGTAATAACAGTGGTTAAACTGCCTCTACAGGAATCTGGCATTCGTTTTTTAATTGAGAAAAAAACATAATAAAGAAACACTCCCAAATGCAATCCTCTGCATTATTTGCAGATGAATCAGTCTTGTTTGTGATTCATCAACTTCCTTTGCTAAACACAGAGCAATTTTCCCCAAAGACACACTCCACAGAGAGACAAAAATCCCCCGGTAAGACACAGTTTGACAGCTGCAGTCACGGGAGGACCAAAATGTAGAGGTGTGGGGTGGGATGAAGAGCAAAGGGTGCTGGGAGGGAGGTTTTAGAGATACCGTGACCCTGAAGTAATGAGCACGAGAGCCAGCTATAAACTGCACCTACTGAAGAGCCCCTTAAAAACTGCAGATGCTTCTGCCTAGGATTGAATTTAGCCCTACGGATTTTAAGCTCCGCTTGTTGAATAAAAAATAGTTACCATAGAAACAGCAACATCGCAGAGTAGCCAGTCTAAATCCAAATACACCTTCTCCGTATGGCTCGGACCGCCACAGATGGCATTAGGGCAAAGATCCCCTCCCACGCAGCGCCTGCTTTGATTTGCCTGGGCAGTGCAAGTATGGGCGGCAGAGGTAAAAGAGACAGATAAGCATCGACTTGGGGTCGGGGTTTTGGGGTGGGGGGGTGGGGTTGCATGATTAGTTTGTTTTTTTGAATGTCTGACAGCATTCAAGATCACCACGCTACTTCACTAACAAATCCTGGTTGTGTCACACACACGGGTCCCATTTCGCAGGTGGGAAAGTCTAGTGGAAAGGAAAACACAGGTGGGAACACCTACTGGAGTGCTCGAAGTGACTGCCGTTCACTCTTTTCACACCCTCAGTTGTGAAGAGGGACTGAGTCTTTCACCGGCACCCGGCACTGAGTCTGCCCTCAGCAGCGTCACAACAGTAATTGCTTCGAGGAATCAAGGGGGATTTGTTAGAGGAGAGAGGATGAGAACAAATTCAGTGCACATTGTGGGCTGCAACCACCCTGCGAAACAGCTAAGGACCAGAGCTGGTTTTTGCTTTCTTTGAGAAAAAATGATCCATCTTTAGAGGGATGACTTTTAGGTATCACCCACCCCTGACAAGGGAGCAGATTCTAGCTGCAGGTGCACATCAGCCCCTCTCACTGGAAAATGCTGCCATGCCCAGGGATGCAACAGGCAAGAGCTCAGGTTGTCATGTATGAACTCTCCCACACCCTGTCTGGATGCAGAAAGTAAACTGGATCAGGCCCTTCTGCTAACCTCTCACCATCCTGAGAAACCCTGGCACGTAATGGAGAAAGAAAACAACACATGCTAAACATACAGCCAGAGGCATGAGGAAGGTTGAGGGACCCGGTTCCCACTCAGCCCATCTGCTTTGCTTGAACTGTCTCTGGCCTTTCTCTTCCAACCCTAACTTTCATATGGTGCTGCCAAAGAGACCCTTGGGGCATCTCAGACGGGGCTTGGCTTCATTTACCTCCTTGGACTGCTCTCCCCCCAACTCCCTTGCAAAGCCCACGGTTAAAAGGGAGCTGCAGAGAGGTCAGAACTTTTTCTTGGTCCACAGAGGTACCATGACTCCACCTCGCCTGAATGCCACCTTGGTATCAGAGACACTCTTGCTCCCAAGAGCCATGAAGGCAGCTACATTCGTGAGGACCTTTGCAGTATACTCCTAATGATGGGTATTAGGTCTTACCAAGATAAATGGCTTTAACGAGCTGAGACAGGAGTGGGTCAAAAAGCAGCCGAACAACTGAGGGATGGGGACGCCATGCACATCTCCCAGCCACACAAAAAGCAGTCAGGGTGAAGGGCTGGCGAGTGCTATGGATGGGGAAGAACAGATGGAATATAAATGATCTGGCAGCCTCCAAACAACATGGCAACTCGCAGGTTATTACAGCACAGCATGCACAGCAAGGGCCAGCCAAGCCATCGGTGCATGAAGGGGTTGGGGATGGCTTATGTTGGGATTTGGCTTCCAAGTGGAACCAAAAGCATGTTCGTTTTAAGCTCCTGCATCAGCACATGCCCATCTATTGCGGGGTGGGGGGGTGGGGCAAAGACAGAAAAACCCTGTTGGACTTAATGTCTATTTATATAGCCAGGTCAGGATTGTCTCTGAGCAGAAAATAACTCTTGGTTTTCTGTCTTACACTTAAAACTCCTCCAGAATACCCAATAATGGAAGAAAACACCCTAAAGTACCCAAAGGGTTTATTAACTTTCGAGAGGTGTTGTCCTCCTTTTTTAAAAAAATCACAATCTTGGAGAAATAGTCCATCTTACTCTTGTAATTAAAATGCACAGTCCATCTGATGGAAAAATTGTATTTTAGATGGGGGGGGAGGGGAAGGAGTCCTGTTTAATATTAATCTTCATACTTCTGAGTGTAGAACTAGAACCACCACTCTGTCTGGAATTTCAGGGGACAGCTCATGCCTGAGTGATGGGCGGCCCCTCTCTATCACTCTCCTTAGGAGAGATCTGTCCCAACAGATTCCTTCTATGTCATTAGTCTTACCATTAATTAATACTAGTACTGATTACAGGAAACATCCAAAAGCTCTAGTTAAAAATAGGAGCACAATGGGATGGGCATAACATAAAAGTTTTTTTGTCAGAGAGAGAACAATTTTGAGCTGGGGGGGGGGGGGGGGAAAGACAGCAACTTTAGGAAAGGAGGACCAGAGGGTGGAGAATGGGAACAAAGGCTGTAAATCAAGAATTTCCACGTGTCTTAGATAGCACCTCTCTCTCCTAAGCATCTGTGCTCCTCAAGCAGTTTAACAGAGTTTGGGTTAGGGATGAGGCTGGTGACAGCTCCATCCAAGCTAGTCATCACGACCCACTTTATAGCAATCCGATGGAATTGGGGATAGGATGCCCATATGCAACATCTATGGAAAGATGATGAGCACCCCAAATCCTGGGTAGGATTTAGCTGCCCAAACAGAGGCATCTGGAGTGAGCTGAAAGATCCCTGAAGACTGACAATATCTGCACGGGACCCACAGGTACGGTACAGGAGACCAGGGAAGGCATAATGGGGTGTCAGAGAAGATGCCCAGGATGCTATCTGCCTCTCCCTAGGAAACAAAATTCCATCATCTGTGTCCAGCGTTCATCTTACACAGGCTACAGGGCTTTAACTCTAAAAAATGCATTGATTCATAAATACTAGAGGTAGCAGGTGCCGTGTTTGGCATCTGGCTTCCCAATGCAAGGCTCAATCTCAGAGAGCACCAGCAATGCGAGCACTGAAGCTAACTGCTGAAACTCTCACACTTAACTTGAAATCAGGCCCCGGGAACACTTTGACCATCCTTATTCATACCCAAAGCCCTGACCATTATTTCAGGTGTCCTCTGAAGCTTAAGCCATCGTTTATGACCGATACCTAGCCAAGCATGAGGGAACCATACAGCACCCTGAAATCAAAGCAGAAACAGCAAAGGACACATCTCCTTGAGCTGTGGCCTTTTGGAAGGATTTGTGCTCTTAAACCATTCAAACACACTTGAAAATCCTGTCTGTATTTAGTTTTCTTTAAGGATCAACATGTTTTATGAAAAGAATGGAACAACAAAATAGTAGGTGTGTTGCAAAAAGCTTTTGTGAAGAAAAAACTTATTCCAGGATGTGCAGTTTGCAAAATACTATGTTTAGCAGCTATATAACAACAGCATTTTCCAGCAGTTGAACATCACGTTCTTTAAAGGACCCCAAAGCATTTTACGAACACTTTCCACACACAGCCAAGTGTAAAACAGCACCAGAAGATAAGAACCTGTTCTCAGCCTCTCCCCTGATTTTTGCAACCAGCTCATGTGGTCTGGTGGCTGGTGCCCTCTCCTTAGGTGCCAAGAGGGGATAAGTGCTGCACTCTGCAAAGGATTTTGGGTTCTGCTGCTGAAGCCCACCACAAACAAATTCACCTCTGCCACACTTCTGAGCATTGGTAATTCCAGAACAGCTTCTGAGGTCTCAGGCAAAACCCAACCCTATTACACCAAAACCAACGAGCACCAGCAGCAGCAGCAATGGTGGGCTGGCAGACCCCTCAGAGGAGCCACTTCTCACACTACAAAAGCAGATCTGCTTTCCCGGCACCACCACCTGGGACCAGCTCACAGTTGTGCACAGCTCAAAGGACAACAGTGATTTAAGTCGTAACCCAGCCAAACATGCAGGTGCTGACCCTAGGGACCGCTCAGGTCTGTAGAGCAAAGCACACACTTAGGCTCTCCTCAGTGATGTGTTTCTGTAGGGAAATGTGGAAAATGCAGAATATAATTGCTCAGTGAGCAGTTTACCACGTCTGCCAAAGTAAACATTTCTAGCTTTCCAGAGGATCTTTAACAGTTGCCAGCTGTCCAACCTGTGTTTTATATCTCATCCAACACATGACAGTTACAGTAGTATGGAGCCCCAGGCACCATGTAGAGACATTTCTTCTGTGCTGTGTTTGCAAAAAAAAATTAAAAAAAAAAAAAAAAGTAAAAATGACATCTTTGGATTTGACGCTTTTTGGTGGGATCTGGGATTCTCTTTGATGGTCCCACACAATTATTGGCTTATCTTGCAAGATCTGACAAGTGTACCCTCCTATAGTCTCTTAAAGCCTTTCCTTAACTCATGTTTAAGTCATTACTACAGGAAGATATGTTCATAGGCATGGAGAAGCTCTCATATTTTTCTTCTTAGTCAAGAGGCACAAGTTGTGGTTGATTCGCCCTAAATGGGCAGAATGAAGTGATGCCCACACATAAACAATTTATTCAGCTTCCTGCCTCCCCAGCACCAGAACCAGGGGCTTAGGTAACACCAGACACTAAATTCAGCTCACCCTGTGCTCAGCTTTCACATTACAAATAAGCAAGCCCTATTGACCTAATCCTGCCTTTTGTCACATTTGGCCTCAAAGTAACTTTTCTCTTGCTCTATTCAAGCATTCCAACGTTTTGCATTGTCTTCTAAGAGGAACATCTTTGCAAGCTCCAACTGCATGGCGCACCAACTGGGATTTGCTGAATTTAAATTTATGACCCTCACGCCATAATTAATGTAAGTGGGTATAAGTCTGGCATCCTGAGAAGAGGCAGCAAAACAGATGTTACAAACTTTTTAAAAAAGAAGAGGTGTTTTATGAGTCTCATCAGAAACATTCTTCGCTCTTTCATATAGGCAGGAATAAAATTTACCCATCAGGCATTCTCTGCAGTGATCTAAACCCTGCCCCACACAATGCATTTTTGATCTTGAAACTGCAAACGCAAACTTTAATAGAGTTGGCTGACAGAAGCATCGCACGAAATAAATGGCAGAGAATCAAAACTCTCCGCACGCTGCTCCCGTCACAACACGGAGCTTCCCAAACCCCTGTTCACACTGAAAGCCAACGCAGAAATCTTCCCTCCCCCAGCCTAGCAGAGCTTAGCTAGCAACCGAGTCACTGCCTGAGCCATTAGCAAAGCAAACGTTCCCAAAGTGATGTTGCTAATCCAAGTGCATCTCAGCTGGTCAAGGAGCCTGGATTCCTCACCGGGAGCTGCTGGCACATCCCTGTAGGAAGGGTCAAGGTGGCACCGGGGTTTTGTGGCATGCCAGCCAGGATAGGACGGGATGAGTGCCCTCTTCCAACTACAGAATCACAGAAGCATTTAGGTTGGAAAAGACCTTGAAGATCATCGAGTCCAATCGTAAACTTAACATGCCATGCCCACCACTAAACCATGTCCCTGTGTGCCACATCTACATGTGAACTGCACCGCCTGCATGGGTGCTTTGGGGTGTCCCATTGCTTAAGTACAGGGAAGGAACCCACAGGGTGTCCAGGCTGGATGAGGCAGGAATGGTGGTGGGGAGGGCACTGTGATGGAGCACATCCCTAAGCAGGAGATGATACCAGAGACCGAAGGGCACCACCGTGCTTCAACACACCTCCCTGAGCATCCTCTTGTGTCCACAGCCACACTGCCCATCACACCGCAGTGAGGATGTAACTGTTAGAAACCAGGTGGGCAGTGCTAGAAATCAGGATTATCTGGAGCCATCGTGATTAATAGCAGTACAGATTTGCACGGGAAATTAAAGCTGGTGCCTCAGGGCTGAAGCACATCTCTAATTATTAAAAACCAGAGTGAGACAGAGAAAAAAAAAAAGGATTGGGAGCAAAATTATCTCCCACTTCCACTATAGAACCCTGAAGGATGTTTCTCTGCCTTGTGATCAGATGAAAATTTTCATGTAAGGGTCACAGAAAACTGTCCAACTTCTATCAGCTTTCACATTTGTAGCCTTACAATTTCACAGTTGCACACAATGCATTTGCACAGGTCTAACAGCATAAGACATGTTAAAAATAATGTTGGAGAAATCAGTGCTGATCACCCCCAGCCCCTAGAAGACAATGACTGCAAGAAATCAGCTCTCAGAATGGGAAGTCCACACATAAAACCGTATTTTATACAAACATCTCATTGTGACCTTCCATGGTTATGTATCAGAGCAACGGCCTTTCCTGCAGAAGTTTAACATAAGCCGCTAAACACTGCATCATATTTACTCATTGCGGGTTCTGTAAGTGAAGGAAAAATGTGCATCTTTTACCTTGAACACTTCCATTGGAAGAGGAAAATTTGCTGCATCATTAAGGGATTTTTCCAGAGCGCATTTCCACTCAGATATAGTCTTCAGAGAATAGATATCTAAAGTGATGACAACAAACAAAACCAACAAAACCAAGAGGTGACTGTCGGGGGATCAAACATTTCTGAAAGACTCTAAGTTCCTGTGTCATAAAAAGGGATACAAGTGAAATGAATACTGCGTATATTCCAAGCTGTACGGCGTGGATAAATACAACACAAAAGCAACAAGCAGGGGCACATGTGAAGAATATAGAGCTTTACATCGTGGAGCAAAACTCAGAAATATGCATGTCCTTTTTTACTGCTGAAGAAATGAGAACCGTGCTCTCTCATTACCTGAAAATCACAAAAACTCTCCTTTGATTTTCAGTTCTCAAAATACCTGATGTTTTCCAGTTTGAGGAGCCTCAGGTCTTCAGCCAGTATTAGTTTTATTTGATCAAAACCAGAAATATCTTTAGCAAGGCTTCTGTTCATTGGAAAGTCTTTTGTTGTTGTTATTGCAGGGTCGTGGGGGTTTTGCGGTGGGTGCGGGTAGGTGTGGGAAGGAGCATTTCAGCCAGATCCCCACCCAGACTCGTCTACTGGTACCACACTCAAACCAGAGCATCACCCTCATTCAAAGACTTACACTTAGCAATTTTCATCATGGTACTTTTAGGCAACATCTTTGTGCAGATTCACATTGCTTTCAGTGAGTTTCTTTAAATAGGTTTAATATTATTAAATCATTATATTAACAAGCCCTTTATGGTTCAGTGCAGTGAAATGCCTATGAATCATCAAAGGAAACAATGTAGGAAACAATGCTATTATGAAGAACATTATATTGGATTTACTTCTGCCCTAGAAAACATATTGTTATCCTGCACCTAACAAGTTATTGCAGAACACTCATATCAAGGTCTTAAAGAGACAAGATAGGTAGATAGATTGCAACAATTATTAAAATGGAAATGAACGTTTACTCAATAATAAACTTGAATCTTGATACAGAGTGAACAGTGTGAAGCTTTTCTTTTGTCGGTTTGGCTTCACGCACTTACATTGCAGTGCAATTTGGCCCAATTTGCATTTAAATTCTGTACATCTAATAACTATATATATTTACTAGCTAGCAAAGATTTAATGCTGTATCTTACAATTCTGAAGGAGGAAATAAAAAATATGTATAAAAAAAAGAATTGGCAAGCACTGTTTTCACCGAGCACTGATGGTACAAGAGAATTTTATGCTCTGATCTCAACAGATTTAAGACCTTATCAAAATAGGATTTGCAGAATCACTCACTGGAAGTGGATGTATTTATACTTCCACTATATCAAACCTCACTACTTCTGAGCAGACATCAAGGATATGCATATGAATTTAAACACTTAAAGGGAAATGTTAACCTTTCAGGGCAGTATTTTTAATTTCTCAACTGTCTGGTTATTAACGGGAATAAACATTTCAAGTCTTTGTTTACAGCATGAGCAGCGGTCACAAGTGTTAAGAAATGTACTCTTTATCTAACTGTTCGTTATTTTATAGCCTTGTTGCTCCAGTTCTCCTTTACTTGCGAAGGTCTGATCAGCTTGAAGTGCAGGGAGGAAAACGACTCACCCTGTTTCTTCCTTTTTGGTTTAATTTATGTCAAACAGGGAAATACTCAATATAGTATGATGTTGCCCCAAGCTGCAGCCAGACTGTTGTTTCAACAAACAAAAAATCTTGAGTTTCAGAAAAAACCTGCTGGATGCTCCCCTGCTCCCCTGAGAGAGCAAGCTGAAAACAGACCCTTGCCTTCTACCACAACAGCAGTGAAGCACAGGAAAGAAGATGCAAGTGGCATTTTGGGTGACACTGCCCAAAATCAGTGAAAACAAGCAGCAACTTCTCCAGGCAGCATCAACAAACTTCAAGAGATAAGGACAACTCCACTGGTTTCAATAGCCAGCAAGCAATATCATATGTGCATTTAATTAGTGGCAGCTCACTTATGCTGGCAAGTATATGGACACTAAATCGCATGGTTAAAAGAGCATAAAGCATTTTGTTTAAGTGATGGGGTTGTAGGTAATTCCAAGAAAGTGTACTGTGTCAATTTGTATTAGTTTAACAAGGAGCGAGCAATGACTGCCAATTTGTCTTTAAATAGAAAGTAACATAAAACGAGACGGTCTCTTCCTGCATAAACAGTTGAGGCAAGACCGTTGGTGGATCTGTGTCAAGCAGCCTGGGCCAATTTGCACTAGCAAGGGCACTTAAGTTTGGATTCAAATAAGCATCTGAGGGAAAAAATAAGCTATGACCCCTTTGCCTCATTTAAAAGGGCTCACAAGACATACAAAGTCCCTGAAAGTTGCCATTTAGAGAAGACAGCCAGGATGCTATTTCCTAAGGACCTTCTTGCACATTCTTGTACATTAAGTGGGTGCCAGGACATGGATGGCTTCAGAAAAGAGACATTTCCATCCAAAATACTGTAGGCATTTGGATCCATGGGATCTCCTTTATATAAGATGCTCTGCATCTCGAAAGACTGACCTCAAACTGCTGTGCAAGGTGCAACTGAACCTTGCACATCCCACAACACAGAAAAATCACAGCCTTGACATGAAGGGAGATAAAGCTGAAGATGCATAAGCAGCATCCAAGTCGACAGTAGGCAAAGCGCTGTCACAACCTGCAGAACTGACGTAGAACTGAACATCCTCATTTGATAGCCACTGAATGTGCAGCCTGATTCGGGAGGAGCTGCGTGTTCTCAGCATCTCTTGGAGGAGATTCAAAACAGCTTCATCATGCAGTCTAAGGCTGTTCCTGTTCTCAATCAAGGAGTCACCTTAACTGGCTTCAGATGTTCAGAAGTTACATAACCAGGTCTGTGTTCATTGCTTTCAACCCCTCTGAGTGGAAAAACATAGGCTTACGAAGACGTCATTTCATCTGACCTACGTCAGGCACGTCTTAGGCATCCCCTTTCCTCCATCGATCATAAAGACAAAGCAATAGCTCATGATGAACTGTCTTTTGGATGCCTACAGTACAGCAGGCGAACTTAACCCTGATGTGCAAAAAACCAATATCCTCCCCACAGACTCCTTCTCTTTCCTAAGAAGGTTCATACTAGGTTTTCCCACAACAAAGCTCTTTCTAGTCCAAATCTTATTTACTACAGTAGTCACCAGGAAGCATGTAAGCAGGCAAGGAGATGTCCCTGCACACTCTCCTGGCCTGAGGTCCTTAGGAAATTGCATCCTTTGACAGTTTGCGGTTTAGTAGCTTCATCCCTGTTTCTTTAGAGGTCTCCACTGCCAGCATCTCATCCTGCCGACTCACTACTGCTTGCTTGCCTGCTTGCTCCAACATTTATTTTGCAGACTCTTGAATTTGAAACAGAACCTCTAAGGCCAGCCACTGGGCTTTTTCCCTCTTCTTCCTGTGGGTTAATGTCTCATATGCTTTATTCATCCATTGTGCTTTATGAATTTGTTGACAGGTGGACATCAAACGGCTGATATAGTCCACTACATCAGAAGTGGAACAACCAGTATTCCTGACTCCAGAAATTCATCAGGTTCCCATCCCTGACCAGCTACTACCTGGAGTGCAGAGCCTGACAACTGGGTACACCAGAAGAGGGGATCAAAGAAAGATCTGTGGGGGCAGCGTTCAGGAGGGGACTTGTGAGAAAATGGAAGGGTTCAGACCCGAAGGGTCTTTTCTCAGCAAACTCCTTTAAGACCTAGCTTTAGGAGATGGAAAGTCATGACCACCTATTTAAGCCAAGAGAAGTCAGGAAGAAGACCTGGGCATTAAATGCATTAGTAACAATGTTCACTAAAAAGTGAGTGACCAAGGAAACGTCAAGGACTGGAAACAGGTATCAGATGGAGGCAGATGAGAACAAGAGAAAGAAATTTTAGAAGCAGTTAAAGCAAAGAAATAGGAGAAGAAACCTAAACTTCAGCAATTAAAGAGCCTAATAACAAGTTTAGAGACAAAATGACAGAAAAAATGAGAAGAAAAAGAAAGGCAGGGGGGTGGGTGAATCCACAGAGAAGGAAGTACAACCAGATAAAAGAAGGAAAGAGTAGAAAGAGAATGGAATAAACAAGGAAGAATTACAAATCTCATCTAGACCATTTCTGTATAGATTCACCAAACCTATACAGGCCAAGAGGGTTCAAAGATGGTCAATGAAAAAGTGTTTCTCTGTAATACAAACGCTCTGTAAAATAACAGAGCAAATGATATTCACACTCTCCAGCATTCACATCTAAAAGTGATGGGGAACACTGATTCCTACCTATCAGTGAAGAAAAACACATGCTTCCAAAAAGCATTGAAGATCCCAAGTTAGACCCGAGACCCAGACAGACTTGTGAACATGACAGCTGCAGGTATTGGGGTAACCTCTCTGAATCAGGTGCAATGGACAGAAGCCACATCCGAAACACCTTTCTGCTATCATTTGACAGACGTGGAAAAAAATCACCCACAACACAAGGAAAATGAGGCACAGGCCTGGACAAGTTGTTCGCCTACACTGGAAAAGGTGGGACAGGTCTACTGGACCAGAACCTGTACATTAACCAAGAAAGCGCCTCATCTCCCAAGGGAAACAGTAGTCTTGGGGCATCCAGCTTGGAGGTGCAAACAGTTAGCACAGGGGGGCCATGCTCCACAGGGCTTGGCAAACAGCTTTGTGGCCCAAGCATAAGCCACAGCCTTTTTTATTTTTTTTTATTTTATTTTTTATTTTTTATTTTATTTTTTTATTATTATTTATATTTATTTATACAGACGCTGCACACTTTCTGCCCCAAGGAAGACCATACATGCAGCGGTCTAAGCTGTCGTGTTTAACCAGATCCTTAACTCCAAGAGAAGTCAAGCCAACCAACTTGACTCAGCCAACTCCATTCAGACCAATGCAGAGCCAAATGCCCTGAGCAGAGAGAAACTCAACTTCCCAGAAACTTTCATAGTTTTGACCAATATTATGGGATGGTGAGGAAAATTCACCCTTCCAGTCATCCTTAATTGTCATGAGGTACAGCCTGGATGGAAGCATAGCTCCAGAGCTAGTCCCAGAACCTGCCAGTGAATGCCTCTGCAAACACTTCTCCAGGAGGCTTCAAGGAGCCTGGAGCCCCTGTGATGTGGTGTGGTCCTTAGCCCATACCCTGCTTGCTAAACCTCTGCAATGCTTAATCCTCCCCTACACTCATCCTTGTGATCATTCTTTCCCTGCCATTTCAGTCGTGCTCCTTTTTCCACACCCAGTCCCACCGTTTGGAGTTTGCTTCCAGCTGACCCCTAAACACTGCTCCTGCCCAGCCTCCTGGCTCAGCCTGCTTGCACCTGGCTCTTCTTTCTGGGTCCTGTCCCTTGAAATTCTCCTGCCTCTGGATCTGCAGCTTCCAATTTCTGACCCCAGGCTGGCCTAGCCACAGTCTCTCTCCCTCTCCATCCAAGCTGGTTTGAACACTAAGCTCAGCTCTAGAGAGCTGCTTCTCTAAGTTGCAATCTCCTGACAGTGAACCTGGTCTGACATACTGGCAAAGACTTCATTCCCTTGGAGAAAATGCAGGACAAAATTTGTGGTCTTCTAAATCTGAAAGACCCCATCAACCCTTACTCAAAGGAGTACTTTCTTACCTTCTAGCAACAGACACCCCATAACCCCTTGATGAGCGGTCTGGCATGGCCAGGCAGATGCATCCAGCACTCTCAGTACACTTTCTCATTGGTTACACACAAGGCAGCTCTCACTTCAGAGATGTACAGCAACGTTACAGCAGAATATGAAAGACCTATGTTAGAGGGACTATGAGGGTCCCAAAAGACTTTCTCCAAACCTGAAAATAGGTCTACGGCTTCCCAAGACAAATGTGTGCGGCCACGGAAAGACAAATGGGCAAGTGGTCTTTGGCTGAGGGGAAAGCAAATGGAGCCTAGTGTATGCTGAGAGGTGTCTCCTAGGACTCGACAGCAGAAGAGCAGTTCCCAGTGAGGCCTCCACCAGGATACCTACAGCACGGCCAGAAAGACCTGGCCACTGAAACACCAATGAGAAGGGTTGGATAAGCAGGCACATCCTTGGACGATCCCCACCAGCTCTGCTTCTTGGTGGAAAACTGCACGAAACTGTTTTTATCGGACATTGCTTCCTTCCAGGAGTGAGCCAAGCTAAACCAAATTTATCAAATAAATGTAATACAGTTTCCCTGGCCCACTTTGAAGCCAAATCAGATGGCTCTCACATGCCATCTACGTTATAGGTAGAAACTACTGTCAAAGCAATGTGAACACTGGAGAAGAGGCAACAGCTTGCACGAATATCTCAAAACATCAGTAAATGCCACAAAGGGAGACAGTATTTTCAGGAGGCTCTTTACCTGCAGGTGGGTCCATTCTGTATTTATTCTCTTGACACCAACCGACTGGTCGAAGTCTGCAATCCAAGTAAAACAACCACTGGTCATAGGATTCAGTCTCCTCCAATCCCACATAGCGAAGGCGTAATCTTCCTCCAACATTTTCAACCACACTAACTATCCAGTACTGAAAGGGATTCTGGGAATCCTGCAGCTCTATTAAGGAATCAACTGTAATGAGGTCTACAGGGTTTTTTCCTCGCAGAGGCTGTTTGAATAGAAGCAAAACTCCTTATTTTAAACTTTATTTGAAGACTTCTCAAGGAAACAGATGACAGCAGAAGATTATTTTTGTTTTTCACACCATCATCCAAGCGATCAGCAAACAGTCTGTTCTTCTTCTATTTTACCCAATGTCTTCCAAGTGCAAATTCAGAAGTAAAACAGAAAACAACAGTTGTGCTAATTTCTCAACCGACATCATCAACAACAACAAAAAAGAATAATAAAAGGTGGAATGGCCCAGAAGGCACAACTGCTTAGGATGCTCCTGAACAACTTAAAGCCCAGTTATATTGAAGGATTTCAAACCAAATTCTCATTGAATGCAGCTGATAAGAGCCCATCACAGGACTGGACACTGGCATTTACCTAAAGGCATCTACTCTGGGCATGACCCTGAAATTGCTCTCTGTGCCCTGATCTTTCCCACCAAAGGCTTTACCTCATTCCTATGGGCACGTAGAGCAAACTATTCTCCACAGCCATGGATGCAAGAGTCTGTGGTGGTTACTCCAAAGCCCATGCATGGCAGGCTCCCACCAGCTTAAGTGGTCTTGGGATCAAAGCCTGAGGCACACAGGATTTGCCAGGTCAAGCCACCGTGCCCAAGAAATCCCAGTGACTGAGGTTATGTGCTTACATATAGTATTTTCTGTGATCCCGGTTCTGCAACCATTTACACATGTGCTTAACTTTACACCTGCAAAGCTGCCAACTGCAGGCATTAAAAATCCATGAGATGCTTTGCAGAACAATACCTTTGGGACTCGGTGTTTTGGCTTTGTGATTGTGAGCCTCTCTGTGTTGTCAAGCTTTTCTCCACTAACAGAACGGTTAGATTTCTTCTTTGTATTAAATGCAAGTTCCAATTCTTATGCAATTTCTCAATTCCAGAGCTTTAAGAGCAGCACTAAAAAAACATCCCGAGTTGGGAGCATTGGTCCCCAAAGGAGATGCTAAGCACAGGCAAAATGTATTAAAAACAAGGACTCTTTCTCTTCCTGCGTGTTTGTCCCACTTCTACTTAATTAAACAATATAAACCTTTCACAGTATTTTTTTAAATATTAATTCTGTAAATCAGAGTCAGCCCAGGATGGTTCTTTCTAGGAATGGTTAGAGAAAAGAGAGGAAAAAGCCTTATTTTTCAATAAAGTTCCCCTTGCTATTGAATTTTGAAAATATCCAAAAATCTGAAATGCAACCAATTTTCACTACACCTCTCTTACTCCAAAATGCAGGCAACAGAATGAGAATTTGGTAAAAAATGTAATTAAAATTAACTAAAACCTTAACACGTGTACAGTTTTCACCAACTCTTGTGATTAACAGATATTTCTCAGAACAATATATTTGCCATTATAACCCACTCCTCTACAGTGCAAGCTACAAGCACCTGTATAATCTTTTCAAGTATTATTTCATGGCAAAATGCAGTGTCAGAATTTAGCAATGTAACAGAAGTCTACTTTAATGGTGGTTTTTCCCTCTCATACAACTGCTTCATCGCCACAAAACATTCTTTAATATGAACCAATGGTGTAATGATTTAACTTATTATAATAAATCCCTGGCTGTATAAAAGCGAATATTGCTTCTCTGATTTGTGTGCTAAATTTTAAGCCAATGGGTTGTCACTTACCCCTGAGAACTGAATGGCTAAGATTAATAATCGGCTTGCATGAAATATTAACATTTACTATAAAACAAGAACTGTTTATACGCATAGCTAGCATGTAAAAAAAAAAAAGCATCGCTACATATTGATTTAACAGTATAACAACAATCTGCAGCACTCACGAACAGCAAATCTGTCAACAGGGGGTTACATACATTGCACGACACAGACAGCACTAAACACATATATTGCATAAAACACCAGAAAAGGGTCAGAAACTATTTCAAGCCAATGCAATGTTTTCTCTCTCTGCGTTTCTGCCTGGGGTTGCCTCTTTTCTCTGCCTGCAGAAAGGGAATGGAGAGGTTTGCAATGGCGCTGGCACACACCAGAGATGGGTGGTGGCCACCACCAGCTTTTTGCATGTGCCACCTGGGAGTGGTCCAGGAACGGGGATGAAGCAGACCTGAGGACGTGCACTATTTTGGGCATGCAAGGGCTGTTCACCTAACAGACTAGGGGCAAAAAACCATCCCTGATGGTGCGCTATTAATTCTCCCTGCCAGGCTGCTCGTACTGCACAGGCACGTGGAAAAAGGATGCAGCAGCAGTTGGTGGGAGTGACCAGGGACAAAGCGATCAAATGTGGTGCCTGGATGCACACTTACTTCCAAAAAGCCAATGTGAGCACTTATACAAAGGGCAACTGCCTGTATGCCTTCCCTCTCAGCCTAAACACAGAGAGGCAGAGAGAATTACCTCCTGCAGGACAGGCTGTCTTCTCTCCAAATGCCCGCATAGCATCCACACGAGAGCAGGGCAGGTTCCATGGAGGAAGTGCCCTGCTTTTGCAGTTTCGAGGTGGAACGGCAGGATTTTCATCCAAGATCCCAAAGCGTGCCGAGGCTGCCCCAGGTGCAAGTCACCTTGTGAATATGCCTCATAGACTGGGCTCTTGGTCATATGGGTGCATCTAAAAAAACACGCCCTTCTTCTGACTGCTGATGACTGAGGCCACCTCACCCAGCTTCCCTGCTACATCGGGTCGCCGTGGTTAGGTGGAAGGAATGTCCTTGGGGGAGCTGTTTCCATACAGACATAAACCAGACGGCGCTCCCCATCAACCTGCTAAAGCCCTCCTCTCCAACCTGTGTCCTGACTCAACTCACCAGTTGGGTGGATTTAATGGGACACTGAAAGCCTGTGTTCTCCTTCCTATGGCCCCTCTCCACGCTCTCTTTCACCACCTAGCCTTTTTCGAGTAACCAACTTTCTAAGCACCACCCTCCAGCTTAAAGGCAGAACAAACTACCCATCCCCGGGTCAGAAACGGAGCCGGCAGAGCCAAGGCAACGTTGCCAGTGGCTTTGGGCCAGCACTGGATCAGACCCCGCTGACGGCACACAGACGCTGCAAGCACACAGCCCTACACACCAGGAGCATCAACACCGCGGGCAGCATGCACACCGCGACACCGGTATCAGAGAGAAACTGCAATCTAATACATACGCCTTCCAGTAAATTTGCAGGTGCAGTCCGGGCGCCGGTTAAATCGTGTATGAGAAACTCCGTCCAGTCCATGTATTTCTCTTTGATTGCTGGGGAGGGGGGAGGAAAGAAAAGCAATGCTTAGCACAGCAGACCGCAACGGACTTGCCACACATATTTTAGAAACATCTCCTTAGGGTTTACCAGCTCTCTAGTTTCGGATGCAATTACAGTCCAGACCGGGAGAAAAGCTGGCTTGCTGTCCGGTTCCCTGGGCAACCCATGCACATGGTTCATCCCAAAATAAGTGAAGGTGTTGCCCCACAGTAATCGCTGACAGGGATTTACGACGGCATGGCTTATCATCTCCACCTCTCCCATTCAACATCGGCCACTGCTTGTGCAACCGCTCCTTTCCTGCCTATCACGTAGGCTCAAAGATGATTTATAGTGTCTCTTTGTCTGCTCACTAATGACCTCTGATAAACAAAAAGCTGTGCAAACTTCCTCGACAGGACAACAGGAACTCCAGGTGCCTTCCCCCCACACAGCAGAAAAATCAGCCCTGAGAACATGGTTTATCAGCTGCCAAGAAGAAGAAAGTCTTGAAAGTATTCATCAGGATCTCCCACTTCATTTCAAAAAGAATTCGAGTAATTTCTGAGCTAAACACTGTAAGCCTGTGTCACTTTAGGATCCATATCCATGGTTTCATAAGATACGAACTGAAATACGTAAATGTAGCCTCTGGGATTGAAACTCAGATTCAATTCTTGTTGAAATCAGTAAAAGCTGGGCACCAAAAGGCAATTCAGCAAATCTCAGCTTCAGAGATACAGATGCCTCTTCCAATGCATTGTACATCTGCCACTGGAAACCCAGAAACCAGACTTTTCATTCCACCTGCCCGTAAATGGGAATTAAATTGCATCAGAAACATTTTTCTCTCCCCTAAAATCTTACTTACGTGTGAGATAACCAACAGTGATAGAGCTATGTTGCTAACACAGCAACACCTACAGAAGAGAAAAATCACAAGGATTTAAAAATCAAAACATCTCTTCTGAACCAACAAGTGGATGCATGGTTTAAAGACCGCTACCCCATCGGGGAGCCCAGGAAGGGCTGTAATTAACCAGCACAGGTCCAGAATATAATTAAATGACAGCAGCCCTCATGGTCTGCCCAAAAGAAGCAGAGTCCTTTGCTCCACACTTCAGGGAAATACCACATTAGTCAACCAAGAGCAACCCAGTCTGAAGCACTTCACATTTGTACACACATCAGGGTGAGATTTCTAAGTGTTTTAAAAGCTCGGTGACTGACTTCCCAGTCTTTCCCAGTGGCGGGTGTCAGCTACTGCACTGCCCAGGCCATGCAGAACCTGAGGTTTTGGGCCTCTGAGTGTTAAAGAGCCTCAGTGGTTAGAGCAGGAGGACTTCTGGGTGCAGTTGCAAACAGCACTGTGGGCACAAATATTGCCACCATTACCTCCGGCCAAGGAGACCAAACCTCAGCCTCCTCAGAATGCATCCTCAAGCCATCTGCTGCCAAACACTGTATTAAAGAAATGCAAAGATGGAGCACTGGGTTTGTCCAAGGACAGTTACATGACACTGCCACAAAACCTGGCACAGCATGCTCATGGGTTGGGCTTCCATCCAGCATAGGTGTTTGGCACACTTGGACTCTGGCCCGTACACAATTTATATCCTAAATACCTTATGCAATCCAAATACCAATGCAGTTGGCCACAGACAAAGACAGGAACCATGCCCAGCAGACCTCACCCGTAGCAGACCCCATTTCCGAGTTGTGCTCCTTCCCCAAAAGTCAGTTCCACCAAAGTCACCTGAACTATACATTCAAATTATAGACCTAAATGACTTTAAAAGTGCATTTAAATGTATTTAAAATTAGCAAACCTTGAAGTGCTGGACTTGAGCCTCTATAAAATAATACTCGAACTTGCCTGGAACCATTCTAAGTCTTTCACAGCACTGATTTTGCATGATTGCCAGGAGATTTATGACCTTCACATTATTTAAGATGAAGGAACAGCCTGAGAAGAAATGGTTTATACATGGCACTTTCTCTCTCAACATTCCTGTTGCGTATACCTCATCAGTTCCTGTCCACCTACATTAGGATAAAGCAAACAAGCTTAATTTTGGCATCAGTGAGAAGACAGTAATTGCCGTAATGAATGAGAATGGAGTCCCTCTAGCTCAGACTTCTGCCTCTTGCTGTGAACAGCACTGGGTGCATCCAAGAAAGGTGCAAGTTGAACTTCATTCTGGCTCATACCCACAAAGTTGTCAGCCACATTTTTGAATGCCAGAGCTTCATTACTCAGGAATGACAAATGTGATAAAAAGAACACGAATCGAACTTTCAGAGCTGGCAGGGGGGTGGGGGGCGGGGGTGGGGGAAATAGGATTTTCAAAGTTGACAACAGATTTTAGGGGCTTTCATTTCCAGATGCCCTATTTGAGATGTCTTAACGGTGCCCGATTCGCAGATCATGCTGTCTGTCACTCAGTACACCTTCTAAGGCCTCTCAAAAGCAAAAATCCCTTTTTAGATGACTTGCACCTCACAGCTTTTTGACACCTAGACAAGAGAGTGTCCCTCTCCACATTCAAATCTGGATTACAGGCTTCCAAAGTCCAAAAGTGCCAAGGTAACCTTTGTTTTCAAACTACATGGACTCAGCTGACAAAACAAACTACTCACAGATTCTGAGCTGTCTCAGAGCCATCCTCCCCACACAAATACAGTGTCTTACTTTATTCTTTTGCAGTGTAGAAAAAGGGACTCTGAAAATGTCTGAGAGTATAGACTGCGCTGGAAATTTTAGGAATGAGGATTTGCACCTTCTTCAGTGCCTACAGAGCACCATCATTCTCAGTACTACCGTTCAAGTTATTACAATGTAAATACTAATTTTTTGTAGTAATGAAGTGAATCTGAACCTCCATGGTATCTGCAAAAGCCTCTGAGGACCAGACAAAATGTTAAACAAGAATATTCAAACAAAGGAAAATCTGCTGGGTAAATGAGAAGAGCTAGCAGTGTAATGCATGGGTGCCCAACCTGAGCATCCATCTCAAGAAATGCTGGTGCTTCTCTGGCATATCAGACTCAGCACCTGTGAACTGAACCACTGCTTTTCAATCACTAACTCACATTTTCACTTGTTAAACACAGGAAAAGACCCAACTGAACCTCCGCTACTGCAGGCAAGCTGCAAGAACTCTGCTTTTGGATCCCAATTGTAGCTGGCTGGCCAACCGGCAGGATGGGAAAGTGGGCAGAACCAAGGATCCTGTCCCACCGGGACCAAAGCCCCACTAGTACTGCTACTTTCAAAACAGTTTTTCCTTCCTTAAGTAATGTCTGTGAGTCAGGAGTGGTCCATCAGGCTCAGATATCCATGTTTTCTCTACCTTTCAATGGATTCATCTTCCCAGAAGACCTCTGTAAACCCCCTTGACCCAGAACCTGTCAAGCTGAATGCACCTCCAGAACCTCAGTTTATGCCTGCGGTGCTGTGGGAGACAGGGGAAACACAAGGAAATCAAGCAAAAGAAACCCTCCTCATTAAATCCTTTCAAAAAGAACCACTTCATGCAGGGAAGTAGGTCATCCTACAAAAGCCAGAAGCCACAGAGGACAAAATGTGTCCTTCAAACCTTCACACTGAAATAGCCTGATGAGCCCCCTCCAACCACAAAGTGTGATAGGCACAAGCAGTCATTTACCAACACACAATTAATGTCACCCTAATTCACACCACCCTAGCTCCTACTGAGCTGCACAGACCCAAAAGGTGATCAAAAGTCTTCACAGTAAAAAGTCCCTGGTACTTCTGCCTAGGTGGCATAGGATGAAATATCCCTCTGACAAAACTGGAAGACTTTTACCAGTGCCCAAAATCCCCTCTACACAGGGGTCAGTATCAAAAGCCACCTGTCCCTTTGCATGCCCACCGCTTCCCTCACCAGGCACAGCTCATTAAGGTGGCACCTTGGCAAGGGACTGTCACCCACCCCACCGTGGGGCTCCAAACTGGCCAAATGACAAGAAAGCATTTGAGATATTCCTGTTACATCAAGGCCACTTTGGAAATTATATCCTAAGCAGTGATGGCTTGCTTGACCAAGACAACAGTAACACAATCACACGGAGTGGTCCTCTGGAGCACGAGGCTGTGATGCTCTACAAGGACAGAGCTTGACCAAGAGTCCCAATATTGCTGTGAGCAGCACACCCATCTTAGTGCCAGTGCCATCATCCTGCACATGTGCACCACAGTGACCGTTATGAGGTTGTGCAATGGTCTGAGACCCTGGGGGCCACCCGCCATCAAATTTATCATAGTGAGAGAAAATGATTCAAGAGAAGCAGAGGCACGGTAGCAGAAAAAAGGACTCAGTTTAGTGACCCACTGATGCAAAGGCTACAGTGTGAGCTGAACTGAACGATTAAACACTAGATTATCCAGAGAGGAGACAGGTATTAGCAATACTCCCACCAGGGAAAAAGCATCGGTCAGAGCTTGCACGAGATTAGACACAGCACAGCCCAAATACAAGGCATGCATTGCACAGAGCGAGGCTCATGAAACGCCAGGGCTCCCGCAACTGCTTTTCTTTCCAGGTTTAGCAAGCAGCACCACAGCCCTGTTTGGAGCTGCAGCTTTTGTACGCAGATGTGCCTGTTTCCCTTGGATCGAGTTCAGCTCCTCTTGGAGCCCGCATGGGTGGTTGTTTCACACCTCTGCAGCTCCAAGGCCAAAGGCTTTAAAGCATCTTCCTACCATAAAAATGCCACAGAACCACCTGCCTTAGAGCAAAGCAGCCCAAAACAGAGGCCAGATTTGCACGGTGCTGGTCCAAGGTATATCCATAGCAGAGCCAACAGCTCTGCTCCAGACTGCACTCATACAGGACTAACTGCACAGAGAGGAAAATTCATCTGGCTCTGTATCACTACAGAAAGACCTGAGAAAGATCCCACATAGCTCTCCCCAGTTCCCAAGGAGCTGTCGTAGCAGTGCAGCAATTCCCAGACTCAGCACCAGGCTGGGCTGGTTGAGCCTGAGCCCAGACTTTGCCTCCTCCTAACAGAGGTCAGTGAAATTATCCACACCTGCAAAAGTAAAAACCAGGAATCCCTGCTCTGCTACAGTCTCTGCAGCACACTGCCTTTGTGTCTCCCACAGGAAAATGCAAAGCCCTCCTGCCTCCTCCAGCAAAAAATACTCATTTCAGAGACCATCTTCCAGCTTGGCAGATATTACACCAGGTTCTTAAAGTAGAAGGAAAAAGGACCCCTTCCACATTAAGACTCTCTTTATTTCCACAGAAGTCACGGTACAGGTTCTAAAACTGTGTTCCCCTTCCAGAGGGCTCAACTCCATCAAAAAACAGATCACACCTGACATGCCTCCAACAATAATAATTCTTCCCACTTATTTCCCTACTGAATTCACCCTGCTCCCAACCTCTCTGACTCCAACTCCTCTCTCCCTTTTTGACTCCCTGCCATTTTCACACTTTTACCCATTCGTCTCATCTTCCCAAGCAAACCACTCCTGGCTGTGGCTGGATCTGACTGCGCCAAACCTCGGCACCGCGGCAGCAGCTGAGGACCAGGGACTGCTGTAACCTGCTCAGTGGCTGATGTGCAGAGTACTGTTAGCACCACTCACTGTGCACCAGGTTTTCAGCACCAGCTCCTCAAAACAGCCCTTTCCCCTTGCGCAGTGCATGCTGACCATGAAAGCTACGCAAAGAGTGGCTGAAGAGCCCAGAGCGCTGCACACCCTGCATCACCTCATCCCCTGGAACCCCACTAACCTCCTGCCTGAGAGCCAGGACAGCGGCTTCACTCCTGGTGCCCTGTAAATCTCAGTGCCCTGCCTCAGCCACAGCTTATAATGGGTTCAGATTTATCTGCCTCTCTAGAGAAATAAGAGATTAAAAGAACATTTACAGTCCCATGAAAGCACTGAGTCACAGGCACTCCATTCAATGAATATGAGATACTATTATCGCATTACCAACTCAGGATTTTATCTAGCCTCCTAGCAGTTGCTGTTTTTCTTAAAGCCACTTCTCCCAGGCCACGGGTTTATATAAAAACCCTTATTCTCTTTTCTTTCTTTTTCTTTTTTTTTTTTTTTTTTTTTTTTTTAATTTGGAAAAACATACACTGCAAAGCCCCGGAAAAACCTTGAAATCTGAAAGACTTAGAAAACAAGGGAAGGAACATGCATGGTATTTTCTGCTTTTTTATGACTGGTGGTTTTTCCCCAAACCACTCACTGCACTGACTAGAGCAAGACTCAGGAATCTGAACTGCTGCATTCAGTAAAATGAACAAATAACACAATACCTTACTGGCTTACAGCACCCAAATAAGCTACTCCTTGGAAACGCCTTTCACACCTCATGGATATCCTTGCCCTCCCCAGCCACGAGGAAATGCATAACAAAACCATGCTTCCAGCCACCAGGGACCATCGAGCAAGTGTGCCATTACTTCAAAATAACGCATAATAATACAAAATAATACATAATGCATGACTGAATGCCTATGCCCATCTATCTACCTACTGTTTGAGCACATTGAGTATGAGCTTGCAGGCATGAGGACAACCTAACCCTGGCCCTGAGTGGACCTGAGCTGCTGCCACAGTAACAAGGCCAAAGACAAGTAATAATATCAAATTATGCTCATTTTTGTCCATACATTTAAAAAAAATGGTTTTCATGTTGGGTTTTTATGAATAACACCAGATCATCAGCAACCTGTCAACACCTCTACTGGAGAATTCCCTCTGGACCCCATCAACCTCTGTAAACAATAGTGTTTCAATTTTCTCATATGTGAAGAACAGCATCTTCAAAAGCTTTATAAAATGGGTTAAAAATCTTTGGGATAAATCTGCTAAGTGACAATGCTCTCATTGTGGCAACTATTCTTATTATTAAAAAATTAACTCCTTCCTAGGCCTGGAATGAACAAAACAATTAAAACGAAGAATTATAGCCGGACAGTACCTGGACAATTCTTGTCAGTCCATTATGAAATAAATTAAAATATCAAGATCTCCTAAAAAATAAATCTTCTAAATAAGTAATTCAGGATGTTCAAAAGTTTATATATAGGTATTACAGATTTAAGATACACTAACCTAAAATTGCCAGGGGAGTGGAACCTCAATCCATCCCACTCCTACCAGTTTGATCCCAGTGCCAGCAACAGACCTTACTGGCATCACTAAGACGTGGTAGGATGGCTCCTCTGATTGGAGTGTTGGAATAGAAGGATACAGGCTCTTTTAAGAAGGACAATGAGACCCCACCTGGGGTATGCATTCAGTTCTGGGACCCCCAATGTAAGAAGGACACGGACTTGTTGGAGCAAGTCCCGAGGAGGCCACAGAGATGATCCGAGGGCTGGAGCACCTCTCCTATGAAGACAGGCTGAGGGAATTGGGGCTGTTCAGCCTGGAGAAGAGAAGGCTCCGGCGAGACCTTAGAGCACCTGCCAGTACCTGAAGGGGCCGACAAGAAAGCTGGAGAGGGGCTTTGTACAAGGGCACGTAGCGATAGGACAAGGGGGAAGGGCTTTAAACTGAAAGAGGGTAGACCTAGACTGGATATTAGGAAGAAATTCTTCCCTGTGAGGGCGGCGAGGCGCTGGCAGAGGCTGCCCAGAGCAGCTGTGGGTGCCCCATCCCTGGCAGGGCTCAAGGCCAGGCTGGACGGGGCTGGGAGCAACCTGGGCTGGTGGGGGGTGTCCTTGCCTGTGGCGGGAGGGTGGGACTGGATGGTCTTTAAGGTCCCTTCCAACCCAAACCACTCTGTGATGCTGTGATTCTATGATAAAATATGGAGGTTTTGAAAAGGTAAATAGCATATTACAAAAACATACAAACCTTATAATATTGAAATTTTTCCTTAATGTTAAAGTTGTCACACATTTGATGCAATATTTATACAAAAAGTCTTAACGTATAAATGTTACAACTATGTTATAAAGGCCTAAATGGTAGAGTCAAAATGAGATGTCTTTATATCACAGTAACATAGAATGCTAAAACAATTTGTTTAGACTACACCCATCAAAACAATTTGTCAAAACTGACATGTTCTCACAAAATATTTCCATTTTGATAAAACAGCATTTTGACAGAAAACAGTTGAATCCAAACACTTTCATTTGGCTTGCTGAACTATATACATCCTTGTGAACCACACTGGATGTGAAAACAGCAGGGGGGTGCCAGTGCTGTCCGTGCTCCCATGTCCCTAAGCAAAAGGCTCCAGCTGCCTCTGCGCTGTTTTTGAACCCTCCCCAAGTCTTTCAGGGCAGGGAACATCGTCTGTTGCACATCCCACCAAGCCAGATCCCCTGTTAGTCATTTCCGAAATAAAGTAAATAAAAAAATACTTTTTTAAAAAGCTAGTGATCAGTGATTCAATGGCATTTTCTATAAAAATGACTGTTTGGTTTGGGTTTTTTTGTGGGCTCCCTGGAAAATGCCAAATAGAGCTGGAGACATCTTTAAACAACTTTCTTAGTTAAAACTTCAAACAATCTTCTCACACCAGCAGAGTTCTGCAGTTTGAATCAGAACACAAAATAACAAAAATGCATTCCAAAAAAGAAAAAAGGGGGAAAAAAAAAGTAGTGCATCAAAAGCTGTTGATCTGGCTTCTTAATGATGCAGCCATAACTATCAAGAGATAACAACTTCAGAGCTCAGGCATCACCTTATATACACCTGTCTTAAACAGGGAAAGCCTTCAAAGAAAATATTATAAACAGGGGATTTTCATGGAAACCAGAAGTTATAAGCAACTGTCCATCAAAGGATACATGTGCTCAAAATACACGCCTGGAGTCAGCAGTACACTGTGGTCCCACTCATGAATTTAAACAGGCTAGTAAACAGATGCTAGAAGGAAGCGTGGTATCTGCTGGAGAATGAGTCAGCCTTGTACACGGTTAGAAGATGCTGCTTTAAGCTATCAATTGATCTACTGGCTCTTATAACTATTAATTATCTAGTAATTTTTATTAAACAAAACAGAAAATGTGTAAACTTCAAGTTAATGTTATTTCTTCAGCCCACATGGGTTGCTTCATATAATAAGAATATTCTTCATGATTTTTAATTGTCTTCAAAATAACTTGGTGTGCTTTGTTTTTTTGGGTTACCCAAAACACTCCAATCCCATTTTGAAGACAAGACTACCCATGCTGCACTTTGTATGGCCTTAAGAAAGGGCCAATGCAAAGACTTTAATCCTTGTATACCCAATTCTGCACACAGGAGCACCCATTGATTAGAAAAAGTAAAGGGAAGAAAACCCAAAGAAAGGCATGAGCACACGCTTTAGGTTCTCTCCCTTACAGTTTTTTCTATGCAACTATACTCAGTTTCAGTGCAATGCAACTGTTATCCTTCCTGCTGCCATTCAAGGTTTCCAGAAATGATCCACTTATGCTCTCTAGGTCAAAACAGGCAAGTTCACGTGCAAAAAAAATGTCTCACTGTCCACAGGAGACATTACTTGTTAACATCCTCTGAGCCCTTCACAGACATGCACACTGTTCCTCTTGGGTTTCTCCAGTCCTTAATTAACTGTTATCTTTTTAACAATAAAAAAAGCAGCAGGTGGTTTGGGAGTTGCTTTTCATTTCTTGAAGCTTGCTCTGGCCTGTGCTATGTCTCCAACGCAGCTGTAGGAACTACAGGTGGCAGGAGGAAAGGGCACGGATGTGGGATGCTGTGGGAGAAAAGCATCAGAGCGTGCGGACAGGGTGAATGGATACTGTTGCACTGAGGTTAGTTTTATGAATGATGCAAGATGTTGCAGCGATCCTCTCTGTTAATCCACTGCCACTCAGGAAGCCTAGCAAGACACTTTGCCTAGCAAGAAATAACTGGCAGGAGGGTCACCACCAGCAGCTGCTGAGGCACTTCCACGCAGTAGGTTCAGCTGCCTTCACCCCAAACGCAACATTCTGGAAACAGGCACACTCTTCCAGAGCGCCTGCTGCTATGGCTTTCTCCTTGCAAGTTAAACTGCTCAAGATCAGAAGAGAAATTTGCCCAATAAATCCCAACAGCATGGTTACCTATGTACCGCTAACCTGCATCCATCTGCCTCAACTGACTGAGTACACCAGCCTCAGTTACCCATCCTGCATGCAAGCTGCAGTATATGATCTGCTCATAAGTACTGTGATTAATTACTTCCCTTCAGGTAAAGTCAATACCCTACTTGCACCGGATTATTTAAAATAAAACAAAGGGATAAAAAGGAGAGGTGCACTGATAATGAGAAGCAGCTTTGCTCTGTCTTGGTGGCATTACCTATCAATTGCAATCAGATTATGTAGATAAAGAACAGCAGCGAATTTATCAGCTCTGTTTGTACTTATCATGTCCCTTTGCTGTAAGAAGACTTCACTCAAGTTCAAGCAACACAGTGCAGCCAGGGACCACCGAGACGCAGCACTGCTCTCCCTTGGGAGTACAGGCACAGGGGAGGAGGGAAGGTGAGACACAGGTGGGAGATGGTAAGAGGTCAGGGGAATTCACCGCTTCCCACCCTTGGCCTTGCAGGGATGCAACGGATCCATTCACCTGGTCCCTTAGTGCAACAAAATGTCACCTGTGGCCATCCAGCCTCAACAGGGTGGTATTCAATTACTATGTGCAACTCTATTTTTTAAAGTGTTGTTACATTAATTTCACCTGGAACACAATTCTGAAACCTTATCATCCAGACTAGGCACCTAACAACAGAAACATCCCCATTGCAGCACCACGGATTGAGAAGAGCAGCTGCCTGGCAACTTACTTGGGAACGCAAAAGGTCCTCCAGACACAAATGTTTTTAATTAGGTCAGTTATCTGCTCTCTTGTATCTCCAGGCATGAATGACGGCTGATTATTCTGATCTTGCTATAGTATCCAACATGGTAAAAAACATCTGATTTTATTCTTGGTTACCGATGCAATAAATTAGGAGGAAACCTGATGCATAACTACAAAGGTCACAGTGTTTCACTCAGAGCCAGCGGTTTCTGCTTCTCCAAAATTTCTTACCTTCACTCTTACCTAAACAGAAATTCTTTACGTGTAGCAGTAACATTGCTCCTTGCCCAATTCCATTCTAGGTACAAGGTAACTAAATTTCATTTTATCAACAACAGTCTTTGAAATTAAGCAGGAATGGCTGACTGAAATGGTCTCAAGACATGTACACACACAGACAAAGATCCTGAAAGGTATTTCTGAAAGCCAGGCAATGCCCAGCGTTTGAAAGCTCTGAACAAACCATATAACCATGGGGATTCCTCCATCATTAGTATCAATGTCCATTAGGGTGACGGCTCACTGTGAAAATGAGCATCCCAACTCCGCAGTTCTTGCCACTTAACCCCAAGCCTCCACGTACATTCCTTGATTATTTTTTCCTCCGCTTGCATTAAGCGCCATGCTCAGTGTGCAGAAGAGACACATCTTGTGCGATGAGAGCTCAAACTCCCAATCTTTAGACCCAGGAGTCTTAATGAACGCCTTGTCAAATCAGCAGTCCAGGAGCAATCAGGGCTGGGGTGGGGTGCGGGGGATCTGGTATTTTGATTGTAATTTCTAAATCCATTTTTATCCCATAGAGATTAAAATAAATAAATAAATAAAATTTCAGACCTTCATTATCCAAGCAAAATCAGCATCCTAACCAAAGTGCTCAGAAGCAGCCCAGACAACAGACCTCAGAGTGTGACCTCAGGAGACAGGTTATGAGTGCGCCTGTATGAGGCACAGGTACATACCCCACATTCCTAGCACAAAACTGCACTTTGCAGGCAGTTGCACAGCTCTTTACTTCCAAACTGCAGCCTCTCCGGGTGAAAGCCGAGAAAGCATTTAGTCATCTTTGCAGGCACCGAGATGTGCTGTCGCAGGCAGGCAGAGATGTACAGACACTTTGCAAAATCATGATTTTAAAGTTCCAAAGCCACTGGGGAGGGTGTATGTGTGCTGCTTGCTCATCGCCAGCCTGGTAAAGCTCACATGTAGCACTTCGTATGCTCCCTGTGTACTAGTTCCAGAAGAGAAATGTAGAAAGAGGAAAAAAGGTATGTCTACAAAGCAAAACGCAGCAATTCCTGGATAAATCCCCATCCAAGTCAGCATTCATACCTACAGCCAGAACTATTGCAATATAGCCATCAGCTTGGTTTATACCCTAAATTAGTACCTTTGACCACCGTCAGGCAGGGGCTGGCCCATGCCAATAGTTGTTACAAATAGCAGGGGGGTCTTTCCCATAACACTGCACTGTGCCAGCTCTCTCTGATGCCAGAAAGCAGAGCTAGTGGAGGAAAGGAGATCTGGAGGTTACCTGATCCTGATCCAAACACCAAACACTCTTCCCTTGGCTCACCTTTGCAGATGGACATGAGAGGCACTTTATGCCCTATCTCTTTGGCACCTCACAGGCCAGCCCCAAATGGATTCTGCGGCATCACAGCACCTAAAAGTTATGGGCCATTCTGGAAGGGGATGTCATTGCAGTATAAATCGTGTGCCTAAGGTTCCGACCTCACACCTCCAAACTCCATCCAATTATCTCACATACTAAGTGCCTTTTCTCACTTCTAAATCCCGTGGCTGCTTTCTGAAGGCTATTCTTTGGAGACAGCTCTGTAAAATGCAACAAATTTACAGCAGCACAATGCTCTTACATAAAGCATAAACCAGTTCACTGCACAATTACCTTCCTTCCGTGGCAATGCCAGCAGTCCACAGCAAATATCTGCTATGAACAAAAGCATCAAAACACAGAAGACATACAGAGGGACTCAATGTCCACAAAATCCACTCAGTTTGGTGGGCTGTTTTTTTTTTTTTCATTTTCCATCTTCCACAGGAAAATGAGAATTAGCAGGCATGATCCTTGCAGTTTATTGCATGCATTGTATTGTTTAATACACTACAGAAGAGTAACCAAGACAACTCTTTCTTAGCTCTATTTATTTTAGCTTTATTCAAAGCATTATAGCTATATTTTAAAATAATTTTTTAAAAAAGGATGGAAGTTTTGGTTGATGTTTTAAAGTTTTTTTTCTATTATCTAACTCACTGGATATGCATGAGACCCAGAGAATAGCCAAAAGCACCTTTTTTCACTTTTTCTGCCTTTACACAGGCACTGCAAGTCTAGCTTCACCTCAGTCTACACAACCTATCTAAAATGTAAGCATCCAGCCTCACATTATCCAAGGTTATTAGGTGTTATGGCTACATACAGACTGGCAGTCTTAAACTGCGTGCCGACTTTTGAAGGCACAAGCTGTGATTGGAAAGAAAAAGCAAGCCATTATTAGTTTCAGCCTGGACCCTCAACGCAAGGGCAAAGATGCACCTCAGAGATGAGAGGCAGACGGATGCCTTGTGGGAAAACTCTGGCAGGGCTCAGGCAGGAGGCTGGTACCACAGCACTCGAGCTAGTGAGGAACAGTGCTGCAAGGAACAAACAGCAAAGCAGGATGCACTAAGTGTGATGTAAGGATTTGCCCATGGTTCTCCCCACACCTCACTGCTCACGCCCAGAGCACGGGACAATACTGGAAGCCTTATCATCCCCACGACCCAAGAGTGAGCCAGCACACTCCCAGATTCTCATGGAAACAGCCAACAAGCCTCATCCATCGTGACTTCACCTTCTAACACCCCCGAAGCAGAAACACGTGTTTTATAAAAAAACAAACAAACCCAAACTCATTTTGCATTTTGCAGGGCATCCTGCAATTAATCGGAACTGTATTGCCAGCTTCCAATGATCGAGTCCTATTTAATCACTTTGGAGCTTCTCAGCTGTGTGAGGTAAGCACCACAAATAAGAACCTGGAGGGCCTTATGAACATTCATCATGCATCCTTCCCGAAATTAATGGTACAGTCTGAGCACAGACATGCCCCATGAGGTGCTTAACATCCTATGCACAAGATAATCATCATCACAACACCATCAAAGAAATACTCCATCAAGACTCATTTGGTGCTTGCTGAACATGTGTTTTCCTCACTTTAAACTAGAAAAGGGCTCAAACTATAAATCCCAGGATCAAAAACACCCCCAAACTTTGAAGAGTTTAGATCTGAATCAGAGATCAACGTGGAACATTATGCAAGGCATCATCTGAAATGAGAATAACAATGTATTACAGGACTGGAAATGACAGCAGCTTTTCCCAAACCTCCTTTGAATTCTAAAACTACAGCTTCTCCATCACTCTGGAACATGTGGACTGGAGATGATAATGCTCTGACGAACTCAAATGCTTTCACTTCTGAATTGAAGGCTCCCAAATCTTAGTGCAAAGCCATGGTTCATTCAGCTGGTTTGCAAGCTCTTAGTCTCATCTTCATCACAGTATTTCCTCCAAGTTGGTATGGCTTCTTTGTTTCTAAATAAATTTTGTAGATGTTCTACAGAAACAGGTCTTCCAAATGGAGGCAGCTACTGATGTCCAGCCCCGCAAGTTCAAAGACCACAGCAAAATGGCTTGAAGCAAAGCACGACTACCTATAGAAGACATAGCTTCAGTAGTCAAATTCTCAGACTGTAGATGCCTCACGTGGCCAGGGACTCCTCAGTGATCCTCACAGGGCTGCTCAGCATGAAAGAGCTAGAGGATTTCCCCCTCCCTAGGCTCTATACTCCTCATGGCAGAGCCTCTTCAGTAAAACTTGAATAATACGTAGCTGGATGGTTTCTTGAGTTTGGCAAAATTTTCCCTAGATACATTTCCTAGATCAACTCCAGCACTTTAGGAAGTAGCTGCATTTTTACACTGTGACCTGAAAATGCTGCCATTTCTTCATCCATTCCCAACACAGACAGTATGGGGAGGAAGCTTTTCTTGCTACAAATGCAGGAGGTGGATGCTCTGCCTCACAACACAAAATAACCATCAATCAGGAAGGGTTTCAGCGTGTCCTTAAGTTTATTTGCTTGTTGTTTTTTTCTTTTGTGACCAAAACCAAATAGAAATGAGAGAGCACACACAGACATAGAAACAAATTGTTTTGGAAAGCTTTTGCTCTGATTCCTATGTCACGCGAAAGGGCCAGAATTGACCCAGAACTTGGAATCTGGGTTAGAGGAACTGATTTTTAATTGTCATCTGGAAAATGCTTTCTAGGAGCATCACTTAGGTCTCTGCACTGTGTAACAGCTACCTCCACAGGCTCCAGGAGCATATGGTCTGCTTCGGGAAGCAAGTCCCTTCCACGGTGACTGGGAGCCCACATTTTCATGCGTAATGAGGGAAAAATCAAGTGCAAGTCACAGCTGGCTCGGGATCATGCTGGTGCTTGCATCTGCCACTAGCAGCCTCCCAAGTTCGCTATATGCATGCTCCTCACGAGCGAAATCTGAGGTGCCCCTAGATGCATCTGAAGGAACGCTCTGCTGAGGACATGAGACTAGACACGTTGGCTTGTCCTTGGCCTAAAAGAGCACCAAAAACCCTCCATTGGCTCAGCTCTAATAGACATAACTTAATTTTCAACCTGATCAAAAAAGGTCCACTGAAGATATGTGTACGTCAACTTTGGCACGCTCTGCATCAAGTCCCTTGTGCTATTTACCTTCCCAGCTCCTACAGCAATGCACAAAGTCACCTCCTCCTCTGACACAAAGACCCAGAACCACAGTTCTAACTCAGAATATGAATGGTAGGGGGCTTTTAAGTCTCCACAGACGCCTCCAACGGTGATTATTTAAGGCTGTTGATGTTTTACGTATTACATCAGCACATTAACTACCTAGGCCTAGACTTACAGTTGAGATGGCATTTCCATTCCAAAACTCCTCCAGGGGAAATTACAGGAGACTGGGGAAGGGAAATTATACCCAATTACCAAGAACGGCTACTTCAAAATCTCTCAAAATAATGATTTTTAAAGACAACTGTATAAAAGAAACGCATTCAGCCAGATATTAGTTAAGTTGACCATGTCAAGAGAGTGGTTTGCATCCACTGTTACGCTCTCGGGGTCAATCCTCCCATTTTTCTATGGTTTCTGGGCTTTTTAACTCCACAGCTTCAGAACACATGTGCCAGGAGAGGTGGGATGACAATGGAATAACAACTCTGGCCATTCACTGCTGGATATCAAGGTATCGAGATCTCCACGGTCATGAGTGAGATTTTGTTTGAAAAGTCTGGTTTCCAATGCACTGCCAAGTGCTTAGCCCAGAAGACCTGGACCAAGTAAAGTTCTGTCATTCAAAGCTGTGAAAAACTACATCTTCCACTGGTTTTGCTATGAAGAGCAATATTTAATGTTTCTCAGAATATCTTGAGGAGCATCTGGGGGAACTGGGGATGTTTAGCCTGGAGAAAAGGGAGTTCAGGGGGGACCTTCTCGCTCTCTAGAACTACCTGAAAGGAGGCTGCAGCAAGGTGGGGGTCGGTGTCTTCTCCCAGATGACAAGCGATAGGATGAGAAAAAACAGCTTCAAATTGCTCCAGGGGAGGTTTAGATTGGATATGAGGAAAAATTTATTCACAGAAAGGGTGGTCAAGTATTGGAACAGGCTGCCCAGGGAGGTGGTGGAGTCACCATCCCTGAAGGTATTTGAAAGGCTTGTAGATGTGGCACTTGGGGACCTGGTTTAGCGGTGGGCTTGGCAGTGCCAGGTTAACGGTTGGACTCAGTGATCTTAAAGGTCTTTTCCAACCTAAAAGATACTATGATGAAAACACAACCAGAAAACGTACATTCTACATAATCTCGTCAATGACAACACACCGTCTACAAAAATACCTGTAAGTCTTCTGCTTGGCAGCGAATAGATTCTCAACCATTCTGCATTCTGTTCTGTATTCACATGGTTTGTACCAAATAGTTGGATGATGTCAAATGGTGGCTCAACACAGAGCAACAGGGCCAGTACATCTCAAACTTGCTGTCTCTTCAACCACATTTTTTATTAGGAGCTTCATCAGGACTTTAATTGTAAAATAATTTACATCTTTCCATCCCTCAGCACTTAAATGTCTTGGAAAGAGGATTTTGCTGGTTTGTGCCATGGATAGCAGGGGGGGTTTTGCAACAATCATCAAAGTGAAATTTTACCCAAAATGGTCTTGAAGGTACCTTCCAAAAATCAACTCCATTTCACCTGCTGCTAAAGAACAAGGAAATCTCTACTCACAGAAAAGCCTGATGTAGGCTCACAGCCTCTTCGTGCAGTATTTCCTTGGAAATATGACTTCTCATTCACAGTCTCTGCCTCATGCTGCAATTACTCTTCCTCCCGTATCTTTGTTCCTCCAGCACAACTTGTACTAAATGTCAGGTCCAAAACCAATGGTTTAGTCACAGCAGCAGCTGCAGTGTTATTCTGCAGACGGTGACCAGAATTGCGAGCAGCAGAAGGCAAAGCTGTGGGGTCTCAACGGCTCATCTTAAGCCCTCCAAGTATCCTAAATGGCACCTGAGTCCCACTGAAACGTGCTTTCCTTGCAGGAGGTTGGAAGCTGCAGCAGAAATTGGTTCTGCCAACACTTCAGGCTTCATCAGTCAATTATTGTACCTCAGCACTACTGCAAGGAGTTTTTCCTCCATCAGTCTTTGCCAAAGTTGAACCCTTCTGCTGTGCAAAGGGGTTGGGCTTTGATCTACACAGACACAATCTCACACATTGCCTGATAATACTAGAAAAATAAATTAAACATAGCTCTACATGGGTTTGGACAAGCAAAGCTTCCTCAGTTTCTAATACAACCCCTCTTTTTTGTCACTGCCCATAGTGTGGCACAAACCTCAGGAGGACATACTCCATCCAGCCAAGAGGGATAAATTTCAACACCCAAAGCCACCCCCTACAAAAACAAGTGGTTGCAGAGCAGTGGTTGTGGTGAAAAGAAGGGGCGGGGGGGGGGGGGGGGGGGGGGGGGGAAGCACTTTTACTCCTTTTCAGGGCAGAAGAAGCTTGAGAAACACCCCATTCCATGCACCTGTGTCCAACCCCACTGCCCCATGCAACGGTGCATCAGTGTCCAAGTCTGAGCAGTTCCGCAGCTCACTAAGCAGCCCTGCCTGCCAATGCTTTCCCAAAGTTAGCTCTACCCCTCTGATCTTGCTTTTACCTCCCTACTGTGTCTTATTTGCTCATCACTTCCATGGTCCAGCTGTGAAATAATCAATTGGCTACAGTCCTGCTGTTCCCAAGGGAAAACCAGGTCTTTGAGGATGTTTTTTAAAGTACTGCAAAGACATGGAGCACAGAGCTAATACATTTTCTGATCTCCTCCTGGCCATTTGTTGTGACAGTCAACCATAAAGCAACAGCACGAGCACACCAAGCCCCAGCTTTGCCAACTGCCTGAGCTTGAGGAGCTTTTCTGTCGCCCTGCACTTATCTCTGCAGTCCAGTGCAAAAGCGTGCAAGCCTCACCGCCCACATGCAGCCAGACTCCAGAGCACTTTTGGTTGGTTCTTGTCCTTAGAGCAGCAGCAAACCGGGTGCTGAAGGCTTCCAAAACTCGAAAGATGCCTGCCTGCTTGCATTCAGCAATGACCTACGTGCTTAAGTAACCTCCCTGCTGGATAATGGAAACCGCAGCTGGGGTCCCATAGCACCTACAGCTGTGATGGTGGAGAATGGCTGGTTCCTCAAGCTACAGGAGGAAGTCAGACTGTGCCTTGAAAACCCAGATGCACACCATAGGGGCAGGATGAAACAAATCATTCTTTGATATTCAAGCATCTTCCAAGCAGGAGAACAGGTATCAGGAGAAAACAAACAGATCTGAGTACAGTGCTGTGTACAGAAATGAACTAATATCAAGCTTGACTGAAAAAGCTGATTAAATTACTTTAATTTAAAAGCCCAAACAAACCCTGAAGGAGGTTCTTTGTTTATTGCTTTTTACCGACAGCACACGTTACTGAAGAAGCACCATGTGGGCATGAAATATTTATTCATTAAATCTTTCATAAAGCTCCACACTATTGGTTTCACTCAGGATATATTTATAACTTGTCAAAGTCCACGAAAATCACTGCTTTTCTCCCCACCACCCCTTTGCCAATCCCCCCCTCCAGACTGTTTATAAAAGGTTTAGGCTTCCAGTTTTCATTGCAATAAACCTGATCCTCAGCTCCACTGTTGCTTGTACACAAGGTGCTGCTGTTTTAATCTTAACAGAGTAGCTGTAGTTAAAATAGTTCAGCCCTCCCTGTACCACCCAAAAGGGACCATTAACAGTGCTGCAAACCATCCTGATGCTTCACAGTGTTCCTGCCATGGGAATGGCAACATCATTCATTTACAGAGGAAAGCACCATGCACCGGTAGCCGTACACAGAAATGAAATTCAGGACAGACAGTCCACCCAAGCACAGGAAAAGCAGTCAGAAAGCGCATTCATTTCGTACCGGTATGTTCAAGTCATTTGTTATCAAACCTCACTCCATCGGCAAAACCCCTTCCTGAACCCTTCCTTGGCTGTCAGCCAACCTGCAGATTAAACCCATGCTCCAAGTTGGGTTAATAACACACTAGTGTAAACAGTGCTATATTATCCTCAGTGTTAGCTGTAAAACCACGTAATAGTGTTTTACTGGGTTTACTGACTCAGTCAGTGCAGTACTGGAATGAGGATAGGTTATACTTATAAATGAAAGTACTTTCCACCCATAAGTGTGCAAAACTCAGCGTTTGCATTAGGATTGTGCAGGGACAACTGCAACAATGAAACTGTCACCTCCCTAAGAAGCTGCACTGATAATCTAATCTGGGGGCAGGACAAATGGGATTTCCCCAAATAATCTGAGCAAATTTCCTCAGCAATAAAAAAAAGCACCACAAAACGAATGCTGAGCAGGCACTTTAGGTGCACTGCAGGGTCCTGTGCAGCCTTGGTGGCCACAGCCACCACATGCATCTCTGCCTCACTGAACCATGGGCTGTCTGGTCAGGCCTGCTCCTGTTTCCCTTACTCCATTTGTTTGTGAAAATAAATAAATATAAATACAACATAAGCAGATGTTGTTGTCCCTGGAAACTAGCCTTGCTGGGTATGTTTCTGCTGAAATGGCTTCTTAAGGGAAAATTAGGTTTTGATTAAAGTGTGTTCTTTTCTTTCTTTTAATAAACAGAGGGTACTTCATGTGCAAGCTTTGGGCTTTTGTTGTTTTTTTTTTTTAACTGGAAACCTAAAACATCTTGCATGGCTTTGGTTTCTCAAATGCCTGATCCTCAGCAAGGCCTGGGGTTCCCCAGGCACCAGAGCACCTCGTGGGGCATCGAGCAGAAAGCATCTCAGGATGACTCCACATGGAGAGACCATGCCCTTGTGAGATAAAAGTCAAACCCAGACAAAAGGGCAAGGAGGGACCAGCACCCACATATGAACCCCATAAGGCACTGCTGCAAGTCAAGGCAACATTTGGGGTATTTAATCCCAGAAACAACTGCCCAGACATTTTTGAGGGGAAAAACCAGTAACTTTTTTTTCTGAAGGAAAATACTGAGAACAAAGCAGAGGCTTCGCATTTATGGTTATTGTGAAGGGGGAAATCACCTTTTCTAAGTCAGTTCCACCAAAAACTCAATAGAGACGTACAAAGAGAGACCTCAGATGATGAAGCTTCACCCCAGGGGAAACACTGCCCTTAGCAGAGAGCCCAGCAGTACCCCATGGCCATGCACCTAGACCACAGGGTCACGGCGGAGCCAAGGCTGGGAGCCTCTTGGTAGGCACGTTCCCTAAGGACCACCTCCACCACACTTCCAAAGAACTTGAACAAAAGGACCTATGTCTAACCAAACATTTATTTTTCCCCTCACTAGCCTCCGTCGTTCACATCAGCCCCAGCTCAAGCCAGAGCAGCACACACATCCCATTTCCCACCCGCACAGTGCTGCTCCATCCCAGGCCCACAGCACAAACACAGGATAAATCACTTACTCCCAAGCCCACCTTACAAACCTGCCAGCACAGCATCCCTGCAAAGTTCTCTGTGACTATGTCTCTAGACCAGAAAAATATTATTAAAAGGACAATCAAACCAGTAAAGGTTGACCTCAAGCCCTGCAGACCTGGAGATGCTCAAAAACTCCGGATCTGACCAAGTCTACAACTGAAACTTCTTGCAGAGCCTGTCCCACCAACCGGGCTGTGCCACATTTGCACAGTAGCTCAACAGTTACTTATATTCCCAAAGGACATGTGGGGGCCTGCTACACTCAGTTTACCCCAAAAGGGGCTCACTTGGCAATATTAAGTCTTTTGAAAGTAACAAAAGCCAGCAGCACATGCAAAAGATTTCCAGCCTCACACAAGAGTGAAAAGACCATTTTCCCTACCAAGAAAACATTATTCCTGATGCCACACCAGCAATGGGCAAACTCTTGGATTTTCACATCCTAGACTAAGCGATCTGAGTCACGTCAAGGAAGGGAAGGAAAAACTACCGTGGGTGCCGTAATGAAAGAATGTTCTTCTCGGGAGTGAGTCTGCAAGAGGCTACGTAGGGTTGGCCAGGAGATGCCCAGCCACAAATATGCTCCAGCAATTTCCAGCTGCTGCAAGCTCCCAAGAGACACCAAAGTCAACTGACGTGGCTCCTTCCAGGGCGAATTTCAGCCCGAACACCCCCAGCTCTTCAGCAAAAGCTGGCATGATTTTTACCTCCCCTCTTCTCCTCCCTTCTGCCATCATTAGGGGAGCAAAGAACAAAATGCTATTTTTTATATGCTAGTTAACTATAATCTGCTAAATATTCTATGCCAAGGCATAAAGCTGCCTACTATGCTAATAGAATATTTAATTGACATTTATTTGCTGACTAGTTATTTATGCTAACGTCACCCCTGCATAATTAATAGTCTGCTAAAGTCAACTTGAAAAGCACACATAAAACACTGTACTAGGAGTCATTTGCAGTATTTAAAACAAAGAAATCCTGCAATCTATTTACATTAGATTAGTCTAAACTTGGTTTTGATGGAATGAGAGGATAACGACTGGGCAAAGAAGATTAAAAAAAAAAACAATTCAGTATACTACTTTAGAAATATCCAGTCTCTGACAGTACAACCTGCCAAAGAAGATTTCCGAGTTTCATTTTACTTGGCTTGAGGGCCCAGCTCTTAGCTGATGTAAAACAGCATAAGCTCAGTGAATGCCTGCTGATCTTCTGCAGCCTCAAGCTTTTAGGAAGTAATATTTCAGGTGAGCCTTCAGTGAAAGAGCTAAACCAGGGCCAGATCTGCTCTCAATTATAGCAGCAGAAAAGTAAACTCACCTCAGATAAATTGGTTGAGGCAAGCCAGCTCCTCACAAAGATAAAAGGAGAAGTCCACTCTGCCCATCTGATCCCTCTACCTGCACTGTAATCGCAGACCTGCAGGCATAGTTTAAGTTTTATTTCCTCTAGGATGAGATTACCAGGGGAAAGTTGGCTTCAGTTAATAAATAAATAGATAGATAAAAAAATAAATAAATAATCCATGATCACATTTTCTAGAGAGCAGCTCTGGAAGCCCTCCTCTATTTCAGAAACATTCTCTGTACCACTCTCGGAAGAACCTGTGGACAACCTTTGCAGACACAAATGATCCCCAAGAACAATGCTGAAAGGCAAGTGTATGGACCACACGCATCTCCACCACCACCACTCTGAGCTGTGCCCCTCAAAAAAAGCCTTCTGTGCACCCAGGCAGTCTCGAACAATGCCAAACCCCCACCTCGAGCAGAAAGAGACTGCTCAGAGCTTGCTCTTCTCTTTAGTCCTGTCTCACCACCTCCCCTTACTGCTCCTGTTCACAACCCGCATGCCCCATTTGCTCTCCAACCCACTGCCTTCTGCTGTAGCCCAGCCCCAGCACCTGTTCTAACCACTGCATCAATCGACGACTTCCCCTGAGTACCAGCAAAATGGAAAAAATGGCTCAAAGTTATTTCTTCAGACTACCTGTTCATCCACCTGACATCTTGCACGCCGATCAGCAACACAACACAGCAGATTGTCTTTTCACTGTGCAGAACCCGGTGAGTCCTCCAGCCATAAGTTTTGACGTGGCCAACCAGATCCACTTCTCCCCTCCCTTCTACCAGTGATCCCAAAGAGCAGGATCTGGCTCTATGACAGATTTGGATAACGATATTAAAAAAAAAAAAAAAAGCAACAAGTTGTCATTTGAAGGCAACCCAATCTGCTGTGGCATGCATTTTATCTCCTTTATCACCCATATCCTGCCCAGAATCAGAGCTGGACCTTGGAATCCGAGCGAAATTTCCCTCCTATGGGCTGGATCCAGGGTAGCAGTTTACCTGACTTGACAGACACATGAAAACCTATTTCAAATAATGACCAAATGATGATGTTGGCCTTCACAGAAAGCCTGGGCAGGCAGAATGCTCTAGGTCCACCACTCTTTATGGCTTATTTGATGAAGCAGCTCAATGAGGCTCAGCACCATGCAAGAGGGACTCATTTCACCCCAAGATCAAGCTTTTGAGCTTTAATCCTTCTTATATTGGTGTAACAAAGAAGTAAAAGCCCCTTTCCTACACGTGATCACAGTATGATTGATCATCTTGATCACCAAATCCAGGTATAGATGGTGTTCAGAGGTTTCCCCATCTGCACCAGTTAATTGTAAAATCAAAATACAGACCTGGTTCTCTCCCTGCTGTATTTCTTCACATCTCCAGTCTCCTCTGTCTCCTGGTTAACATGGCAAGCAGACTCAAGCTCACCACGCAGATCTGCACACAGAAACGCCCTATTTGAATTTCCATCTGTCAATAACATTAAAGCAGAACCACCGCGGCAATTACAAGTGTACACAATAATCTTGTCGTCCAGTGTCTTTAGCGCATCCCAGAATGCATTAAGATAGTGCCAGGCAAGATTCAGCTCTGTTGGCTCAGCTGTAAATCTGCAATCTGTACAAAAACACCCGCGTGTCAATCAAACAACGTTCCTGCTCTCCGCGTGGTTCACAATGCATAATTTAGCTACTACGCTTGTCAGGTTCTCCACGCCGCTCTTCCACCCGATGGTAAATGTGTTCATGAACCCAACTGTCATCAACAAAGGAAAACAGCACATGGAAATAACAGGCTAAAGGAGGCAAGAGACCTCTTTTCCTTTCACAGTTAAAGGAATTGCTAATAAGGGAAAGTTTAGTCAGACTGAAATTTTTAATGCTCAGTGGGTAAAACATCCCAAGGGATGGAGGACACTGAAAAACAACTGCATTGGCTCTGCGTTGAGGAGGAGCAGACTGTTTGGCTAAGACACAGGAGGGGATAACTGCCATCCCCATTTCCATGCATGCTAATATAATGGGGAGATTTTAACTAACTGATGGAAAGTCTGTTACATCTCACCCCTACAGGGCAGAAAACAAAGCCTGCTATTCCACCACAGCCTTGCCACTGTCAATGAACTTTGAAGCAGGTTGTCCTTCCTCTTATGAATGACAATTGCTGTGGGGCCTCGTCAGAAAGGATGAAAATTTCACACTCAGCAACATCAGGCAGTAGCTACCCACTGGTCTACACCACAGTTAATATGCAATAAAAAAGAAATCTCTGTCCCAGGACGTGACTTTAGAGCTGATCAGTGCCAAAGCTACAGACCATAAGGACAGCTTCACACTTGCCTCAGCTAGTTCATGAATAAACATCCAATTCATTCAAATGAGTTCTATATTAACTAATTTAAATAATTTTCATTTTGCTTTGAATGGTAAACAGATCTATTCTGCCAGGATAGTTGAGTTTGCAATTCAAATTACACACCGATTTGTAATGAGAAAAATATAATTAATGGCAAAGCTTGAAGCAACTACAATTTTACTCCTTTGATTTCCTGCAGGGAAGGAGGGGCTGGAGGGTGAAGCTCACAGGCACACACACACACTCACACCGTCTGCTTTCGTAAGGCAAGACATTTTATTGCAAACTCTAGTATTTGGCTTGGGCAGTCCTATTCCAGTGTGCTGTGCCATAATGTCATGGGAGGACATACCACCGCTTGACACTATACTCGCAGGCACCATGCTGCAATACTAACGTCACCCAATAAATAATCATGTAACAGTCTGTAAATTAAATGACTTCCTTCTATTGGGATCATAAACAATAATTATTTGGCAGCTGCCCCTTAAAAGCTCTGTGTGTGCTGAACATTAAATCAAGCTCTATTGATTTGCTAAACGGACCCGGCCCGTTTTTTCACTTCTCTCTCCCCTCTAATGAAATTCTTCGTCCTACCACTCTGTACCGTTCTTGTCTGGCATCACATTTAGAAGATGAATGCCGATCAGTCCAATCTGATTCGTAAGCAGAGACAGAGCACTGTCCCAATGCTGGTGTTTTGCCCGTCCAACACGTCCTTCTCGGCAGATATGCTTTCGAACCAAACCCTTCAGCCCCTGATGAAAATGAAACCCTAGTGACAGATAACTGGCATGTCTTGCCAACAGGTATCCTCACTGCAACCAAGATGTGCAGAATCAGGCCCTTACAAAACAGGTCCATGTGATTTGAAGCCAGCTTTCATTTCTTCCAAAGGTCTGACAACAAAATAGCAGGCAAAGCTAAAGATGTAAAAACCTCCATGGAGTTCATGGAGAACGTCCATTTCTCTTCTACCAAGGCAAGATCCAATCCGGCAGGCTGCACCAGAAACCACTCTGAGCACTGCAGTGACGTCTGGCTCGCTAAGACACATTCACTCATCAGCAAAGCAATTAAGCACAGGACAAACTCCAGACACCTGCATGCTGCAGGTGTAGCACTCACAAGCTACTTCTAAAAGCTGGTCAGAGCTCCATTCTCCCTACGGAAGACAAGGGGCGCTCCTGAAAACTCAGCTGCCACCCTGTGGTGTCCCAATGGGAGCTACGATCTTTTGGAAGCCTCACCTCTGACCAGAGGCTGCGCACCCAGAGGAGCTCTGCCGTTCATGAGCATATTTAGGACCTCTCTCTTTTCCAAGTGGGAGAAGTCCTGAAGGCTCCAATCCTCCAGGCATTTTAGTTACCTCGTTCCAAAACGGAACTCAAGCCCTTAAACGCCTACATCTCTTTTGAAATTACAATGCATCTAATTTACCCTTTTTGAAAACTATACTAAGACATAGTCAGTGAATGGGAGTGGGGAAAAAAACCCAAACAAAACAGGGCACTTGCCCAAATTTAAGACCCTGGTATAGAGTTACATCACCCAGCCAGCAGAGAAAGGAGCTATGATGCACTGCACATTTGCAATCGTTCAAGCAAACCAATTCACATGAAGTAGCCAGAAACCAAAGAGCAGATTCCAACATTTCCATGAAAAGCAATTGCCTCCAGTTATAAGACAATCATTATTTTCTATTACAACAGTCAATAAGATCTCTTACCCCTTGACCCTCACATTCTGAGATTTAGTTTACAGTACTGTACACTCTTCTGGTAACATTGATTATCATCCACGTAATAAAATGTAGTTTAAGAGACCAGTAAAATAAAACACCTAACCCTTTTCACATCAGCTCAATTTACTAGTGTGAAGCCAACAGGTTTCTCAGCCATATTTGTCTTCAAGACTTCCTTTTTTCTTTTTCTTTTTTTCTTTTTTCTTTAAGCAATCAATCCTCTGTTTATTCAAAATACACAGACCAGAACAAAAAGAGAAGTCCAGCTCAGAGCTCAGCATACGCACAGCAGGAATGTCAGCTCTTATTCAAAGACCGAGCCTGCAGCTCGCTTCCATGGGAAGTCAGGCAACACCTGCACCAGGAGGAACCGCACACCGCATGCCACACACGCTGTTCTTAACGGTCACATGTAACAAAGCAAAAGAACAACTTCAGCAGCAGCTTCCTTAAGTGAGACTTTCCTTACAGACATGCACAAGCTGGAGGCTAAATATTCATCTTTTCTTCCCTTGCTCCAGAATGAATGGGATATATGGCAGGAATACGGATGAGTAACAATGACAAGCATGCTTCTGCTTGGAGCTACGCAGTGGTAAGGGTGCACAACTGTTCTGCTGGTGTCACAGCCAAAAAAAAAACACCACCATTTTTCTTAAACACTACGATTATTATTAAACTGTTCCACATGAGCCACCCAGTCACCTACAGCTCTTGCATTCAGCTTTTCTGCACCTAAGAGCTGACAATCAGGATGTGCCCCAACCTATGACAATCAAATTTTGCTATCTTTAACCATGTGTATCTACCACTGGAATTAAAAGCTGAAAGGATCTGGCAATGGAAGGTTTTAAGCTTTCAGGGCAAAACGCTTGAGTGCACAGCCAGCTTCTGGTTTTGGTTACACCCAAACTGATCTTGCTTATTTTAGTTTGTTCTCATTCTGAATTCCATCCTTCCTTCCCTCCTACAAGAATAGGACACTTTTCTCCCCTAACTGAAAATAACAGCTTTATAATTTAGCAGTAAGTTTCCTTGTTAAGACAGCTTCCTATAGAAGTGCCTTCTGTTTTCTCCAACTAGGGCAAAATGCCTTTGCTAGAGGCTGACAAATTGAATGACCCATTGACAGGGGACCTGGCCCTGTCTGCATCACCAGCTGAGGATCTAGAGTACCCATCCCAGATCATCTAGAAGTCTGGAGATTAACCACCAGCCCAATACCAGAGCGTGACCCTAACAAAACACACAGAACTCACCATCTGGAGGCATCAGGACCTTGTTATTCTGTGTACACCAGCCAACCGGGTGAAGATCTGCTGTCATCACGTCACACCAGAAATCTGCCCTGCGGTCATCTCCATAGCCACAGTAACGAAGCAGTAAGAGCTGTCCACATGTTGTAATGATCGTAGCCACCCAGTATGTGTCTGGATTGCTCTTGTTGGCCACTTCTAACTTCATCCCTGGTTGGAAACTGCTTTGAAGGCTGATTTCAACCTTACAAAATGAGAAAGGCATGGTGTTACTTTTTCTTCTTTGCAGGGAGACCCTCTCCCCAGATAAGCAACATAATGCTGCCCTTAAAGAACAGCTCTGGAATAGGACATGAGATGATTTGGGTCCTTAACCCAACCACCTCCTTCTCAATCTGCCTGGGCAGGACCATTCCTACTTCACTGGCATATACCCCATCATGCAAGGTCCCACATGCTTCAAAGGGGCCCTCCAGCAGCAGTAACCTCAGATGCACTACATCTAAGAGAAGACTGGTACCCATCTTTGCATCAGAAATCTCACCAATGCCTGGGAGAAAGGTGGTGGAACTCAAATGAGGTTTCACTTCCCACTGCAAAACTCCATCAGGCAAATCACAGGACACATGCACAGTGCTAAGCACCTCTAGGAGTTAACCCAATTATAATCATTAGTCCATCAACAACACTGAAGCACCTCTGGAGGCCTGACAAGCATCAAGGGCTGAATGCTGTACCAGGCAGACCAAGGAGAGTGTTCCTACTAAATCCATATCCAGCAGCTCAGGCCTCACCTGATTCACCCTCCCAGCACCCTAGTAAATAAACTGTGACCCGTCACTGAATAAAGCAAATGGTTTGGGTCACTGTCCTGCCATCTGATGGAGGTGTCACTTCCATTTATCTCATCAGTGACAGACCACAGGTAACTTGCCTTAGGACACTGGAGATGCCAGTGCATCTCTCCTGGTACACTGCAGGACCTTTCAAGTATCTTTCAAGGACCAGTAGGGTGTCTCCAGCTGTTGTTGGTAAAGAAGAAAGGGATGCCAGTCCACTGGATCAGATGCCAGACTTGTCTTCAGTAGACCACCCAAAATGTAGCCTGTTATTCCCTATGAGATGTTTAAGGACAAGTTCTAGGTTTCTTAGTGCCTTATCTCTACTGAAACCAGAGATGATAAAGTCTGGTTTAAGCCTGCCTCTGATTAACTTCTCATTTAAATGACAGGTTAAAATGCCTTTTACTCACAAAGATAAAGGTAATATGGTCTACTTGGCCACCTGAGGACTCCACAGACTTGGGGATGCCAAGTTGCAGAGAAAACACTTCTCTGGCATGTCAGCAGTACTCCCTCCCTCATCCCACTCCAATGAGTGCTACCCAGCCAAAGCCACTTATTTGCAGGTAAGAACACTCCATGTGCCTTTCCTTGCATGGGCACTTCTATCAGCATCAATGCTTGGGAGTCATGGAATAGTTGAGGTTGGAAGGGACCTCTGGAGATCATCTAAGATTGAAGAAGATCTGTTACATTTACTTCTTCATTTAGTCGTAAGATAGGATCTTTGCTCTTGTGATGCTAAGGGCCTTCATAAATCATCCAGGATACATGTTAATTTGTAGTTTTTCTCCTTGTGTTTACCATAAGTAAAGACCAAGATGGTTATCTGGAGACAACGGACTTGTGACTGGAAATCACATGAAGAGTGGAATCAAGCAGACAGATAATCTTCTCTGAAGGCTTTCAGGTTCCTGGCCAACCCAGGGTGTTTTGAGGATCAAGTTTCAGACTGCAAAGCGTAATCACTAAGGTCTGTTCCCAGCACTAACTTAGCTCACATCAACAGTCCCAGGACTGAGGTGCTGTGAGACACAGCAATCAGCAGGATGACGTGGGCATCTCCACCACCTAAAGACATCTTTAGGACTTCATGAAAGCACAAAACTTTTACCTGGATCTGGTATTTGGGTTTGCACCTGGAGCAGAAACCTGGGAGAAGATGCTCTCTCCAGATAGCTGCTGGATCAAGGATAAACTCTACAATAATCATTGCCCTGTAATTCTCTGGTAGAGAGAATTATCGTCCCTCATTCTCCAATACTCCACTGTTGTTCAAATGGAAACAAAATGGGGAATGAAGGGTTGTATTATTTTTTCAGACATAGATGGAAGAGACATTTTCCATCACTGAAGCTCCTTACCCCTTCAAAACAAGCCAAGAAATCACCTGGAGACAAAAGTGGTTTAATGGCATGACAGCAGCCATCCAGATGAATATTTCTCTTAAAGTAGCAACAGGTTCTTCAGGAAGTTTCCTTTTCACTGCAGCACAACTACACTGCTCCCAAAGGACATCTCTGCCAGCAGACTAGGTATAAGGCAACCCAGAGCACCACAGCTAAAACTTCTCTCTTCCTACCAAAGATGTCCACATCCTCCAGAGCATGCAGCCAAGTGAAGCTGGGAGAAGAGCCAGTGTGACTGACAAGCAGCTGTACCAGAACAAGCTGCTGCCTACACCTGATGGGCCAGGTAGGAGGACGAGCAGTCTATCCTCACGAGACTTGCAGCTGAGGACAGAGAACCACCATGACTTGTCGTGGCTTCACAACAAGGCATCACAACACCTTCCCAGTAGGCCCCAACGTCAGTCTTGTAGCTGAATGACAAACACGTCCTGGAAAAATCTACGGATGTGGCCACACGTGCACACCCTTGTCGGTGATGAAGAACTCATGTATCAGCTTAATTTCTGCCCCATGTCCTCATGTGACATCACACACATGGAGCTGAATAGAAGAAGTTAACAACTGGTGGTGGATGGAGACACTGGTCCCAAACAACAACAGCCTTGACTGTGATGGGCTCTGCTTGGAGACAGTCCTTTCTTCAAAGCATGTTCCAATATTCTTCACCAGTAGAGACTTCAAAGACTTCAAATGCTACTTGTGCTAACACAGACCAGAGCCACAGACCATGCTGTAACTACCACAGCTGTCTAGGTGATCCATGTTCACCCAGAAGAAGCATCACCTGCCAAAGTACTTGGTTTTCATGCTTCTGAGATAGCATCTCCAGGCAGGAGGCTGAGAGATGGTTTCCTGTGGGCCATGCTGCACTCTAGTGCCGAGTGACCCCGCTAGTCAGTAAACCAAGCATTAAGAAGACAGCTTCGGAGAAATGAGATACTCTTGCAAGATCAATCTCTACAGGTTGGGATGGACAACAGTGAATAAAGAAAGAGAAGGAAAAATAGATAAGGGGGGGTGGGGGGGAAGAGGGCATTAAAAGCAAAAGAAGAGCAATAGAAGACCTCAACAATGGAAAATTTGAGTCAAAGGCAGAAGATAAGGAAGCGGCATAAACATGGCGCTCTGAGCTGTGCCTGCAAACACACCGAGTCCGCCTCACACCAGCTGGGGGGCTATTCCCACGAGGGCTGTCACATGCATGGAGGGGTGATTTCTCCCGAGAATCGTCAGACCCCCATCTCAGTTCTCCAGGGACCCCCTGAAAACCAGAAGAGGGAACACGCGCAACACCGGCAAGGCTCAGAGCGAGCACGTACGTGTTTGAAGGAGGTGTGGGGAGCAGCGCTGGCTCCTGTTTCCTCCAGGAACTCGTCCCAGTTGAAGTCTGCATCCTCAATGCTGGAGCCGTCGTCTGTTCAAAAGCAAAAAAAAAAAAAAAAAAAAAGGAAAGAAAGAAAAGCAGCCTAAAACACATCCAAAGAAGGCAAAAGTTGTGTCAAAGAGTTCAGGATGACAATAGCAACCAGTTTAAACATCAACACCAGGGAAAACAGAAAGCTTGGTTTCTTGGTTTAAAAATCTGTGCTGGTGATCGGCTCTTACCACACATCCAGCAGACTTTGGGACTTGAGCAGCCAACAGTTTTGAGACCAGAAATGACTCTGCTTTCCTGGCAGCGGGGGAACAAGCCCATCATACTGCAACAGGCACTTATGCTCTTGCACTTTGTATTTGTATTTGAGGACTCTCTGCAAGGGAGGTGGCTGCCTGTCCACTGTCACAAGGGCACAATGGCCTTGCTCATGCCCCAGAAGTGGGTCACCCAGCACCGTTAATTACAGCACTGTCCTAGTGATAACAGTAGAAGCTGCTTCTGTTGGCTGAGCAGTGTGTAGAGCAAACACCCAGACCCTTGGGCTGGGGAGCCCCATTTTCGATCCTGCCACCATTTCTCCCCTTCATCAGTATCCCTCCACCCAGACATCTCAGCTGAGGCCGCCATGCCTTCCTCTCCCAAGACTGAAGTTGCTTTCCCCCAAACCTCCCAGCACCCCTCACCAGACCACCTCTGCCTTCCTGCTCTCCGCGCTCCTCCGTGCCCCATTTCAGATCCAGGGCTCTGCATCCTGCCTCTCCCAGCCACACTCCTGCCCCACAGGATCCCTCCCCATAGCGAAGGACTTGACATGACTGCTCTTTTATTTGTTTCTTTTTATAACAGCACTGAGTAGAGCAGAGCTGAGGCCTCAAACCCTTGCTGAAACACACACAGCAATAATTAAAAATAAATCTTCTTTCACTTACAGAAAATCAGCCAAATCTGATTGTTTTCATTTTGTTCCCAAGCAATCTCGCAAAGCCAGTTTCAGCCCCAGAGCAAAAATATTTACAGTCTAGCAACAAGCTCTTTGCAACAGGCATTTATCAGGCAAACTCTGCAAGACCCTTACCTGCCCAAACATTCATCAGCATGGTCATGATGTAATTAAAGTGACTCATGACAAACTGAATTAAGAAACCTCCCCCGACAGTTTTATGAAGAAAACGGCAGGGTTAATTTATTGCAATTATTGCTACAGGTCTCCATTTTTCAGGACCAGAAAATTATGCTGTGCAATGGGAATCTCTCATTATTAAAAGGGGAAGACACAGGTTTTATTTGCTGCCTATGGAGCCAGACATACATAAATGAGGGGGGAAAAGTGCATCAGAAGAGGGTTTTTGAGATAGAGCTGGTGGAGGCTAAAGACCTGTCTGGGAGTTCAAAAAGGAGCACTTTGCACACTGCTGCATCCAGTCTAAGGTCTGATTCCTTGCCTCAAACTCAAATAACCTGCCTAAATATGAAGATGTAAATTGATATTTACTCCCACGATGACTTTTCAACTCAGCAAGACAAGAAAAAAACCCAAGCCCATGATTACAACCTGAAAACAGAATAATTCAATGTAGAATAAGGGACGGACTTTGTTTTGTTTCTTGCCATCACTGCAAAAACCTCCAGGCATAGAAACTGGTTCTGCTTGAGATATCTGACCCAAAATGAGGGGTTTGTTCATTCTTGACTGAAAGATAAACCACAGCTTAAATCACAAGGTAGGAGCTTGGTGCAAAAAATGCCAAGAGTTTCTCTCAAGTATATCACGCAGACAAGCAACTTAGATGATCAGGGAAATTTTTCAGCCTTAATGTCTGCCACCCTGTAGAGTTAATGTTTCAGAGAAGAGCCAGGTCCAGAGATTTCAAAGGGTGAGTCTCTAAAATAAAGCATGTTAGTCCATCAGTAGATGGGCAGATACGGTTATCCATCCCTGGCTTAAAATTGCTCTGATGCTTAAGATCTTTTTACCCTGGGGCACAACCAATCTCTATCCCACTAGAAGTCAGAAGCATCTGACAAGAAAAGCTAGAAGTGCATCCCCTCTGCCTGGCTTCTCCCTACTTCTGCATCCATCTGCGCTTGTGGCATTGGGACAGGCTGCTCAGCAATCCCAAGAACATCTTCATTTCAGGACACCTGCCACGGACAGGACATTTCCAGGTCAGCCCTGGGCTCTCTTCTCTTCTGCTCATGTACTTCCATCTCAGAGCGTGACCCATTTCCCTCAGCCCATGATGCCCTCTGTACATTCCCAGTTTTTATTCCTGCTTTTTGCCGTAACCTGCTGGGTGACTGCAGGCAAGCATCTCCTTTTCTCCAGCCTTCCTTGGTAGTCTGATGGGAAGGGGCCATTCCACAGAGCAGTGGAAGCAGAGATTTTTAGGCAGTTCAGTATATACCCTCCAGCCCTTGCAGTGAGCAATGCCTCCAGGGTGGCAAAATCTTCTCCAGAATTTGGCAGCAGCACGTTAATTATGTTAGCATTGCAGATGATGCTAATTATGGATGCAACAAGTCCTCCTGTACTTCGTAACCGTATCACCCGTGACCTATTCTGCCACATGGCAACACGGAGAGACTCACCAGCAGGCTCGTTCACATGCAGTTCAGCAAAACTCACAACAGCACCTGCCTAAAGAAATATCACCCGCATCTCTCCGATCTAAACCCAAAGCAGAGAAGCTTCAAGACACCAGGAGGAGGCAGCGTGCCAACTGCAGCCTTCCCTCCCTGTCAGTTCATTTCTCTCTGACACACCGTAAGTTTCACTCGTCTGCCGTGTTTTATCTGTGGACTTTATCAGGAAATTACTTTTACAAGGTCTGTAAAAATAATGTCAGAGTACTCATTTATCACAGCATCAGTGTTTTATTTTTCTTCGTTTTATCACAAAGGATTCTGAAGGGACTCTAAGTTTCTGAAATGTTTTCTCAATGGACTTTGTTCCCTCTAGAAATCTGGCAGAGGGGCATCCGAAGCAGAGGCAGTGTCGCCCAGGGATGAGAGCAGCCCAAGGGACCCAACCCCATCCACATATGTAACGGGACTGTGCACAAACTCTCTCACTCATCAGGAAAGCCCTACTGTTGAGCAGCAGAGGCCACCTCTTCCCATCTTCTCCCAACTGGTGCCTGGAGGTCCCCCAATTAAAAGGCAGAGAAATTCAAAGGCTCTTAATATACGCCAAGGAAGACTGTGTCCGCTTCAGGAGCGGTTATTGCAAAGCCAATCTGCTCGCCACTCCACAAGCCATGTGCTCCAAGAAAGCCCTGGCTCTGCCGGAGAGCTGCAAAACCCCAGGTGCCAACATTTCACAGAGTATCCTGCAAGATGATAAATTTGGCATTAGGCCTATTTTACATATCAGCTCCCTTTCCAATTACTGCTCCTTAGCCCCGGTGCTCGCTCTTAACGAAAGAGTCAAGGCTGGGTAGCCTACACTACAGTAATGTACAAACAAGCCCAGGATGGCAAATAAAATCAACAAGTCATCATCTGTGAGCCTCTCAACGGCTTTAAAGTGCTCATGCACTGACACTATAAAAACACAACTGTTCCAGCTGTTCACAGCCCCCTGGGATGTTTGGCTGTGGGAAATAAAGGGGAGAGAAGACCCAAAACCTGTGGTTCCAGAAACACTGATTTTTCCCAGGCTTCACTGAAGGAGCACGTATTTGTGGCAAATTGCTCAGCCATCTTATTTACCATGAGCAGACTTTTTGAGTGAATAGAGAACTGAAATGCTTTAGCAGTTAACATACCAAGCAAGGCAGAGGAGTGAACCTGATTAAACACAAACCTCCAGCACTGCCCTGGGAAAGTCACCCAGATCCATATCCCCAAAGACATTTAGGCACCACAGGCCACTTCTTCTCATTCCAAACCCAGTATCTATGGTTGTCCAACCGGATTTCATCCTAGAGGCTTCTGTCTCTCTTCCATAGATATAAACAGATCTAACGGTGACTAGATCAGCCTGCAGATGTCCACTCTGGAAATGTCTGAATTGGAGGACATGAATCCCACCGCGAGAGAGGGGTCTGCATCATATAAGCAACAAGGATTGAGGTGTTCCCCTCTGCTCCAGCTAGGGCTGATTTTCTTTATCCTCAGTGGGAAGCAACATGCAGCTCGAGATGGCAACTCAACTCAAAGGCAACCTGGCACCTGTGTTAAAATGGGTCTGGAGCTGTATCCTTCTCCACTGCTGATACAAGCAGCACCAGATGACTAGGTTTTGTAAGGTGTTTTAAGACACCTCAGCTCCAGATTCAGATGTTTAACTCTAGAGTACCCTCAGGAGCCATCTCTATGAGTTGCACTATAGAAGGGAGGCTCCTTCTTTTTCATATCTACGGGAGAACCCAGGGCAGTATTTATGTTCTTACCTACAGTAACATAGGAGTGTCTTGCTTCCTTTAGGTGGGATGAATCCAGGTTTCTCATCACAAGCCCTCCATACCTACACATCCTCCCCTTAACAGAGACAGTACACTTTGCCTCCTCCTGGATGCCTAGAGACGTCCATTAGATGAGGGCAGCCATGTGTGATGCATCCCCCCATTTAAGTTCCTATCACGCAACTATTTTTGGTTCAGCGGTTTCCTTGAGACAAACATCATTTCTAAGCAGTAGGCTGCATCTTTCTTCTGTAAGCATGTCTAGTTCCCCTTTGAAGCCATCTGAAACAATCAGAACCACTGCACATACCATGGGGAAAAAACAAAACTTTGGCTGAGCTAACAACCCCACAGCACAGGAAAGTTTCCACCTCCCTGTTTCCCATCTAACATGCCGAACTTAAGAGCCCAATTGAACCTACAAGCATCATGGCAAGACCAAGTGGACTACCCTACATCTCAAACACGTTTTCAGTGCAACACAGCCAGTTTGCATTTTTTATAGGACATTCCTCTCATTTTTCTCTACCCCTGCTGACCTGATCTCTTAAAAGCTCACCTGCATTTCCATCTCCACTGCACAAGCATGATTCAGTTGCTTGCTAAGAGCTGCCCAAGTGGGCACTGGCAACCTACTGCCAAATGTGCCACTTGTTTATTATCTTCACAGCAGAAGTTGTAGAAGATGGTTGCATTGCTCAAGGGGCTGTGCAAAACAGCCCATCCTTCCCCTAAAAATCTTACAGAGTCACCTCAAGGACCACAGCCCATAGTTTCACTGGCATGGTCTTACATTGCTGTGAGTCTTCCCCTCAACTCATTAGTGAATGCGGCAAAGATTCAAAGGCCGGTCACAGCTTTCCAATGGGTGGTGTCCAGGGAAACAAGAAAATCACTGAGCCACTACAAGAAGCGAAGAAATGAAAGGCTGGGTGCCCAAAGTTCTGAGGTGCTGAGGGAGGAACAGCAAAACAAGGACCAGAGACACGGCTTTGCAAAAGACTTCAGCAGAGTACTGACCAATAAAAGCACAAACAGCACCATGGGAGAGAAAAGATGCAAAAGACACTAAAGGCAAAGTATGCAGAGTTTTTAAGCAGTCACCCCAACACTGCTACTGGTTGCATTCAAGTAGTGTTGAATCAGTGATTCACCACTGGTGAGGGCACCTATTTTCAGGGAAGGAGACTTTAGGCAGCCCTTTAGGAGGTCCACCTGCAAGCACGGCCTTTCATATACCACTCACCTCTCAGGATCCTCCTGCAAAGAACAGCTCTCACAGAAATGCAAGTGAGTTCTGGAAAAGCGTTCAAAGCACACGAGCACCAACACAGGCACCACAATGCAACACCAAATGCTTTAGTACAGATTAACTGACTGACAGCTCAGTGTTGTTCTCCACAAGTTCATCAGTTGAGCTCTCCCATGCAAACACAGACCAAGGATGAAGTTACAAGTTATAGCTGAACCAAATATAATACTATATAATTAATATATTAAATTATAATAGTCCCATAAAATGGGACCTGGGAGAGGTCCCATTCCCACCAGCATGTGCTCTGGAACTTCTTCCAGCCAGTTCAACTCACAAAGCTAGCAGATATTTTTTAATTAATAAGCTTTCTTTTTTCTAGATTGTTTACCTTTCTGCTGGGTTAGTGAGTAGACTGACTCAGCCCAGGGTGTGGTAGGTGACAGAAGGGGTGCAAGAGAAGATGAGGTATAAAGAGGGATCTCCCATTTTGGCATCAGAAAGAAAGTAGATTGGGTCTAGCCATATATGCAACTTCACCACGAGACACAGTCTCCTCCTGTTAAGGCTAGATATGGGAAGTTAAAGCACCCAATTCCAGCAGAAGACACCAGAAACTAGCACTTACTCTTCTGTATCTACCATGATGATCCCCAAATTTAGCACCATGACCTCCCACCTTTAGGTGCCCATCCCAGAGCATTACAGAGCATCCGGCGATACCCGTGAGCACAAGGACAACATGCAACCAGCTCTCCACCAGCTGCTCTAATGTTTGCGAAGCCCTCTCATCTGAAGCACTCTAAAAAACTGTGAAGGAAATGAGGGTGAAGGGCAAAACAAACAAGAAATGCTGTGATTTCTGAACGTTCATTTCCTCTCTTTAACCACTTCAACAAATGAAAAAAAGGGTGGGGAAACTGGAAGAACACAGTGTGATGTCCTGGAAAAAGTTTTCTGTTGCTTTTTGTTTAAATTTTGCATAGCTGCTCTACACCATAGAAGAGATCCAGAAAAAGGAAAGCTCAAACTTCCCAACCCATCAAGCGTGGGAAACTGTCCAATCCTCAAGACTCAAAAAAGGCCTTCCAGGTGTACAACCATTTCCAATGCTCCCCTGGCAATGTGGCTGTCTCTACCTCCAACAGAGATGGGTTGGAGGGCCGTCACAGTGAAGACAACCCATGGGGGTGAAGGAGAGCTCACCTGAATCAAACTGCTCCCTGCTGCCGTTGGCCGGGCTCTGGCCCTTCTCTGGGGAGAGATGCTGGGTCTCTCGCATGGTGGCGATGAAAGACGCCCTTGTCTCCATGGTTCAGAGGAAGAGGCCTTGCCTTCCTAATTCATCCTGCAGCAGGGAGCGCCTAGAGGACAAGCTAAAAGAAAACGAAAAAAACAATGAGTGATTTGTTCTACTGACACCAACCCATTCCCTCAGCCTTTCCTTTTTTTTTTTTTAATTGGAAATATTTTTTTTTATTACTTAAAGGTTTTGAAGTTATCCCATGTTGACTGCAACCCTTCGATCTTGCTCTCTCCTCCAAGATGAAGCTAGAGTTGGATAAGGAACCACAACGAAGTAGCAATAATATCGTAACAGCCATAATAACAACAATGAAGATAATGAGGCAATAAGCAGCACCCACAGGATTGGCATTGCAAAGTTCAGTCCAGCTACCTGTACCGCCAGCAGAGAGGGAAGGACCAGCCCATAAAGTGGCACAACCGATGCCCCAAAAAAAAAAAACCAAAAAAAAAACCAAAAGGAAAAAAAAGAAAACAAAAGGCAGGAAGGGCCAATCCAACTGTCCTCCCGCAAGTCCAGCCCTTGACTTCTAACTTCTTGATGGCTAACACTGCATGAGATACATCTCACTCCAGAAATATTCAAATTTCCAAAGCGGGAATATTTGTGATCATGAAACGGAGGGAACACTGAAGGGAAAAATCCTTGGGAGAGACTGGAGTAACTAGAAAATAAAGTTCAGCATGCAAAATGCAGATACCCTAGTGAAATAGCACTGGCTGCAACTGTTTTTTGAATGAAGACTGACCTAAGGTAACTGCACCAGTTAGTGCCATGCAGGGTAGCAAAGATTAACTAAGGAGGAGATTCTTCTCGAAGGAATGACCACAGTAAATACAAAGTGGAATAAAAACACACAGAGATGAAAAATTATATGAGGAAGGGACTACAGACCGACTAGATCTTGAACCAGACACCAGACTAAATGAGAACCGTATTTCTAGCTACAGTAAGCCACCAGACAAGCAATACCCAGAGAGACACCTTTAGGAGTAGATTAAAAAGAACTCCAAAGTGAGCTTTTCAGTAAAACCCTCTGAGATGGTGATGAATTACAAGGTGTCAAAGGAGGACTGAAAAAGAGAAACCAAGAGCTCAGGTTATGAGCACAGAGGGAACGAGCTATTCACACAAGATATGCTAAAGCAAAGACAGATGGTACAGAAAGCGTATGTCCAGAATATACCATGTGGAGGACTGGTCCTGCTTATTAGTGGATGCCTCCAACGCATGCATGACAGAGAGGATGACGCTGGCAGCACCACACAAAATGCTCTGCAAGAAGAGTGACTAAAAGTAGGGAAAAAGTTTACTGCCAGAGATCGGGCAACGCAGGAGATAATAAGGTTGTAAAAATACTATGGGATTTTTTCAACTTTTACTACTCAGGAGGCATATTCAGGAAGACCAGACATGGTGGCTATAAAACAGAAAGAGGGAGAGTGTTCTGTCATAGGTTCCTCGTTCCCACTTTTTAAGGCTGTTCCAATGAAAACTGCGAGGAAGAAATGGACACGCATGAGCAGTCATAGGAGGAACTGACCCAGATGGGGAGCATGTCAAATGTAGACGTTATATCCATGAACTGAACCATGGTGGGATGCTCTGCTAGAGTGATCACAACTGTGTTGTGGTGACTGCAATTAAACCATGGCTGTTTCACAAAGCATTATTGGTAGAAGCAAATTACCAAGGCAAGTGATACAACCCACAGCTGAAGCTTGTCTGGGCAGTTAGACCCCCATCAGCAATTTGTGTTCCCCACCCCAAAGGAACCTGCTAATGAAAGAGAAAAAAAGTGTTTTTAAAAGAGGAGACCGTAAACCAACTCAGAGCAATATGCTTGCTGGTCTCTTTGCAAAGTGCTTAGTATACTTTGAGCACTCCATAAATAATAATGATCACTTCCCCACTGCGATGGCCACTACAGCACTTCATCTTTATTCTTTGTTGACATGAGACTTGCTAATGAATTAAGTGTATTATATACTATGTGTATTTTGAGTGCAGCTAACCTCAGAACATATATATCACTCATCCCTAGTGTATATTAAGTTTCAATTAACTATGAAACTAGAAGCAATCAGTCTATTGAAAGTCAAAAACCACTTCTCCTCTGGTAGAGAATACTTCCGTAAATATCATTAATAATAAATTCGTTAAGTATCAGGATTTTACATCAAGCTTGTTAAATTGTGAGAGGAGGGGAGGAGTCAGCTGAAGCTAACCCTTGCATGGATTCAGCTGTTTTCGTTTTTGCCTAGGACTAGACAATGATGTCTACTGAAAAAAAAAAATTCAGAGGATGGAGAGAAACAGAGAGATCAATTTAAACACAACAAATCAATCACTTCAAACAGAACTCGGTGGTAACAACATAAATACCAAGAGGAAAGATAAACCTCCTGGTAGCGTAGTTAAATCTTGTGATGCTCCTATGATGATAGGACAAAGTTATGAGCTGATGAAAAGCTGAAAGTGCCCAATCAGACAATGAGAGTATTTGCTGCTTCTTGTGCAGTTCAAGCCCCAAATCTGCCACCAGACCCACGAGAAAGGCCTGTTTCCCCGTGTCAGGGAGTTTCCATCAGAAATGGAAAACAAATGGGAAAACCAACAGGAACCTGACAAAGGTGTCTGCAGCACAGCTGGGATCCATCTTCGGTGGCCACTTCTGCGGCTGGGCTTGAGCCACTTCGATTAAAAGGGGGCAATGCAGAACCTCTCAGCCAGGTTCAACAATGCCATCAATATTTTTGTTGGTCTAACTATTCACTCTAGCTATGCACAACTTACTGTTCTTGAAACGTCATGTCGAGAGCAACTGCATCCCAAGAAAAATGGATCTGTCAGAGGCCATAGCTTATCCTCTTATTTTGGGAATAACTAGTTTACCATTTACGGCAGGAGAGCATTTAAGTATTTTCTCAATACTATGTGACAACAAGACCACCTTTATGCAAACACCAGCTTCAAGATAGCTCTGAGCCGTGGTGTTGATACAACTAACTAGCAAAGAAAGCTGACATAGGGTATTAATTTTTCACTTCTTATTAATTGCTGCTAATTAACACTTCAAACAGAGTCCCCAGCCATACTGTTAACAGTAGCACAGCGACTGGCCTGCAATCATCAACATTAAACAAGCAGCACACACTACCGTGCTCCCATTTCTCTGCCAGGCTGAAGAAACGTGTGTCCACTGGAAGCCAAGTGAAGGACCACAAGCCACACTGCCAGCACGTAAACCATGGTGTGGGAGACAACAGCACAAGAGTCTCAAGGTGATACTACGCTAGGCAGGAACACAAAGGAAAATATTGTGAAATACATTTGAAAGAGGAGGGAAGGGGGAAAATTCCCTGGTTTCAGACCACTTGTTCATTGTTTCTGCACAGTGGTGGTTCAAACCCATCCAATTCTCCCCCCATCCAGCTCCCATTCCCCTAGTATTTAATTCAGATCCGGACTCTTAATTCACAGGCAGAAAAAGCCAGCCAATATCAAAAAGCACCTCTTTTATTTCCTCCTTCCCACGGCTGTCAGTCTCAGCCACACCATTATTTCAAACATGCTGCCTTGTCATCTGTATCAATATTGGCTCTTTGTGTAAGTGCCGGCATCAGCTTCCTCGCACCATTTCATATTTCCACCTCCTGCCGACTCCACCCGGCTTCTCCTTCCTTTGGAGTAAGCCCCTGGAGGGAGGGGTCTCACACACACAGACCCAGCACCCTAGGGCTCTCCCTTAGAGTTATCCCCAAGAAACTTATTTTCTCCCTCTAATGTATGCTTGGTTAATTGGGACTGACATAAAAAAGGCAGGCTCCTGGAAGAGAGGATGCAAAAAAGATCCTACATCCTTGAAACCTTCTGCCTGGATAGTGCATCGGTTGTGCCAACTTAACGCTGAGTCCTGAGCAGTGGAGAAGTGGAAATCCCACTGCTTTCCTAACGACATGGCCCCTGCCTCCAAAATTCACTAACACCCATTGACTGGAGATGGTCGCACGTCTCGGTGAAGAGCCACTTGGTGAGAACAGCAGGGCCGCAATAAGGGCTGCCAGCACAACCCTGTGCCCCTCGTGAAGAGCCCCTACCAGGGACATGCCCCGTGGGAGGGTGAGTCCATGGGCAGCCCCAGGGCTCACTGTGTTTCCAGAGCTCAACCCTAGGTATGCTGGGATACAAGGAATCCACATCTCTTCTTCCAGCCAAGCTGGAGAGAAGCTGAACACGGCATGGCCCCAGCAGACTTTCTTGCTGTGAAAGTAAAGGCATCTGCTGATTTCACCCAGCCCCTTCAAAGCCAGGCACTACCATGTGCCATTTCATGTAGCCTTTACCATTTTCAAGCCTTCTGCAGGACCACAAATGAAAAAGCCACTGCAAAGAGATGAAGGGAACCGTTTGGGAAAAATGAGACCAGATCCACCTGCCTGAACAATTGGGAAACTCCAGCAATTGGTGCTGAGGCTCCCAGGGAATGAGACAGGACTGTGCTCAGACGTGCCCTGCCTCAACCCAACCCTGGAGCTGAGATGGTGACTCCAGTTGTCTCCTCTTCTGTTCTACTTCCAGAACACTTCATTTTTTAATGACCCCCACTAATGTCTCTCACCTGGCCACATGGCTTTACACCAGGTAAGATGGGGGCATCCAGGTCCGAGCAGATGGAGCAAAAGCCTAGGTAGGACACAGGTGATACCAGACCGGGTCCCAACTCCACTGATGACTTCACGTTGGGGTTTTCCAGCACAGCAAATCCCCATGAAACAGCACTACAAGAAATGATGCCCACCAATCCTACCCACCTCAGGTGGGATCTGCCTTACCTAGCCAACCATCTGCAGCTAACCGAAAGAAAGCATCTCCAAAGGATAATCAGTGTGGTCCAAGTTGGACACCGGAAATTCAGATGAGATGAACAACCCTCTGAGGATGCCTGTGCTTGCACAGCACCTGCTACAATTTCAGACATCCGAACGTGCCAGAAAACAAACTGAAGTGAGATGCTCAGATGCCATATGGTACCGGCCCTGTATGTGGAGCAGGGTGAAGGGTGACTCAGCCCCGTGGGACTAGATCTAGGATGCACTGCTGGCGGCAGCCTGCCACAATATTTACACACCCCTGAGCATCTGCACAATGGAAAAGGAGGCTCGTTTGGAAGGGCTATTGAAAACATCAAGGAACAGCTTTCACCTCCTAGAAAAAGAGCCTGTCTCTCTTCTCAGACAAAGTACCAGCTGGAAACCTCTTAAGGATTACTTCTTCCAAATTTCTGTCCTTTTTTTTAATTATTATTATTTATTTGAGAGCTTCCCTCACCAACTGTTTTCACTTATATCAAGTGACAACTTTTCTTTCATACTGAACACCCCACAGGATTTTACTAAGGGCAAACTACTGCTTTGCACAGCGCTGGGTTAGTTCAGATGTGCTCTGGGGTGGAAGAAACAAACCCCATCTAATCCGGGGAACTAGGAATGTTCTCAATATTCAAATATATAAAAAACAGCTGAGTGGGGAAAAAGTATAAAATCTATTTTCCACGTTCTTGGTAGATCAAAGAGGAAGGCTTGGGTTTAAACTGCAGGAGGGGACATTTGATTTGGGCGTGAGAAGAAATTGCTAATAATGAATCTGGTGAAGAAGTGGGACAGACTGTGGGAAGGGCACAGAGCCTTTATTTCTGGAGGGGTTAGGATGCTGATCTACCCAGAAACAGATCTTGGTACAGTTCATCCTGCCCTGGGGTAAGAGATGGTCTTTACAAGCCACGGAGGTTCCTCCCATGCCTCCTGCTCCAGCCACTCAACAGGGTTGATCCTTCTGCTCTTGAAGGCAAGCATCGGCACCATTTGTGCAGCAGCACAGAAAATAAATGACTAAGCCTGGATGGAAAATATGCAAAAATGGGAAAATACAGAACCATCAGAGCAGGGACGGTCGGGATTGTCCATCCTGAAGGGGAAGATGGACAGGAACCGAACTTCTCTGAAGATGCACAGCAGCAAAGAGATTAGGCGAGGTGGTGACAGCCCTCTGTAACTCAGCAGGTCCTTGCTCTCCTCTCCTCCTGCACCGGTGCCAAACGCCTCAAACTTCTTATGCCAACAGAGACAAACCTGTTTCACAAAGCAATTTTCTTATCCTCCCTACCTGGCATACCCCAGAGTCCAAGACACACACAGAGATAAATAGCAGTAAGATAAGGTAACAGAAAGTAAAATAAACCTAATTAGAGAAACTAACTTGTTTACAGCAAAAAGCCCTGCAGTATTAGGCAAGAAAAATCAACAACAAGAGAGAGACAGATGACAGGCAGGCACATAGACACGGGTACACATCCCCCTCTTAGCTGCCCTGTGGGTACATGTAACTGAAGGACCTAGAGCTGGACTTAAGCAAAAACCTGCCACAAACTTCACCGTGGACTAGATCAAACCTCCAAAATTAAGAGCGCTTTTTCATTAAATTTCCCTTCTCTTGAGCGAGCTGGATGTTTTATAACCAAGGGCTAGAAGGCACCACTGCCCTGCCTGGACCCCTGCCATCGCCCCTGCTAACACCGGGCATCCTCACCTTCAGCATCCCACAGAGCACATGCGCATGGCACGATACCACCCTCAGCACCCACATTTGCTGGCTGGGGGACCCTCCCAGACTCAGATGCCAACACCTAGATCCAGCCCCAAACCACCCCACAGCCCTGCCACCAGCAGCCAGGCAAGGCGAGCGACTGCCTCTCCCTTGCCCCACGCCTGCACTACTGATGCTCACTCCAAGCAGCTGTAAAATCCCCTCCTGTCACAGCGCTGATATTTTCCATCCTCTTTCCATAGGTAGAAATGTCAGCGTAAGGTGTCAGGCCAGGGTGACTGAGGTCCCCATGTACTAATCCTTCTCATTTCCAGCTGTTCTGTTACCTACAAGATGGCTGTCACCTTCTCCATGTTTCAACAGGCAATTCCCACCATGCAGACCCACCTTGGTAAAGCACTTCTACCCATGCTAAGGACCCAACATACACCAACTACTTTGGGAACACAGCATATTTAAGATTAGGCATCTTCTAAAGCTCTTATCTGAATCAGGGCCATGAAAAACACCAACTCAATATCCGCAACCCCCTTTACAACAGGCAAAAAAAAACTGCTGGGAGCAAGCTCAGCAGCAGCATGCTGCTGCAACTCCCTGTCTTCTCTCACCTCAGTGTTCGAAACAGAGCTGAAAGGAGGAAGCCTTTTAGATGGGTGACTTGAACACACACACGCAGCCACTTACCATCCCGCAACATCTCATCTGATGCTTATCATCTCAGAACGGCAGCCATGTGGATCAAAACAAATCAGTCAGACACCCTGAACAGGACCAATCAGCCAAGCGATAGGAGTCATCCAGCAGGAAACACAAAACACTGTTTTCATGGACTTAATTTAGGGCCCAATCCAGAAATCCCTCATCAGCCAAAAACTCCCATAGCCCAAGGCAATCAGTTCTGCCTTCTATGTTGTGATGCTTTGCAAGCAGGCAGAGCCGTTTTCCAATTAAAATAAAATAAAAAATTTAAAAAAAAACACAAGATGCAAACCAGAATCCAGGAAACATCTGCCATCTGATTCCAACACTTTTTAGGAAAAATGACATTTTAGGTCTTGGCGCTGTTTGGTTCATCGAAACAGCACAGCTGATCAGCATTTGGGCTTCATCCTACACACGCTTACATCTCTTTCAGTGCTCTACATCCAGAAGCAGCTTCACTGACGGGCAGGATCTGCCAACACAAGGGGGGGGGGGGGGGAAGAAAAAAAAAGAAAAAAAAAAAAAAGAAAAGATCCAGCCCTTGCAGCCATCTCGTGCCACCCCTTGGTACAACAGCAGGAAGAGGAGGACCCTTCCCTTCGCCAAGCACCTGTGAGGGCAGCCAGCAAGCAGATCCCTGCCAAGGTCTACCCAGAACCAAATTCCACAAGACACTAATTCAGAGCCCTGCAAGTCACATTTTCAGGGCTAATTCCACCCCGTCTCTCTAAGAAAAGACAAATTGGATTCCCTTTCATTCCACAAGCGGCCTCTAAGAGATGCTATGGTGACCATGTGAGCTGCTCCAGGACCCCCAGGTTTAATGCCCCACCATCACCCACGCAATGGTGCACCACGGAGTCTGGTCTTGCGCCTGCACTGAGCTCCTACCCTGGACCTTCCTCAAAACACCTTCCAAGAAAGAGTTAAATATTATTTTTTTTTCTCCTTTCTTTAAAGGGGATTTTTAATGCATCCAGGAAAGCTATTGGTTCCCACCCAGAAGTCTCTGCAAGGGACTTAGAGCTCCTTTGACTTTAACGATCCTCAGCCCACAGTCACTGTGTCTGATCTGCGCTCCAGGGGCAATGATAATGCCACCTCCTGGATTTTAGTGGAGGGAATTTATCTTTCTTACCATGCAAATAAACGCAAAACTTTCCAATAACTTATATTCAAACTGGGTCTCAGGACTTCACCCAGGAAAACAGGGCTCCTTTGCACAAGCCACCCAATGATGTTAAGAGTATTAATCATGAAACCAAGAATCATGAGTAAGAGTAAAAATAGCAAGGATTCTGCATATACCTTTTTTTAAGCCTCACACCTACTCAGAAATGATCTCTGGGTCAGCTGTCAAGAACTGCTTGGGCAGGGTTTTTTTTTCTTTCTTTTTATTACTATTTAATTTTAGAACACACACTTCTGCTTCATAAAAACTGAGTAACTGTGAACACATTTTCCAAACCAGCCTTCTCAAAAATGCCTTGTTTAGGTCTTACCAAGGGCAATCTCAAAATAAAACTTTTTCAGGAGGTTTTTTAAATGTCTGTGACAGAGTCTTTGCTCGTATTTCTGCATATCCCTGTTCTGCAACCCAAACATTTTTATTAATCACTGTAGCAGTCACACCTGAATCACAGAAAATAAAGAGAAGTCGTCTGGCAAAAAACCCCACTGGACAGATTTGACTGGTTTCATCAGAGATGACTGTCATGCAAAGATCAACAGTTTCAAATGATGAGTTTTAAATATCGACAAGGTACCGACGGCTACTGTAATCCTAAAAAAACCCCGCTCCCAGGGACCAGCACATGACAGTGACAGAACAAACTCTGTATTTGTAAATAGCATCACTCTTAACAACAGCATTTCATTTTCAGCACTGACAACCCTGTTGCACCAGCTGATACATTCTGATGTGCTAATAATATTCACAGTAATGAAATACCTCTGGCACCTCCATCGCCTTCAGGTCATCTAAAATGTGGACTCTGTGGCCACCACAGTAACTTCCTCTGTACACCTTCAGAAACACGCCTCTGACTCCTCTGCTCCAAGTTCTGCTCACTTGTCCCAGGTCTTGGAGCTTTCCACAACTCCTTTACTTTGTCACTTGGACAGAGTCAGGGACCAGCCATAACCATCAACCACCACCACCCTTGAAAAGCCCCTCGGCCGCTCCCCATACCTCCCCTACCCCACACCAACATGAGTTTAGCCAGCAAAAGAACAAATAAGACACCATCTTCCTGTCCTGCCCTTCCAGGGCATCCTTCCATGTCCTGTCCTTCAGCAAGGTAATGTCACATCCCCTCACTGATGCTCTTGTATCAGGCCAGCATCCCCATGCCTGTGGAAGGCCAGAAACAGTGACTCAAAATACAAGTATGTACTTCATGGACCAGCAGCACACTCAGCACAGCACAAGCCAAGAGTGGGGGAAAAGCATCCCCAGTCTAAAGAGTTGACGGTTGTGTTTATTCTACTCCTAGTAACACTACCATAAAGTTCTAATAAATGCTTCATTAAAAAGTCAACTGTCTGTCCAGCCAGCCAATTATCACTCATAATCACAGCTAAGTAACTATATACTGTCTTCTACAGATGTTCTTACATCTGTGTGAAACATGCTCTCCACCTCTGCAACATCCTTCTAACATCTGCTGAGTATCTGTAAATGTTTTCTCAATATGTAAATGAAATGATACTGTCTTGCTTATAATGCATCCACTGTCCCACTACCCCATATGCCCCCTTAAACATTAAAAAGGTATTTCTGTGTTCTTTACAATGTACTAGTCTCTTGATAGCTCTTTGTCCTATCTATTTAAATGGCTTTTAGATTTTCACTTAGTAACAGATTACACCGAGCCTCCATCTTATCACAGGAGTTATTAGGACCTAATCCTTTATAAGCACTAAAGTTATTAGACTTGTGAGAATATTTTCTTCCCTTCTAAATGATCTGTTGGAGAGAGAAGAAAAATAAAAAAAAAAAAAAAAAGAAAAAAAGAAAAAAAAAAAGCCACTTGCATCCCTACTCACCCAGGCAAGGGTCCCAAGCCCAGAGAGAAAACCTGCCTCACGTGCTCCTCCTCTGCCCCCAGCAAAGGCAATCAAATCTGTTTGTACCTGAAGACTTCTTGGGACAAAAAACAAATTGCACTAAATCCTGGCCAGCATCCCCCTGCCACGGCAGGAAAAAAGTCCTCAGAGGAGGTTTGCCCAGTGTGACCCCAGCTAACCCTAACGTGACCTCGCCGGTGCTGCAGGAGGGGTGTGGGGTGTGCACAGGCTGCGTGCTGAGACAGGACCCCCCCCTCTCTGAGGGAAAGAGGCAAAGATGGGGGGAGCAAAGCAGTCCCATACATACAGCCCCTTTGGCTGATGTGGGTGTCCCCAGGCTGGTAAAAAGCCAACAAGGGCAGGGGGTGGGGGGTCACCCCACCTTGGGTGGGGTGTTGGTTGCAGAGCACCAAAGAGTCAACGCTGATGTGAAGCGAGGTGTGCCTGTCAGCAAGTGCCGTCTGCAAGGGAAGAGCCATTTGGGGCTGATTTTTCCATTTTCACACAGATCCCTCCAAGGCACAGGGAAAAAAAGTGAGGCGAGAGAAGAGGGGTGATCACCCAAGTACAGAGGGATCTCCCGAGACCCTTGCACTCCCCTTTCCGCCCCCCCCCCCCCCCCCCCCCCCCCACGTCCACAACACACAAGCAAAGTTGCTTCTCTGCTCAGACACCAGGTCACCCTGCTACATTTTCTTCCTCAGAGCACCAGGGGCACAAACTGATTTAAAAAGCTGTCCTGTCCAAGGGACAGCAAACTTGGGGATGGACAGGTGCCTGAGGGGTGGAGGGGGAAGCTAGCTTCCCAACTTCACAACGTCTCCATCCCTTCCCGCCCCACAGAAAATCCCACAGGCTGGCACCATTCCACTGCAGTTTTGCCACCCAAGTGCCACCACTGTGTGACAGCTACCTTCCAAGCTGCTCTGCTTATAATTAATGCTGTTTTCTGCTGTTCTGATAAGAAATCACAATCCTCCCACACAGCACCTTCTCCTCTGCCCCACCACCACCACCACCCCCTGCAATGTGAGCAGGAAAGCTTGGTCCTGGCAGGGGCTGGGGAAAGGTGGGGGATAACGGGGTGGGAAGATGGAGCAGAGCCCTTTTGGAAGGGGAAACATCAACCTGCGTGACAAGGCATGCAAGCAAGCATCTTCAACCACACCTGCTAAATCAAAGCATGGTGGGTTGCTGGAAAGCAGCTCCAAGAGGTGCAGGGGAATGGGCAGGCAGATCAGCTCTCTTCTCCCCCCCCCCAGCTCCCAGGATCCTCCCTGGCTCCTCCATCCCCACCCAGGCACTGACAGCCCCCGATGCTGGAGCATCCCATCTCCTCCCACGGCTAGGAAACACAGATGCTCCAAAGTTAACATCTTGCAACCACAACGAAACGATCCCAGAACAGCAGCAACGAAGTGCCCTCTGCACGGGAACAAGGAAGCTTCTCCTGCCTCTGAGGCAGCCTCACTCCTCCGCTCCCCTGGAAAACACATTTGCAAAAGCGGCTGGGAAGGGCACAAACTCCCTGAAAACTCCTGGCAAACTCTCAGTCGCTCGCTTTGCAAAAGCTGTGACTCGCCTCCATCATCGTGGGCTTTTTAGGGTATCTCTGCAAAAAGACGACGCTCGCGGCAGCACGCACTGGTAAAGTCACTTGTTTGGCAGCCCCAATTTCCCTGCGTAGCAATTTCAGAGCGTTTTTGCTAAACAAGAAGGGGAAAAAAAAAAAAAAAAACCCAAACCACATCCCCAGCTGACTACACTGAGGCGAGCAGGGAAAGGCTTGACAGCTCCAACAGAACATCTCAGTCCACCACATCTCTACTGTTAATGCAAAGAAAAAAAAAAAATCATCGCTGTGTCTCTCGACATTTTTTTTTTTTTTTGCTCTTTTTTTCTCACGGCATGTCTGCAATTTTGGCAAAGGCAAATCGGCCGGGCTCCCAAGTCTGCGTGCCCCTTTCCGAGGTTTCTTCCCAGCACACACAAATGCCCTACACTTTTCCCACCACTGAGTCCTGCTAGGGGGGTGGGGGGGACCCCGAGGACATATCCCATCCTCTCCCCTCCGCATTTAATTCACCAGCGCACCTCCCTGAGCAACAAAAGAGAGTTGAACCGAACGTGCGGCACCTCGCCTTCCCTCTTTTTCTCCTCTCAAAATGTTTATTTTCAGTTTTTTAAAAGACACCTTAACCCGCCATGTTGAACTGACAAGCTTTATAAATATTCATTTACCGCAGTTCGGGAGCGCTACGGGAAAATATGTATAGATCAGGGCTGCACATTTTGGCACAGCTGATTGCTTTCTTTTCTCCCCCCCGCTTTTTGCAGCAGTTTTTTTTTTCCTCTCTCCCCTGCAGATTCAGAAGAAACCCACCCGCACAACCAAAATAACTCTTTTCGAGACATGCATCAGCCTAGTAAATTTGCAAGGCGGCCGCACAAGCTTTTTCTCAGGAAAGCACGAAAACACGGTCGATGTTACTTTAAAAAAAAAGGGGGGGGGGGGTGTGGTAAAAGAAGAAAAAACAAGAAAATAAAAAAAGAAAGGACAGCGTCTAAAATACCATAGGCTGAGGTAAAAAGAAACCCCCGGGATGAGGTGCCCGGGCACGGCCAATGTGGCCGTTGTCCCCCGCGCCCTGCGCACGGGCGCAGCGCGGCGGAGCGGCGGCACCGAGCGGGGCAGCGAGTGCAGGTACCGGCCGCGCCGGGGACCTGCCCCAGCCGCCCGCCAGCACTTCGTGACAACTCCACCGCGTCCTGCCCTCGGGAGGCGGGGGGGGGGGGGAACCCACAGCCGGCGTTCCCCGCTCGAAAAAAAAAGACAAAAAAAAAAAAAAATTAATATAGGTTGGAAAGGGGAAAGGCACTCTCCATCCAAGCGGTGCAAAAGCCAATAAATAAAATAAAGGCAAACGCCAGCCGGGGCGGGCGGGGGAGGGGGGAGGGCTGCCGGGCGCGGTGCCTTACCTGAGCAAGTTTGGCTTTTTTGGGGTGTTTTTCTTTTTTTGTTCCCGCGCCTCAGCAGCGAGACCCCCGCGGTGCGCGGCGCTGCGCGGAGCCGACCCGTCCCTCTGCCCGCACTCGCGGCAGACTCATTCCAATATGGCATCCGCGCAGTGCGCATGCCTGCCGCTCTTTTTAGGGCTTTTTTTTTTTTTTTTTTTTTGCTTTTAGCAGCCAACTCCTTCAGCGACCTTTTCCAGCAGTTTCAAAGAAAAAAAAAAAAATCACGTACGCACCCCAACCACCATCGCCCCGAGTCCTGCGCGCTGCGCGTACGCGGAGCCTCCGCGCCCCGCCCCGTGCCTCCGCTGGGGAAATGCACTAAATAAGCGAGGGGAGGATTCCAATCCCCTCGGGGAAGCGATGCCGGGGTTTACGCAGCGCTGCGCGGTGCGGGGCAGGGCGCAGCGATCGGACGGTCCCGCTGGCCGCGCGTTAAACGCCGTCGAATAGCACCGAGCGTTTTACAGCACGGGCAAGCGGGGGGAGCTCTGCCCCGACCCCCTCCCCGCCGCTCTCCCTTCGTTTCGGTTGCTTCCCCTTATTTCGTGTCGCAAAGAAACTTCCAGGCAGGGAGATGGGCGAAGGGAAAGGAGAAAACACCCCGCGGCCCCTCCAGCCCGCCCGGCCCCGCCGCTCCGCCGCGCTCCTGCGCTACCTCTGTGCTCCCTCTTGCAGAGGATAGATCAAAACACATAAAAAAAAAAAAAAAAAAAAAAAAATTAAAGCAGGGGAAGGCACACGGCAAGATGCAAAATCAACTGGTGCGCACCCTCCGCCCCGCCCGGCGCGCAGGCACACGCACAACTTTCAGTCGTTTGCTCCTTCGGTTATTTTCCGCTTATTTTCTGGTTATTTCTATATGTAACGGTCACAGGGGCTTCAGGGCGGGACTGGGCTGAAGGTCGGTGTGCGCGCTCTGCTGAGGGGGGCGGGGGGGGGGGGGGGAGCGGCACGTACAGACACACTGCGGGAGTTTTCGGATAATTTTTTTTTCTTTGGTTGGTTTTGGTTTTCTTTCGAGAAAATCAGCCCCGATGCAGGGCTGGAAAAGTCTGGCCAGGCACCACTGCCCCTGCCCCCGCCCCGCCGGTTCCTGCTCCGGCGGGGGGGGGGGGGGCGGGGGGGGGGGGGGCGGGCAGGAGAGCCCCCAGGGGCGGGATGGGGATGCAAGCCGCCTCTGCAGCCGGGGTTATCCGGGATGCTCCTAGCGGGAATGCCCGGCGGGCTCCGCAGCTTTCCCTGCCCGGGTCTGCTCAGTAGCAGGGCTGTATTTTGCAGGGATTTCGCTCTGCCTTGCAGCCTTGCTCAGGGGCTGCGAAATGCCTCTTAGTGAGGATTTTTGGAGCCCCAAATTCCTCTTCCTTGCAGGCAGGCAGGGGCTGCATTCCTGAGAGGGCTGAAGATGCGAGTGGATGCTTTCAGAGCATCCTCCGGGCTGAGGGCTGGCGCAGCGCACACATACTCAACAGGTCTGGAGGGGAGCAGAGAGTAGGGGAAGCACTGCTGGGGGGCAGCAGCCAGCCCTGGGCTTTGTCTTTTCCACCCAGAAGTTCACCCCAAACGCTTGGTGTGTCCGCCTCCACGCCCGGGCCGACAGATTTGCATCTCACGCCACAGGCTCAGATGCAATCACTGTCTCCGCTCGCTTTTCTCTGGTCATTTGTGAGTCGAGGTTTGAAGTTTCCACATCACCCTGCAAGCATCCCTTCTTGCAGGAGCAGTTTCTCTTCCACTCTCCCCATACCCTTTCTTTTCTACCAGCCTTTCACGGACACATTAGCACACCACAGGGAGGTTGTGCAAGAAAACAAGTGAGGAGTGCAATAAGGATGAAGAAAACTGTGATTTTTTTTCTGGGATACATTTGTGAAGCTACTGAAGACTGGAGAAAAGAGCAAATATTGCAGACAGTGCATTTCTTCACTGCAACCCACGTTCTTGCCATTCACTCCATCTCTGAAAGGTCACGGAGATGGGTTCAGCCCCTCCTGTTCCAGCAGAGTTCCTGTAAAACATACAAATCAAGCAGTTAATATTTTTTAGGCTTTGGGTTGGATGGGATTTCAAAACAGCAAGGGAACTATATAAGAACTTCAAAATAAGACCAAAAAGCCAACAGATGCCAGGAAAGCACTGAAGTCCTGTTTCTCCAGATGATCGTAGAAGTGGTTGACATTTTCAGCATGGTGACATTTCAGATTTTTGACATACTTTTGAAAAGAAGATGCTCTGTAAACATGAGGTCTGTGTTCTCTCTCCTTTTAACCTGCTCTAAATTCGATTACACTGAGATTCCTCTCACTGCAGCATATTTTGCTCTAAAGCTGGTGCTGGGTGACACTACTGTCATCCAGCTTAGGGACACAACCACAGCATCTCTCACAGTGTTTCAAATGGTTCCCCATCTCCTTTCCATTGACACCAGATGCCTTTGTGCTATATTTCCATCCCCACTTAAGTGCTCTTTGCTGGATCTTTGGATTCACTGACCTCTCTGGAGCTTCTTCTTCCTCTTGGCCTTGAATTTCTCTGACCTACCCTCTTTTATTTTTAATGAGATATTATTTCTGAAGCATTGACAATGCACTTGGCCCGGTACATACGGTTGTAGAAGAAAGCATCATCCTTATGCAAAGAGTTTGTGCTCTAAATTAGCTCTGTGGTCGGTGTTCAAAGAGGTGGATTAAAAAAAATAATAATCAAGGCTGAGGAAGAAAATCCCTTTGGAGTGTTTTCTAAGTGGCTGCTACAACAAGACTTTCAAATATGAATGAAAAGGTGCGGATTTATATCAGGTCTGATCTGAAGATGACTGTAATGGATCCTGTTGGCAGCAAAGACTTTGGATCCTGTTTATAGCTGAGAATACAAATTGGTTTAGTGGACATGAGCTGCAGCAATAGCTGAGAGATTCCATTTTAATACTGCCTCTTAGAGCATCATGGGGAAAAAGAAATCACTTTGAGAAATACCGAGTTGTCCTAGTATAGTATCCCAAGATAAAAAATTGATTTAATCCCTGGTGAAAAAAACACACTGAGGTTTGCTCCTCACAAAGGTTTGCTTACACAGTTTTAGGCTCTGTGACACTGTGTTTTCAGGAATGTATCTTCAACGGATAAGAAGCAACTTGGCTACATTAATTCCATGGCTATCCGTGCTGCTTAATGTCACATCTGTTGGCAGCTGTGTGACACCCAGACATGTATTCCAAGTTGGCAATAGAAGCTTCATGTCTGAATTCTTTTGTTTGGTTGGTGGTTTTTTTAACAGAAACACTTTTATGCAAATAGCACTGATAACAAAAGAGTGTTACCTCAACAAAGAGTACCCAAGTTGTGATGACCGTCCATCTGCCCTTGCCTCTGTTGATCACCTCCTAAGGATATAACTGTTCATATCCCAAGTTTTCCGCAGATGAAGAGGAGAAACATGTCCAGCCCAGTGGAATTCAGACAGTCCCATTACTTTAGATCAGATATCAGCTGTTCCTTATCTCTGGGATAGATTATCAATACACAAAAACTCTTCCTTTTCCCAGGCTGTCATCTTTGGCAGGTTCAGGGTTTTGGAGGAGAGGTGGGGATGTGAAAAGATCCCTTACACGAAGAGACACCAGCATGCATGCACACACACATGTTATAGCATCAACATTCCCAATTCCTGTCTTTTCTCCTGGCTTGGGAAGAGAAATGTCCCAGGGGACATTAGAGGATTTGTGGATGGATGTGCCTTTGGGTATCTATCCATTTCTGGCCCAAATTTATCCAGGCACCTGAAGGACTCAGAGTACCCCACAGGTTTTACACGGTGCTGAGATGAGGTCTGTATCTGCACGTAGTGCCTAGACATGTTCATGGACATGAGCAAACGGCGTTGGCCTTGCAGATAGTGCAAACAGTAGGATCTGAGCCAACCTTTCTGCAGGAAAAAACAGCAAACCTCAGGCTCTGGAGGTTCATCTGTGATAAACGCTATCAGACTGGACAGAAGTTATCTGGTAGCAGCCAGGTTGATAACCAAAGGAGCTCCAGGTTGGGGAGGTATTTGCCTGCTTTAGGATGCTGCTGCAGGGCACTGCATACAGGGGCAAGGCTGTGCAGCTGACACTGGCGTTATTTGGGGGTGGATGAAGGTATCCGGGGCCACCTCCATTGCCAAGTGCAGCTCCTATTGCTTGTTCCTCTGCCATGGACATCTCCCCTCCGCAGGGACTGCTTCTGGGTTCCTGGCAGAGTTACTCTGTGTTTTCTCTCCTCCATGCAACAAACCGTGGCCTTCAGCTTTTAAGCCTGACAGCATTCAACCCACCTTATACTCAATCTTCGTAAAAAGAAAAGATACCATAAGGACCTTATTTCGTGCCAGCTGAGCCAACACTGTGTTGGGGCCAGGGCTGTCACTAACTTACACCTTTAAAGGTCTCCTTTTTATTCATCAGCTCTAATTTCAGAGAGAAGTTGTCCCTGGAAGCTGGCATCAGGATGCTGAAAGCCTGGTTTCACACTGCCATCTCCTGGAGAGGGATATCACATCGGGCTGCATTTTGCAGATCCCTTTTTTCTGTCCGATTTACCGTCGAGCGCCAGGCGCTTTGAAAGCAGGTGTTTGAGGCATGATCTAAAGAAGAGATTAGCATAAGTGAAGTTAATCCAAAATTTAAACTCCCTCGTTATGCTTCACAGTAAAAGTCCTGCTTCTTAAATGCTGTGAACAGCAAGGAGATTACTGGCTTGGGAACCATAAAACACTCATCAGGTTACAGTCTTACACTGCTTTGCACCTCTTGACAGCACCAGCCCTGCGTGCAGTGGTTGCAGAGGTAAAAAGCCAGCTCCTTGCTGTACCCCTTCTGCAGCAGCTCAAGGGATACAGTGGCAAAGCGATCATCACCTCTCAAATGGGATGTCTCAGGGCTGGGCATCCCTGAATTCTCCCTGCCCAGGATGCGCACAGCATGTGGAGACCCACACAAGTCCACACCTGGAACAGTCTTCATTGCAACTTATTTACCAAATTTTATTTCTTTTTATTGCCTGTTGAACAGAAATTGCTGTGTAGGGCTTCTGCCTGTTTAGCAGAGGGGCAATTACTGGCTTTAACATTGACTGGAAATCGGAGCCAGTACATCATGTCTGCAGCCCAAGAACGCCTAGAAAGCGTGGTCTCAGTACTAAACAATAGCTCTTCCACCTTAGCAGTAAATGGAAAGGAAGCACATGTTATATCCAATAAATCACAGCACTGAGGTTCAATACTGAGGCTCACAGCTACGAGTCTTATTGATCATGCCTGCACTGTGGAAGACATCCACTCCCATCTCAAGAACTTGCTCATTTCTACCACTTATGAACAGCTTCCTTATTTATTCTGAGTATTTACAGGCTTTTCCTCAGCAGGAAAACACCTCCTGGTTTGTTTAACCTCTACAAGCTCGTGTTGGGAAGGGAGGCTGGGGAAACTGAGGCAGGAGGGGCTGAGCTCTCACACACAGACATGCAGTCCTAGGGAAAGGCTGCAATGGCAACGGGTGTAGACCTCAGAGGTGTGTCAGCACAGCACAGTGGTTACAGCTTTCACATAACAAGGGTGTTTCGGCCCAACTTTGTGATGCTGAACAAGTCATTTCTCCATTTCCCTCCCCTTTAATACGTGTCTGTAATAGCAGAACAGGACCAAAACCCCTGACTGACAGCCAAGATGAGGAGCTCGCATATGATTAAAACAATTTCTCGTCATTGCTGCAGCTCCCCAACGGGGGATCAGAGTGGTTGCTATACGTTGAGTGAATTCTGTATCACAATATGAAAAATATTGAGTTGTTCTGACTCTCCATGTGCCCTGCTTGCACCGCAGACTCAAATGCCAGCCCAAGGACTTCCATGGTTTTGGTACCGAATCAGATATATGAGCTGGTGGGTTGTGGGCAGAAGTGCCTTGGCACATCCCCACAACAGCCCAAAAGCCCATCCATGACATGCTTTGTGCTCAAGTTCCTCTGGCAAACATTTCCCCTTGCAACAAAAACTAATCTTGCAATTATACACTTGACCTTCTCCTCCTTCCTTCCAGCCCCCCTTCACCACCACCCCAAAAGCAGCAGTGAAGAATTAAAGGGGCATATAAGTAAAATTTTTTTATTTACAGAACAAAGATAAAAATTATGCATTTGGAAGCATCTCTCTGAAGCTGACTGTGAAACGGGCTCGTGGATGGCTTTTACTCTTTTAATGGCTCCTTCTGTATTAAGGAGGAAGATTAAGAATGAAATGCCACAATAATTGCACATAAAGGCCCTGGCTTCCACAACAGTGTAAATGTACATTGTATTCAGCTTAATCTCCATCTGCCCCTAAGAGCATAATTGATTTTTTATTTTAATTTGAAGAAGCTGACACTTTATTTCTTCACTGCCAGGTTGCTAAGCACGTTTAATAAGAACGCATACGAGTGGAGGAGTCTACAATATGCCATTAAAGGTAATAGGTAACATATTTAAGGTCATAATGAGCTTGGGACTAAGTATCTCAGTCCAGGGATCAGGAAAGAACGTGTATAAATACTTTCCTTACCAGGACACTGTTGAGCAAGACATGGCTGTGGGTTAATAAATAAAGAAGAAAACAGCTTTTTTTCATGAAGTGGATTTTCTATCTCATTTCCAACCATGACCCTTTAGTACTTCATGTCCTGCCTGCAGGTGACCACTCTTTTACTCTGGACTGGCTGGCCTCTGATGAGTGACAGCTTCCGTGCCTCAGTTTCCCCATCTCTAAAATGGAGAGAGGACTAGTACCCTGGCTTTATAAACTGCTTGAAGAATTCACTGCTGAAAAACACCAGTGTCCTGCACCTTATAATTAAGTCTATAAGTAAAGGCTCCAGTGAGCCTTTTACTCCAAAGTAAATCCTGTGGCCACACTCCTGGCACATCCCTTTTCTTCACTCTCCAGGGATGCAGCTCTGTGGGATCCACTCCTTCCTGATATGACAGAAAATCTCTGAAATATTCCTAAAGACACATCTTTTTTAAAAAACATCATGTGCTCACAGGTCTTACCTGCACCTCTGATAACCCACAAGCCTTAAAAATACAGTTTCTTGAAAAGAAAAATTGTAAAACCTAATATTCCTGGCCAACTTGCATGCACGGATAATCCTCAGCTGCAGCACAGCGATTTCTCTCCTGCTTTTCCTCTTCCCCAGTCTTGGTGAAGGCTTGTCGCTGGGCAGCTCACTGAGGTGTGCAGCGTGTGGATGTCAGCAAGGATGAGGAGGGTACCAGTTATGATGACCCACATCATCTTTCAGCCCTTATAGATGGATGTTTTTAATAGAAAATAAAACACATTCCAATTAAATGAGACGTTTTCTCATTCTCATTTGAAGCCAGAGGACACACAGCGGGATGGGTAACATCCATTGCAGGTCTGAACACAACAGTTTGGGATGTGCCTTTCATCGTGCTCTGGAGCTCTCTATGGACTCTTGGGGAATCAAACCACACGGATTTAGTTTCAATGAAAAATACAATAAAAGATACTTGCAGGAAGAGCCTGGTTCTGCTCCAGTGCTGTTTGGATGCAGAAGAACCAGAGGAAGCAATAATCCTTGCTTCCTCCAAAATCTTGCATTTAGAAAGGAATTTGGAGACCGAAACCTAGGTGAATTAGAAGCCAGGTCTGTAGAGGTATTTAAGAATTTAAATTCTTCTTTGATTTTCTTTTGTAAACAATATGTTTTAGGAGTGCAGGAACATTTTTAAGAAACACAAAAGGCTGGAACCAGCTGTGGACATGACTCCAGGGTGTCACCTTGTAGGCAAGCATCTTTGTTCAAGGCAGTTCCTCAAAGTCCTTGCTTTTCTTATGACATTGATACCCTTTCCTCCACTTTCGGACTCTCAATAAGCCTGCCCAGGACATGTCTGGTTATGTTCACGCACCCCCAGGCTTGTACAGAAGCCTTAGTAAGATTTGGTCCGATAAGAGCATCTGCTCTATTTGAAATTCGCACTCTCTCTGAAATCATGTAGAGACACTCAGCTCCTACGTCTGTCACCAAGTTGCAGCCAAACCCAAAAAATTCAAGCTTGAAAAAAAAATTGTAGCTGCTGCCACATGTAGAGTCAGGCAGCCAGAGAGGGTGAAAATCTGCAGCACCCATTCTGGCTGCCCAGAAATACCTGTAAAGGGGATGAGATACACCTTCAGCCCCAAAATGCAGGGCCCTTCCCTGTGTACCCCCTAGTGAAAAGTGACTTGGGTCTTGCTGGACCCCAGCGGGCACAATAAAGACTGCACTCTCCCATAACCCACACATAGACCCTCAAGAATCATGGAAAAAAAGCTGTGTTTTGGCTGTGTACAGACACCCTCACCCAGAGCCCGCAGCGCCAGCAGAAGATGCCCTCAGCCACCCAGCCGTGCCATCCGAGCCAACCACTCTGGGTTATATGGTAGCACTGACCCGGTACCCTACAACACGGCATGGGACACCATCACTGAGAGCTGATGACATTTAATAGGACACAGATTTCGTGCAGTTGAGCCCTATTGCTACTTCCCTCTTGATTCTGTAAACTGGCACCGCTGGAGGCCAGGAACAACACTGGGATCTCTGGGAAGTGCTGTTTTCCAGCTGGCCAGTGACCTAAATCCTGCCTTGAGCCTGGGGAGCAGGGCAGGAGCAGCTTCTGACTTATGTGCTAGCCCTACTTCTCTGTGCGTTAGCTCTACTATGAAAAAAAAAATACTTTCCCAGCTTGTCCCTGTCACACTTATACCATAAAGATTGACCAGCCACATACCTAAAATACGAATTCTCTCCCAGGTTTTCTTTTGGATTGAACCAACCAGTTCCCTGTGAGATGAAACCTGGGGGCGCTCAGGGGTGACTTGAAGGATTTCCCTTTGTCGGCTGTATGACTCCTGACAAATTTACCTCCCTTTGCCCTACATGGTTCTCCAATGCTATCCCAGCACGCCTCAACCTCAAGTATCCTTCAGGAGTTTCTCCCAGGATCTCATGGGAAGGATGTGCCACACAAGTGCCACTCCGGTGGGCTGCATTTTCAGGCATTTGGCACTGAAAATTAACTCTTTTCCTAGGGCTAGAGAGATGCCGTGTTAATCCCAGAAGAAAGCATGGCCAAGTATCGATGCAAGGTGAGTGTGGCCTTGGAAAAGGCCAGCCAGGAGCTTGATGGGCATGACTTGGCCCAGAGGCTAGAGATCTCCCCTTGCAGAAAACAACATGAGCAGGGTAGATGCAATTAATATTTCACTGGTGCTGGACAGGTTTTTGGGTCCTCCCTGGGGAAGATATGCTATGACATTTTAACATAAAAAATTTCTCCTCCCTCCCCACATTCTGACCACCTCGCATTATAGATGTGAGGTATAAATAGACTTCAAAATAACCTGTGAAAGCTTCTGGTCAGTAATTTGGGGAAACTGTCATAATTTATTATGAGCACTGTGGAAAATCAGGAAACTGAGGTAGCTGTGGCCTTTGGTCTGACAACACTTATGTTCTTCTATTCTGATAAAATGACTTGTGCCTAGCCCAGCGGTAGGGTGGGAGCACTGAGCTATGCCCATGGAGACAGATCCTGGTCTGCTCAGTGCAACAGCACAGGGCAGAGAATTCCTATTCCTCCTCCACTGAGTGACAACAGGAGCCAAGGTAGGGAAGGAATGTGATTTTCCTCATGGCAAGCTTCAAAATGGACTTGATTTTCAGCTCAAATTTTCAAAAAATTGAGCCACTAGAAGCAGATTTCCAGGCATAGATGGGACCATACCTCCGGGCAGAACAGGCTCCAAAGGCGTTTCTCCAGCTATTTCAGAGCACCCTGCTACAGCAAAGAGGCAGAGAATGCAACATGCAAAGTCATTCAAAGGCATTTGCACAGCAAAGGCAGAATTTTCAAAGGAGCCAGAGCAAATTCAGACCCGGTGGGAGAGGAGCAGTATTTCCTTTGCTCTGCCTGGAAAATCCTCCCTGCGTGTGCTCAGAAAGGTGGCCGTTGTGAGGGCAAACCATGTGCTTACGGAACAATTCCCCAAAAAGATCAGTGCTAGCACTTGCGTGTGGGAGGCACAGAAAGGTGACTTTCCCACGTGACTGGTCACAGCCCAACGATCCATCATGAGGCCATTCTGCCCCCCATTTTTCATCTCACCAGGTAGTTTTAATGCTAATCTGCTTAAATGCCTTTTTATAGCTGGTAGCTGGAGCCTAGTTGAGTTAAGAAATCTTTACAGTCGTACAGTCGTTTATGGGGCTGCTTTAAGACATGGCATATATTATGTATGAAGCTTTATAACAACCATCCATATCAGAGCTGATGGAGAACATGAAAGCAGTACAGCAGCGTTCCTTCCTGCAGCACTTTGTTACAGGTGACAAGAGATAGGAGATCCAAAGACTGAGTATAAATGGTAGCAGGAAATTATTTTCCTAAGAGACTCTTAAAGAATGTAATGATAAATAAGACCTTTAAAGTTACTGTGAAACAAAGAGCTCCTTTAATTAAAAAGAAATCTGATCACATAAAGTGTTTAAGGTTGCATTCGTCTGTCTGAACAAGGATATATTGAGATAACCGCATGTGAAGTATTAATCGTTTTTGTAACTGGTGGAAAAAATCACTGTAAGAACCTGGATAGGAAACTCGTATCACTCCAGGGTAAACAGCAAATGTTGTATTTATGCTTGAGGCATCCCAACTTCCACATTTCCATATTCACTCTGATTATGTCCTGTCTCAGTGCAAGGAGAACTGGCTTCCAGGACCAAAGCAGCCTGTGAGGCCCCTTGGTCTGGTCCTTCAGGTGAAAAGAGTCCCAAGTTCAACCCAAAGCCCAGAAGAAATCCTGGTCCCACAGATTCCAGTAGGGAGAAGAGATTCCCCATAGGGTCACTACTCAGATGACAAAATTATGCATGTACTTATGAGTTTGGTAACACTGGATCTACACTGCTTTGAACTCTTTGAATTAAACCCTAAACAAATGCTGTAACTGGGAGGAGTTTTCCTCCCAGAAGACAACCTAGAGCCTACAAAGCCACCTTAAACGGACTGTCACTGTAATCCTTCCCAATGCATACAGAAGCTCAAATTGCAGAATCACAGAATGGTTTGGGTTGGAAGGGACCTTAAAGATCATCTAGTTCCAACCCCTTGCCACGGGCAGGGACACCTCCCACCAGCCCAGGTCGCTCCCAGCCCCGTCCAGCCTGGCCTTGAGCACTGCCAGGGATGGGGCAGCCACAGCTGCTCTGGGCAGCCTCTGCCAGCACCTCGCCACCCTCACAGGGAAGAATTTCTTCCTTGTATCTAATGTACACCCACCCTCTTTCAGTTTAAAGCCCTTCCCCCTTGTCTAATTGCCACAGACCCTTGTAAAAAGTCTGTCCCCAACTTTCTTATAAGTCTCCTTTAAGTATTGAAATCATCCTTCCTTCTACCCCAAAAAGAAGCTACCACCTCCCATCTCCATTTTTCAAGGCTGATTATAAACAGAAAGTCTTGCTTCTCCTGGAGTTTAAACAGTTCAGTTTTCAAGCGAAAGAGGAGCACAGAAGCTGAGTTTCACTCTTTGTTGTTTCAGCCTTTTCCTTTCTGGAGACCTTGAGAGCCAGCTCCTGTGAATAAAACCACTTCCCAGCACTAAGTGCTTCCCATTTACACCCACAGAGCACCCAGGCCAGTTTTTTCAAGAAATGTATTTGTGTACCCACTCCTTACCATGGTGGTCTACCTCCAGGTAAAGCAAACTTGGACAAAGACGTTATAAGAAGTTCATGAGAAAGACACATAGTGGAATGAGACTAAATCAAAATACATGTAACAAAAGCTTGGAGGAAAGGTGTCCTCTCCTATGAGTGTTATCACATTAGTGGCACACACTGGTTACAAAGAGCTAACGTCCACTGTAAGTGGTATTAAAAGCTGGAGCAATCAGAAGATAATAAGAAGAAAATGCGTAATGAATCAATTTTATTGTGTGCCATTGGAAGAGTGTGCATTGGTACTGCCCAGTAAAAGGGATGGGTGGGAACTGACAGCAGCAGGGACAAGCACTCCCACACTTCTTGAAGAAACGAATGATTTTTTGGAATTATTTTTTACTTAGCCAATAGGATCCTGCTAAAAAAACCACCAGGGTGTTTTCTTGTGGAATTCGGTATAGACACAGCAAGTGACCAGCATGCTCTTTATTTACAGGGAGAGAAAACACCAGCTTCATTGAAGAGAGAAACTCAACTTTGCACCTTTCTTGAAGGTGGCTGTGCTGGCTTCCCCAGGAGAGGTGACACTTGTGCCATTCAGATCCCCCGGTGGGATTTGCCTGTGCTGCCACACCTCCCTTTTCATGCACTATGTCCCTAAGCCACCACTCTCCATTTCACCTCTTCGGTTTGGTACAGGTTCCCAATTCACGCTTGCATCCGAGCTGCACGAGTTGCAGACCCACCTATCCAGAAACCATAAAGCTGCTGTAACACATTCCCTGTTGAAAACAGAGTAAAAAGAGCCCACACAGGCATTTCTTCCTACTACAGCAAGGCTGATTCCTGTAAACAAGCTGGCTTGGGTGTCCTCACTCTAGGCTGAATGATGGAGACATGTTTGGCAACTGTTGTCTTCTGAAATGACACTCTGTGATGCAAAGACTCCCTGGTTAGTTAGGACCATTTCACACACAAGCTTGCACCCCAAATTCACTGCTGCAACCTTCCACCAGTATAGAATTGCCTGATCTGGGCTGCCCAGATGGCTACTATGGTTAAACGGGCACCTCCAGAGAACAATTCCAAGCACTGCTAGATATTTGTCCCACACAGGAGGAATTAAATGCTGGAGGTATGTACGTCTTTGCCTGGAAGAGCAGTCTAGACAAGAAGCTTAAGCTAAATGCCCAACTTCTCATGGCTAACTCTCAGTAAGAGTCCCCCAGCATCCTTGCAGTGCCTGTATGTTGAGGTTTTTTCTTGGGGTGGCCTCAAGCCCACCATTCCCATCCTGTAACCCTTCATGGTGTATCTGTGAGTCCAAGATTGCCAAAAGGGGTGGATCAGGATAAGAAAAGCCAATGCTATTTCAGTTCCATCATGATGATGGATCAGTTCCATCATCCTTTTCTTACTGTTTCCTATGTTTCAGGTTTTTTTCATCTCTGTTTAATTTTTCATCAAAGCACAATTTAATCTAATTTCAGAAATCTGAGTCGGTTCTGAATCTCACTGAGCAGTATTATTTTTCCCCTGTATTAACTTGCAAACACCTGTGATGGCAAGCAGATGTCTTCTGGCCTTTGGAAACCCCTGGGCATTCAGAGGTTTGTGTTGCAGTTGTAACATCCAGAAACGAAGAGGCAGGACAAGAACACACACCCTACATCAGCATCATGCTAACAGGTCACCTGCTACAACAGCAGCCTTTTGTTAGAGCAAGGGTGAAAGTAGAAGAAACAGTATAAGAAAGTAGAAACAACATTGAGGGAAAGTCTGAAATAAGCATTGAATTCAAGAATAAATCCTTATTGAATGGTATATAATAACAGGCATACTCCTCCCAGATATATATCCCCACCTTGAGCTATGCCCAAAGTTAAGATCTCAGCAAAGGTCATGAGGGAACAGTTAGCAAAAGTCACTAGGCACAGATCTCCTTGCAAAAAATCAGGTTTCCAGCCTGTACAGTTACTATTCTGGTGTGATGAGTAAAATTTAGAACAGTTAAAGCCTAATTTTCAACTGTATGTACCACAGGAAGACAGTCATAAAACTTCACCCCTTCACTGATGCAACACCATAACAAAAACTTTTTAAGAGTAGACCTGGTCTCAGACACGTACAGTGACTGGGGATTTGTAAATCCCTCTGAAAAATACCAATTTTCTATCACTTTTTGTTATAAAAAGAACTTTTTGCTATGTTATGTTACGAAAAGCATATTCAGTGAACCAACTATGGGAAAAAACCACCTTGTGAATGCTACTTGCACAGTTTACAAACAGCCTACAGGCATCTTTCCACAGGTGTGCACGTGCGTGCTCACCTAATTATGTTCCTGAATGAGCCACTCTGGCAATAAACGCTGATTTACCTACAAGACATTTTTCAGCTTCCAAGAGCTATATGTCAAATCCGTCCCTAAATAGAATAACCTCTGCTCAGCTTTCCCAGGGAGCAAACACTGGATCAGAAAATCAATGTCTATTTGTCACCGATTGGCAGAGCCCAGAAGCACTTGCTAGGAAGCTGCACATGTGGGTACAGAGCCACTTATCTACTGCACGGTTGTCTTCAAGCGGAGGTCTCTGGTGGCTTAGATGGGACATTTAGGAAGACAATGCAACATCTTCCTTGTCCAAACAGCAAGCAAATAAATAAAAGAAATTCCCATTAGACGCACCTTGTCACATTGTAAAATAAATACATCGGTTCTGTTGGAGGGAGGCTTGGGTTTGCCCTTCTTTCACGATGAAGTGAAGGCACCCTCTGCCTCAGGGATTTACCCAGCCCTCCTAGCCTTGGGCAATCCGGCTATTCCTGGAAGCAGTGTACAGCTCTGTATGACCAAGGCTCCCTCCAAAGCACAGAGGAGGCCACCACCTTACTCTGAAAGCATTGCTGTCCCCCACGCTGAGAGAGATCGTGGCCACTGGGTACCAGGTACCTCACTGCAGCAGAGAATGAGAAGCTGCTGAAGGAAGAGGAGGCAGAGGAGATGCACAGGTGTATCAGCTGGAGCAACAATACAAGCTGACATTGCAAAGGGGTTTCAGCCCTGTTTTTCAGAGGGTCAAACCTGGCAAAATATGTCAGGGAGGTTCTGTAATGTAATCAGGCAGCTGCTGGAAGGGGACGGGTTGGGATTTCTAGCCAAAGAAAAAGCAGGGCACAGGCTCTGGTTCTTCTCAGTTAAATGTAGCTGTTTAGGACTAAGGTGTCTAGATCCAGCGGAGGGACATCACACTGTTCGAGAGCAATTCATCTCACTATTTCAGACAGCCATACTAAGAGGAGATTAATCTTCTTTAGAGAACTCTGTTTCTCTCCGCAGGCTCTGGAGGGAGCTCAGACAGATAACGTAAACTAATGGTCTAACTTTGGACAGCTAAAATTGACTGAGACAAATCCCACCCCACTGATACTGGGGCCTGAGTGAGAGAAGAGTACTTACTGGTCTTGGACATCAGAAAAAAAAAAAACAACAGACCGAAGGTGCTGCAGCCTTCTTAGGGGCAACAAGTGTATGTGCCGAGCTCATAACCACTATCCTTCTTTGTTATAATGGCCACAGCCTTCGTGCTCTCTCTTTTCTTAATTGCATATTTTTCAGTTTTGCTTTGTCATCAGTTATTCTTTGCAGAATCATCATTATTTTACCATGATATGTTCTTGCTGATAATACTCTTTTCACAGAGAAATTGTTCTTTCTTACTTGGAGTTTAACTTTCTCTATGTAAATGTTAGCTACATCCCTCTGGGGATGCCCTTATGTTATTTCAGCTCCCTCAGTGAGGATTAGGGTAGGATTCAATCAATCCAACACAGCTTCCAGAGGACTGTGTCTAATTTAAGGCTGGGTTCCAGGCTCCCTCCATAGTCAGTGGAGAGGGATGGACACTTAGAGAGGGCAGGTCAGATCATGTCTGCCCGAGGGTAGGTGGGCTCACAAGGACTCCCCTTCCAAACCTAGGCTTGTTGTCCACAGGTAAGGTTAGGTGAGATGGATCCTACTTTTAATATTTGTCCTGCAGGAATTCCACTTCCCCAGGGGTGTTAGTTTTTGGTCTTAAGCTACTGTTATATTGTTTTCCATCCAAAACTCATAGTCTTCCCTGGCCTCATTCTGCAGCCTAGCAAATTTTGATCATTTTTTCTAAGTTTAAATCAGGGTATTTTCATAAGCTCCTTCATGAGATTGCATGTTTCTTTTGGAGTGCCTATTCTCCTTCCTGGCTAGTCTCAAGTGAGGTGTTCCACAAGTCCTCTGAAACTGCACATTTAACTCCAGCAAACGTTTCTCAAACCTCCCTGTTTTAGTATTCACTGATGCATGTGACTTGCTCCTAAAACTTCATTCCTTTTAGAAATGCCAAACTCTGCAGCAAAGTTTGAAATGCAGTCCCAGCATCTGAAAGGGACACTTCCATTTAAAATCTTGAACAGCAACAGCAAATGCAAAAGGCTGGCACGAACATTACTATGCCTGTAGCAGAGCTGCAGATCTCATGAGTGCTCCACCCCCACCCGCAAAATAAATACAGGGAAATACAGGAGTCTGTACAGCTCCATCACAAAGATGCTTTCCCTGGGGTAAAGAACAACCTTTGGTTTTATTTCTGCTCTCCACATTGTGTTTTTTCACCATAATCTCAGTCTGGGTATGCCACTGTCAATAAAAAGCAGGCAGTGCTGTGACCTGGCCGTGCTCCCTAGAGAAAATCTCAGATTTTCAGAGTCATCACCCTGACTGCACCCACCAAGGCTTTGCAAGCCCAGCCCACTCACACTACACTTTCTCATCTGCCTCACTGCCTGGTGGTGATGGGGCTCTGGGACCTACCTCACCCACTGCAGCAATGGAGTGATGCAGCCTGCAGGTGAGGCATCTTATCTAAGCCGTTCACCCAGGCTCTCCCTAAGGTCGGGAGATGACGAATTGCTACCCAAAGAGGCTTCCATTGACTGGAGGAAGCCCAAGTCAGTAGCTTAGATTAGACAGGGATTAGTTTGGATAAGATTCAACTTTGATGACCAAAAATAAGTCACCACAAGCATCTTGCCCATTGCTGTGGGCCAGTGCTCAGAAGTAAACCCAGCCCTGGCTTTCAAGACACTGGGGTTTTTTTAAACTTACACAGCCTGAACCATTGACTAAGGTTCAAGACAGTCACAGATGTATCTTCTGTCTTTGCCTCACCGATGAAGGAACAAACTTGGTCCTGTTTGTTGTGGGAAATCTTTACAGGAAAGGTCCTCGCAGAGGCTGTTAAAAAAATAATAATGATCATACGTAATAAAAGAAATCAAAGACTTACAATACAATTAAATCTGCAACTAACTCTGGAAAGTATTTCAGGCAGTTGTGGAAAGCAAGAGCAGGGCTGTAGGCTGGGATGGATTTCTACAACCATCTGTAGTGGCTGCTATCCTGCTGCTTCAAATATTTCTGTCTTCTCCTGCTAGAGATGGAAAAGCAATGAAAAAAAACAACTGACTCCTCTGGGATAGAGCTTCTCCAGACAGCTGCCAGGCACTTCGGATAGCTTTGCAATCCACGTAGTGCAGGGCTTTGGAATCAGAGAAAGAAACACAGCCCGGTCTGCAAGTGGTGCTCATCTGGCCGAGCACAGGGGCTTTCCTGTAAACAGCTCAAAGGATCTCTTCACCCATTCCAGATGCTAAATTTAGGCATGAAGTGAGGAGACACAATTTGAGAAAGCCTACAAAGCCAGCTTTGGCTGCATGTCTACATGTCAGAGACCTTAGGCTGTTCAAAAGCAATACACCTGATGCTCTGTGGTTGCACCCTCCCCTGCAGAACAGAAGGAGATGGTGAGCTCAGTGTATTCAGATATTTATGCTATAATATTTCTGCACTGAGGAGTTATACGTGGACTATTTGTGGCCCAGGTCCAGTGTTTGGGAATTAAAACGCGAAAACACATCCCCAATAAATGGACTCCTTCAACAGAGGTTGCTTTGTATCAGGTCTCATCTCAGGGTGTGATTTACAGATCTGATCTAATGTCAGCTGGAGCCAGGAAAAAGATTTCCCTTGAATTCAAAAAACACAGGACTAACCTAAGTAACTTCGTCACTGTGTTCATTGCTTTGGAAAACCACTGGGTATCATAATGAACGAAAAATAACAACAGTAATGTTATTATTTTAAATAAAATGCGTATTTTAGAGCAACTTGTTTTGCTAGCCACCAACAGATTTCAGGTTACTTGTAACAGGAAAAACAAACAACTCCCCCCTTGGTATTTTCCTAGTGACTTTTGTTTTTTGCTTAAACAAACAAAGTCACTAAGCAGAGATTGAACCCCAAATCAGCATCCCAGCACACGGTTCTCCAGGAAAAACTGGCTTGGGCTAATCTTCTGCCCTTTGCAATGTTTGCCTTCTACAGCACACCAGCAGTGTTTGCATAGTGGGTGATGTACTGGGCTGGGATTCGCACTGTCTGGTTTTCCAGGTAGAACCCTGAGGTTCCTAAGAAAAGCAACACAAGTCTCATTGCTTTTGTTCCTCCCTCCCATTTAATTTCCAGTATGATTCTTATGGACTCTCATGCTTCTCCCTGCGGCTACCAAGAACTTGGCAGTTTCCACACTTGACCTTTATCTTAAAGAAAGGGTGCACATGTTTCTCATCAAAGACCAGCTAGGAGAGCAACAAACAACAGTTTTAAGACAGCCGGTGTTTTTTAGTAATCCCGGGGAAGAAACACTGCAGATTAGCACAAGGGCAGACTTTGCTGAGGGTTCAGGCTGAAGTCAGGCTTCTTCCTGAATCCTAAGGCTTATTTGCTGCAATATTTGTTGCATCATTTCTAATCCCAACCCTATTAACACCCCTTTTTCTGCATGCCCAGGTGTTTTTCTGGCAGGAAATACCCCCCTTAATCCAAAAAGGGAAACTTAGCCAGAGGGCCAAGTCCTCTTCTGAAAGTTTTTTGTACTGATAAGGTTACATCACGCTCCTAACCTGTAGTTCTGCAGCTGAGATTGCACTGTAAATGCAAAACAGAGTTCTGGAGCAGGCTATTAGCTTAAAGTTAGGCAGTATTTGTGTTTTGGAAGCATCCCAGGAGAGGTAACCGAGGTCCCTTTCAGGATGACTGTCTGCAGCCTGAATCGAAATAATATCTCTACGGTAGCTGTAAAGAATGTATTAAAGGAAGTAGTAACGATGTCTTAGCTATAACATTCATAAAACATCAAGGATGGCTTGTGGAGGAACCTGTGGTTTTTAAGTGCTAATGGAAGAAAGGCTTGGGAGTGTGAATATTTGCCAGGTCTCAGCAAATTAGCATTTTATTTCAAGACTCTTCCATGAGCGATAGAACTCAGGGGAAAATAATCAAGGTTCTCTCTGGTTCATGCTACGTGAATTTTGTGAATATTTAACATTTTGCCAATTGGGTAGGTCCCTGTTTCCTAACTGATCTTTTCGCACAAATAGTTACTCAGGCAGTCAGATCCTGACATCCAGCAAAAGATCTGACAGGACTCATCCAAACCCATGACTGCACAGAAAAAGGCTTCCTTTTCTCTGGGGAAATCTCAGGTCTGCCAGAGAGACAGAAGAACTGTACAGAACAAAATCATATTTGATTTGCCTTTTATTCTCTTTACCCTTTTACTTTTTTTTTTTTTTTTTTTTTTTTTTGCCTGAGGAGGACCTGGTCTCCTGGCAGTGGAAGGGTGAGAGGCAGGCAGCCAGGCGAGCACCGCTGCCTCCGTGCGATCCCTGCCTCAAATAAATCCAGGTCAGGTCTGCCCTCAAAGGGGGATGACAGGACAGCGGTGTAACCACACATCTCAACAACCACCTGAGATTGATTAACAAGCTGAAATATCGTCAGTAGTGCCTCCAAGCAGGATTGGGAGTCAGATCTCCAAAAGCATAGGGTTAGGATGCTACCTGTCTGTCCAATAAATAACGATGCATCGTAGGGAGAGGCTGGAGCTACAGGCTGGCTAAAAAAAGCACTGCAGTCCCGAAAATGCAGGTTGTGGAGAATTTCGGAGATCAACTCATCCATCCTTCCACCCTAAGTAGAAATTACCGAGCTGTCTCTGAGAAAAGGGATCTAAAAAGTTGAATGTTCTTTAAAATCCTGCAGTGGCAGAATTTCTCCCTCTGCGCCCAACTTACCGCATCTCTCAACTACCTTTATTCCTGAAAATGGTGTCCTGATGCCAGCCTAAATGTGCTCAGTTGCAGTTCACATCTACAGTGTTCTACCCATGCCACAATGGCCATACATTCAAACATCATCTTAAGCTTTGAAGGAACTTGTATCTGGCCATCTCATTTGTACAAAAGATGGGTCCCAGCCACGAATCTGAACGTAGTGTGCCTCCAAAGTTCAGCCCCATGCCAGGAGGGACACAGAGCAAACTGAAACTGTGCTGTGATTTTTGGCTACGGTTTGAGAAGAAAGTCTCATTTCCAAAAAATAAATTGATCTGAAAAGCAAATTTTGAGCCTTTCAGGCTCATTCAAGTTCATGAACTTATTCCTAGCCAAAGAGTCACAAACCCAGGGACCATCTTACCGCCACAAACATCACACCTCAGGTCTAAAATTCTGCTGTGACAACTGTCCCACATGCAGTTCCACAGCACCCACGAGGGAGCTCTGGTCTCAGGGGGTGTTTCCTGGCATTACAGTATAACAAACAGTAATTAAACGTCCTACTAAAATGAACCTGCTTAGGCAACTGAGAGCTGCCTCCGGCTGTGCTTGTACTCCAGTTAAACACTCTGTTTGGCTTTCTCCTGCCATCCGTTGGGACACAGGTATGCATGATACTTCCATTCAGTGGCAAAGTTGATTTAAGTAACCCCTGCCTCTTGCCCCAGCTCTGCAGGTGGTTGTCATTAGCCATTGCAACGGGCTGGGCAATTCCCTGTGCTCCAAAACACCTTTTTTTGATATGAAAAAAAACTGATTTGTCTTTTCAAGCAACATTTTGAGAGTTTCCCTATACACAAGATCAGCACGGCCACCTGAATTAAAGGTACACCAAATAGTGTTGGTAATTCCTCACAGGGCTGCTTCCCCGCCTGCGCTAGCTCCGAGGTACTGCATCACAGAATAAAATAAGGCCATGCCAACCATCTGCTCCGGTGGTGCAAATAAACTCATCTCACCTGCTGCCGTGATGGACTAGCGGTGATCCTTGGGCTACAAGGTGTCCTCAAAACGTTAAGAATTGAAAGAATTGCAGTTGTACTCCAGTTTACTTGGAGGAAGAGCAAATGCACAATGATTTATCAATTGGCCCAAGATAATGTACAAATACTGTAGTAAAGCCAGCCACTGAAACTGGAGTTTCAGTCCACCCCATCAATCTTTAAGTCATCCATCCATTAAGCTGGAGTCCTACCAGCAGTACCCGAATGAGTCCATCTAAGACAGGCTCTGCACTCCAGGGGAGCAGTGAGGTACAAAGCTGATTCCTCAGCTGTCATGAGCTCTGTGCAGGACTGAGGAGTGGGGTCTGGCCTCCAGTTCCTAGCACGAGTAAAGATGAGCTCCACCACCACCACTGAAGTCTGTAACTGCTGCGATGGTGTAGGACCATCATCCCTGTAGGGATGCAGGGTGATAAATGACTTTGAGAGGGTCAACCATGATGCAGAACCATCATCCCCATAGGAAGGTGGGACCTGTGAGAGGTTCCTCTGTGCTGTTGTAGGACCTTCCACTTTTGCCTCCTACCACAGGTGAAGGGCTGGCCATGCAGGATGAGTGGGATGTGCTCAAAGTTTGCACAGCTGAGGTGTTCTGAATGAGGGGAGGGGAAAAGGCAGGCTGAGACTTTTCTCTTTCTCCCTCTCAGCACAGCTTAGCACAGACCTGGAAGCCACGACCACCTGCCCCTCTGGCTCACACAGCCTGTGGTGAGCAGGACAACCGATGCTGGAGAGCCTCACCTCCGGGCCAAACACAGCACACCAGCAACAGCACAGGCCCTGTAAAGCGTGAAATTGTTCCCATTCATTCAGAGCAAGACACCAAACATCTCATAATAACCCAGCTAAAGCACTTATTGAAAATACAAAAGAATTATCTTTACAATTACCCCTTGGAGTATCCTGCAATACAAAGTCTTGGCTAATAGAAAAATTGGTGTTGGCCTCTTGCTTATGAATATAACCTTTAACTGATGGTTACCTGTGCCAGGCCTTGTAAAAATGGGTAATCCAGCAAGAACAAGGTCTCTTTTTTTCTTTTTTTTTTTATTTAATCAGCAGGGATCATTGCTGCTGGCAGCATAAGTAAAGTCTGTTCCAAGTACCAGTTAATGGAAGTTTTCTCAAGAGAGCTTGTTTTCAGAAGCGATTTCTCCATCAGAGGAGAAATTAAATCAGATTAATAACTTCTCTGAGTGTCAGCCTGGACAGGACAGTTTCCCATGCCCCCCCCTCCCCTTCCCCCCTCCCTTTACCTCAGCAACCACCTGCAGCCCTGCCACTGCCCCCTACTCATCCCCACCATCCCACTAGGGACCCTGGGGGTACAAAACACCTGAGTGCTTATGGGGCAAGTGAATTGAAGAAAACTGTGTGGTGTTGTAAAAAAACACTTGGGGTTTTGTGATTTTTGCTGACATGTGGGGCCATCACTGCGAATGAAGCAGACTTACTTCATCTGAGAGCTGACAGGGTCAGAGGAAGATGTCCTTCAAGAGGCTGTTTCTCTTCAGGCTATGAAAGGAGCCAAAAGACATCTCAACAGGGGACACCTAAAGCCAGGTGAGACAGATCCCACCCAAGAGCAGCTTGCACAGAGCAGGGACTGGCTTTTTCATCCTGTGATTGCACCAGGACTGCTACAAGGTCATCCAAGGCCATAGCAACATTACAAAAAAGTAATAGACCTAAACCCACCTGCAGTGGGGCTTTGGACATGGAGGGGAATGTTGTCTCCCACACTCTTTATTTCCTTCCTAGCTCAGTGCAAGGAGCAGCAAAAATGCAAATAAGCTGGAGCCCCTGGCCCTGCGCCCAGTATCCTGCCTGATTCCAAGCCAGCAGCTTTTCATAGCTTAAGTGCCCTTGAAGTGAGCAAGCCTGGAAAAACGTGTTCTCCCCCAGGTCTGTTTTGAAACTGGAGCCCAGCCACACCAAGGGCTGCCATGTGTAAGCTGGTACCTGTATGTCAGACATCCCAGCCAGCTGCGCATGGCAAGGGGTAACATACAGATGGCTGTCATTAGCCATTGCAATGGGCTGGGCAATTCCCTGTGCTCGAAAACACCTTTTTTTTTTTTTTTTTTTTAATGAAAAAAACCCCGATTTGTCTTTTCAAGCAAGGACAAAAAAAAACCCCAACATATTGTCCTTAAGGAATACAGACAGCTTTTTGCAATGGAAGGTAAGTACCAAAGGTCAGGAAGAAAATGAGCAGGGTCTCAACACTCATGGGGCAAAATAGTGCAGGATTACTGGAAAAAAAATGCACTCTAATCTAGCTCAGCACCATGCACTTCTTTTACATGTTTTCTGGCAGCCACCACTGCTGATTCCTCTAACCAGATCTGTCTAGCCCGGAACACTTCCACTGATCCATGCTGCTACTCTTACTGCTGCTGCTCTTCACTGATGTGTTGAGCCCACGGGCCATACTCACACAACAGGAATGGCACAGAGGATGTCCTGGTATCCCAGCTGCAATGTCTCCAGTTGAGGTTTTAATGAGTAACGAGATGTCCTTTCCTGCCCTGACTCCAGTAGTTATGGGCTCCACCACATCTACAACTCAAGCGAATGAAAAAGCTCTCTTTGAGCCAAAAATAAACACCCGATTTTTTCAGTCACCTCCTTCTCAGCCAGAAAAGATGCCTAAATAGGTAGCTGTGAAGAACAATTCCAACAACTTTTTCTAATAATTCTCTGTACAGGAATAGTTTTGCTGCAAAACCCGTTCCTCCAATGACACCTCTTATTCCCACAGGTTTTTCTTGGGGGGAAAAATATGCCATTTCTTTTCTAATTCCTATTTTCTCAAACGTTTGTCATTCTTGTCACCTTTCTCCAGACTCCAGCATATGTACATTTTCATGCAATAACAAAACTGGGCTGAACCCAGCAACTAGCCCAGATTTTCTATGACACACTCCAGGTAACTTCCCAGACCAGGATGTGCCTTCCTCACAACACCTTTTTTGTTACCAACTTGCATTTCATCTGCACGCCATTTACATCTCTGGATCCTCTTTCCAGCCAGGTGTGTCACTTTCTGCCTCCTTCCCTCCCTATCACTCACTGCATTTTTATTCTGTTGACTTTGGAACCATCCCTCCACTTTAACAAAATCACTTCTAATTCTCACCCTAGCCTAACAAATGTTTGCAGACTCCTCTAGCTTGATATCCTTGATCATCACCTAAGGGTCTAATTTACCTTACCTAGGTTTAGACATCCCCCTTGGAGCCATTGCACCTCTTCTGAGGCAGCAGCAAACAGCTTTTTAAGCAGCTGGTGGGGGTTTGTCCGGAGGTGGTGCTCCTGCGGAGCTCGCGGGGAGTCACACATCTCTGCTTATTTACAAGAGTCACTGGGGCAGAAGAAAAGCCTTCCCCAAATCAAGATACAGCCAGTCACCCTCTCAGAGTAGAAAATTAAACTGGCTTGACATGATTTATTCTTGCCAAATCCACATTGGCTGTTTTTATTACCTTATTATCCCCTAGGTGCTTATAAATTGATTGTTTGATAATTCTTAATAGTATCTTCCTAGTTACTGGGATAAAGCTGGCCAGTCTCTGATTCCCCAGGCTCTCATTCCCCTCCTTCTCACAGACAGGCACAGTGTTCGCCCTTCTCCAGTCCTCCAAAACCTCCTCACCAGCCCTCCATAGTAACCCCGGAGGAGCCAGGCTTTACTCTGCCCACTTCACAGCTACTCTTCTTGCACAGCTTTCTTCAGGCCCTTGAATAAATCAGGCTTGCCTCCTCTTATCTTTTAACCTGTTTTTGCCCTGCACTGCCTCCATTCCCATTGTTTTAAATTGATTTCACTTGCTAGTCCTTTTCTAAAGGGTGGGAAAAAATGAGGTGTTTTCTGTGGTTTTCACTATTTGGTTTTCCACTCTGAGAATTCATGGATTTACTCCATCCTCCATTTTCCTCTTGCTTTCATGCACGTACAGAATTGCCTGGATTGGTTTTTGCATCTCTTATTACTTGAAACCCCTTTGGTGTCTTGGCTTCTCTGATTTTACACTTACACACAAGGCGTGATACTTAAATTAATTTTTCTTGGGTCTTTTATTCTCTTTAATGACTCCGGTATTAATTTCTTTTTCTTCTGAAATTTTTTGTGTGATTGTGTACTTGGTTTGCTTTTCCTTACTTTGCTGTTTTCCCAAATGTCATGAATATTTCTCACCAGTATTTCCATAAGCTTAAAAAGATCAATGGATAGATTGAAGTAAATCAGCATAAACCAACCAGCACACTAGGAGCTTCTCCAGACATTGGTCCAACCAAGGTTAAGGGAAAAGAGGAGGATTGCAACACTTACCTTCTTTTTCCTGCCATTGCCCCACTTTCGCTGAGACTGGCTGGAAAGCCCAGCCATCGCACAGCGTTGGAGGGAACCTTACCTAGACAGGTAAGGGACCACAGTTGCCCTCTGAACTTTCCTGTTTGGAAAACAGCTTTGCATCAACTCATGATGAAACCCACAGCCCTAAAAGGAAAATTTCTCTAAGGAAAATAATCAGTTGAGCTGTGGCACCTGAGGGCACCGACTCACGGTTCCGCTGCCCTGATGGTTGTGATTTGCAGGGCCCCCAACCAGGCAGGCACACTCTTTGGGAACAGGGACAGCTATAAATAAGATCCAGGGCCTCTCCGTGCATCCAAAGAGAAAAAAAGTAAGGAGACAGCTGTGGGGTGATTTAATTGCAAAAATAATATAGCAGCATTGAGTACTGAGTACATTTAGCCAGAGCTCCCAGGTTCTGCCAAGCATTAAGGGCTTTTTGCATGGATTCAGAAAATCCAGGTATTTTGAAGTACAAATCACATTTTTGATAAAGCAAAGCTGTGGCTTCATGGTGGCACGTCAAGCAGCAATAGCTACTAAAGGCTATCTGCTTCCTCCTGCAGGGAGAGGGGAAATCAAGGGGCTCTCTGTTTATTGCCCTCTTATTGTCGGAGTGTTTTCACAGGTGTGAAGTACTGGGCTCTCTTGTAAATCTACCAGCGCTTGAAAATAAGGCCCCAGACAGCTTTGCACTGCTGAATACAGCAGCAGGGAGAAATCACCACTAATTGGGCTAGCAAGGAAAGGGAGGAGTAGGAAAACTGAGCCTTGTGCACACAGGTGCAATCCACTGATGCATCACAGATACCGTCCTTTACAGATAATCTGCGGGTTATTCATAGAACAGGGATTTTGTTGAAGAAAAACCGATAGTTTAAATGTCTTTCTTTTTTCTGTATGTTCACTGATTGCTGTGCTGTACCTGGACAGAGTCCAAGGCAAATCCCAGATGAAAAATTATTATCTAGCAACAAATACTTGAAAACAGTTCTTTAGCAGCAGCCTAGGAAATCTGGAAAAATGCAGAATGTTAGAGTCTGAGTAAATCGATGCTGAAATATGTATTTGCTTAATAGATGCTTCCATGTACAGCACGTTCAACTGGCTTGTGTAAGAGTATCAACTTTAATATTTGACTTAGAATTTAATATAAAGGTGACTGATCACAAAACACAGTCAGATTTACCAGCTCCCAGGAACGAACCTTTTTATGAAACTAAAAATTACACTTATAAAATCAGCTGAAAAGGAGTTAGCAAGATCAAACTTCCAGCTTGCTGACCGAACTCCTGATTAAACTCTGATGAAAGTTAGGGAGCTAAATGAACGTCTACCAACCCAAAATTCAATTCACCCTGAAAAAAGGAGTAACTGTGTCTAATGGGGGGGGGGGGGGGGGGGGGGGGGGGGGATATGAGCAATATGGAGTCAGCCCGCTGGTCCCAGGGGATGTGTTGGCTCAGTGGGGGAACTGGGGAAATCCAGTGCAGCAGCAACAGACAGCTGGGGGGGGGGGGGGGGGGGGGGGGGGGGCGGGGACGAGCCTCCAGCCACCCTGCTCCTGCTAATGGCCTCAGCAGGACAGGGGATTCCCAAGCCTTTGTGTAACACAATTCCTTCCTCTGTTCTAAAGGGGACACGGGACTACTTGGGAAGCGGGCCAGCTCCCGTGATTTTCTCTCGTCTCGTAATGTTTACCGCTGGATTTAATGCCATCGCTCAGAGCCGTACGATATGATGAGCTTTGCCGCCTCTTTTGGCTCTGTAACTGAAGGCGAGCTCCTACCTCTTAAAGTCGGAGGGGGGGGGGGAACTCTTGCATGTGACCTCAGTGCTCCCTGAAGATGGCCTCAAGCCTACAGAAACGAGAGAGAAAGTGAAACCTGCCGTCTGGGAGGAGGCTGTAAAGGGGGATCGGACCAGTATTACACAGAGTAGCAAAAAAGCAGGTTTGAGTCCGCAGTTTGAGATCCTGGCCCCATCCTGACACCCTACAATGTCTCAGAACATCTTGCCACAGTTCACAGGAATAGGAGATTGGATAACTCATGTTGGAAAGGACCTGGGGAGGTGTCTGGTTCAACCTCCTCCTTACAGCAGGATCAGCTCTGAGGTCAGACAAGGACACTCAACGTTTAATCCGGTCTTGAAAACCTCCAAGGACAGAGCCTGCTCAGCCTAGCTGGGCAGTCTGTGCCATGGCTGTCCAAGAGAAAAAAAGTTTTGCCTTACAACCAGGCAGATCCTCTCGTTTCAGTTGATGCCCATTGTTCCATGTCCTCTCACTGGGAAGTGCCTGGCTTTGTCTTCCTGCTGCTATGGGCTATCCCCAAAGCTGTCTTAGCTCCAGCTCCCTCTGCCTCTCTAACCAGGACAAGTGCTCCAACCGTGAGTATACTGGGAGCCCGCAGCCCAGCACCCCCAACCCCCCCAGAGCTGACTCTGTGCTCACCCAGCCCAGTGCCACCAAATCCCTGACCAGCACCACCCTCCTTTCCCAGCCCAGCACACCCAACACTCTGATGGGACAATCCATATCTTCACCCCGTGCCTGAACCACTGACCTTGCTGACCACTCCATCCCCCCAGACCAGCACCCCCAAAGCTCTGCTGGAGTGATTTCACATGCGTCCCTCCCCCACCACCCACCACCCCCAGTTCCCACAAGACCCAAGCCCTGCTGAGACTCACCCTATCTTCTCCAGCCCAGTACCCCCAATTACCCTGGCAACCTTCCTACCCTTCCCATACTGGTACCCAAAATCCTACTGGGATTCCCCCAACCCAGCACTCCAAACCCTGCCAGGACCCTCTCTGGCCCAGCACCCCAAACTCTGCTGGGTCCCCCAGCCATCCTCCTCAGCCTAGCATCCCAAACTTCACCAGGACCCCTGTGACCCAGCACCCCAAACCTCACCATGACTTCCCTAACCCAGAACCTCAAACCCTGCCAAGACCCTGATCCCCATAGAATCACAGAACGGTTTGGGTTGGAAGGGACCTTAAAAAAGTCATCTGGTTCCACCCCCCTGTCATGGGCAGGGACACCTTCCACTACACCAGGTCGCTCGAAGCCCCGTCCAGCCTGGCCTTGAGCACTGCCAGGGATGGGGCAGCCACAGCTGCTCTGGGAAGCCTCTGCCAGCACCTCACCACCCTCACAGGGAAGAATTTCTGCTTAATAACCGGTCTAAATCTACCCTCTTTCAGTTTAAAACCCCTTGTCCCATCACTACATGTCCTTGTAAGAAGTCCTTCTCCAACTTTCTTGTCAGCCCCTTCAAGTACTGGAAGGGGCTGTAAGGTCTCCCCAGAGCCTTCTCTTCTCCAGGTTGAACAGCACCAACTCTCTCAGCCATCCGCATCCTCATCCCCATCCTCATCCTCATCCTCATGCTCCATTTGCATTCACATCCTCATCCTCCATCCCCATCCTGCATCCACATCCCCATCCACATCCTCCATCTCCATCCTCATCCACCATCCTCCATATGCACCCCCATGTGGGAAACCTCAGCTGGTCCAAGGGATCAGAATATGAGCTTAACATTAGCCTTGAACAGATATCCATGTATCCTTGAAGAGCCTGGGAAAGTCATGAGAAGAGCTGAGCCAACAAGGTAAGGAACTGCCAGATGGGCAAGTAGAAGAAGTGTATCAAAGATGTAGCAGAGAAAAGGCCATCCAACTATGAACTGATGGTCTGTGAGTGAACCAATCATGTACAGATACCTATTCTTAAGAAATATATAAAAAGGCTTGTTAGAACCTCCATCCCCATCCCCATCCCCATTCTCATCCCCACTCTCATCCACATGCTTATCCTCCATCCCCATCCTCATCCCAGTCCTCATCCCAGTCCTCATCTCCACCCTCATCCACATGCTCATTCTCCATCCCCACGCCCATCCTCCGTCCCCATCCACCATCCCCATCTTCATTCTCATTCTCCATCCCCATCCCCTCGCCCGCCGGCCCCACCCCCGCCCCGCCCGCCCCCGGGTGTGGCCGCCCCCGGCAGGGGCCGGACGGGGCGGGGGCGGCCGGGGGCCGCTCTTTGTGCGCGGCGGGGCCGCTCCGCTCCGTTCCGCACCGCTCCGCACCCGCCATGGCCCCCCCGCGCCGGGCTCACGGCTGCGGCAGCGGCGCGTTGCTGGGGCGCTTCGGCGTGTTGCTGCAGTCGCTGCTGGCCCTGTGCGCCTTCAGCACCCTCATGCGTGAGTACCGGGGGGCGGCGGGCCCCGGCGGGGGGGAGCCCGGCGCGGGGTGCAGGGCTGGGGGGCGGCAGCTGCCGGCTGCTTCTTAGAACTCCGGTGTCCAGCCTCAGCTTGCCGGCAGGGCAGCCCCGGCGGCTGCGGTCCCGTCTGTTAAAACTCGGCGTGCGGGAGCCGTTGCTCAGTCACTTGGAAAATTTTAATGATGCGCGAAAGCTGATGGTGGGAGCGGGGGGTTTACGAGGAAGAAGCGGATAAAAATAGGGCGGGTGTCGGCTACGGTGCGGCTGGGTTAGAGTAACCCCGCTCTTAATTGCGCTGTGATGTTGTTTTCTTTAATTTTGCGCAAACCGTAAAGTTCTAGCACTTGGGAGGCTGGGGAGAGGAGGTTGGTGGGAGAGTGTTTTCGTGAAGGGGTGGTATGGACAGAAAGCAGCCGAGCAGTGTCAAAAGGTGGGGGACACTAAGTCTGAAAGACCCGACAAAATTTACTGTTGCCTTGTGCTGCAGCTGCGTCTGACTTGGAGCAACGTGCGCGTGCCTTCTTTTTTGGGTTAAGTGGTTTAGCACGAGTTGAGTAACATGCCAGCAGTCGGTCTGTTTTTCTTGTCTAAAAGCCTGTGGTGACAGTGAGCTGAAACCTCCAAGTATTCTGCCTAACTAGCTGCAGATTTTGAGGCTCGCTTGCCCCTCTCTGCTTTCTGGAAACTGCTTTCAAAGGGCTCCAGTGCTGCGGTTAACACCAAGCTGCCGGGGACAACTGCAACAAGTTCTTCCTGCGATATCCGATAGCTTTTTCCAGCTGGAATAGCCCGGTTGCAACGCTTCGCTGCTTGTGTTTCACCAAACATTGACAGTAAGAGCAGATTAATTTTGTGTGTGTGTGTGTGTTCCCCATGGTGATGTGCGTGTGGGCGTTTAACTGTGCTGTAGGCTCCATGGGGTGTCCCGTAAAATCAAGGACACCAGTTAAACATATCAAAATACTCTTGTGGATGAAGGCTGCATAACCCCTGCTAGCAAATTATCAGCTCTGGGTGAACTGTTGTCCTCCCCCTGATGCAAAGATTTCCTTGAACATTAACAACCTCTCTGTTAATGAGGAGAAACCGAAAGCTGATCCTGGGCGGTTTCGTTGTGAATCTGCTCAGTGACTAAGGCTGTGAAGGGAACGGCTGGCTGGGACCCCAAAAGCAGATGTGTTTACAGCCCTGGGATCTCAACCGCGGTACCTCCTCTGGCTGCAACTGGGCTGGTGGTCCCTGATTCACCCCAGCTGTTTCTTATCTGTGCCCACTCACACACCTAGCTGGAGGCTTGCTCAGATGTGCGGGCTGTTTGTATGCATACTCTTAACCCAGGACGGTTGAGTGGGCTTACCAAAGACTTTACGTAAGGCAGTAACTTGCTCTGAAGCAGCTTTTGGGCTGTTCACATGGCCCGTTCAGTTGTCAGCCTCCTGGGGAGGAGAAGGCTCCAGCAGCTGGGAGGGATGGGAGCCTCTTGAGCTGGTGGTGATGTGTGTCCAGAATCAGAAAGGTTCCTGGGAACCTTGATTGCATCTTAACTCCATCCAGCCCAGCATCAAGTCAGGAAGTCCCAGGTGGATGGCTCATCCAGAGCTTGGGACACCAATGTCACCGCAGTCAGCGTCAGCCCTTCTTTGATGGCACTTCCTTCAGTACTGTGACATTCCTGGGTGCGTGTTTCTGTTTGTGTGTCTGTCATTTCTGCTTTAATAGGATGTTGCAGGCTAGCTTGTTCAGTCTTACAGGTCAGTGAGTGAAATTCACTTCCTATTGGAATGCAAGCCAGTGACTTTTGCATTCTTTCTACTTTAAAGTGCCAGCTCAACTTGGCTATAGAGGCACCTGAATTTGAATAGGTAAGACTTCCAAATTGTGCAGATGCTGTTCAGAGCACTTGAAAGCATCTAGAGGAACTCAAACTAGCAGTAACATGGTGCTCTGCAAAGGTTTGCAGGTGTGTGTGCGTGGGATGCGCTCACAGAGCGTACATCCAGAATGTGGGTCCCAAGTGTGGCCCACTGCAGGAAGGATAAAGTTTTGTGGTTTTATCAAAGACTTTGTGTCCTTAAATTTCTGTTTCTTGGGGCTGTGGAAAGATTCTCTCCTGCCAACCTCATAGGAGAACCTAAAGGAGGAGAAATTTAGTCTTGCATGATTGTCTGAATGGGGTGTGTGGGGTGGTTGCTCCCCATTGCTGCGGGTTATGTGAGATGGGTCGTTTGTGTGATGAAAACAGAACCCAGAAGTAGTGATGGCCAGCCTTGGCGGGGAGTCAGGGAAGCTGTTTAGTGTGGTTAATATGTCTGTCAACTCCCATGAGCAGTAGTGATGACAGAGTTCACTTGAGCCTACAAATCCTCTCTTGCTTTTCCAGCAAGAAGGACTTTAAGTTTGTGGTCAAGGCTAATTCCAAGATGGTCCAGGGCTTGCTCTGGTTGCAGCTTTGCTCTATTTGGTAATCAAATTAAATGAGTTGTCCTTCCCACTTGCCTGCAGTGGCTTTGGAGGCACTTTGGCTGTAGGGGCACTTGCTACAAGAATTAAGGCACAAACACTTGAGAGGCAGTAAAGCCTCACAGCTGTGTGCGTGTGGCAATCCAGTTTCCTGAGCAAGAACTTACCCTTAGGGAGGTCATGACACTGAGGAGTGTGGATAATTGTGCAATCCCATCTGAAGTAGTCTGTAACGCTTTGCCGTGATCATCACTCAACTGCAACATGCTTTCTCCACTCAGTTATCTCAGCTGCAGATGCTGGGTGTGATTTGAGGCTTGAGTTTCTGCAAGTTGCTGCTGTTTGTTTAAACCTTTTTTTGAGGAAGGGGCTAGCAAAAGCTTAACTAGCAAAAGTTATACAGGCTTGCACCCTGGACAGCAAGCCACTTAGAAATGGAGATCTTTTACAGAAATTTGAGCTGTAGCCGCCTTTGTGAATTAACTGGAGTGCTAGAGAAACAGGTTTTGGGTGTTAAAGGATCTTTTTTTTCTCTGTTGTGAATGGAAGAAACTTTCCTTGGAGCTGGTGTACTTGTTTTCTACCACAAATGGTGTGGAGGACTTCAAAGAAGACTTAATTCTCTTCCTGAAAAAGTCATGACAACCCTTGAGCTCCTGAAGAAGGTTTAGTAGCACTTGTGCTACAGATGTCAAAACAGGCTTTCTCTTGGAGCGACTTCATACTGCCCAGTGAGGAGGGCTGTAGCAGGTGAAGCTCCATAGCCTGCTTCGCCCAGTGAAACCTGGCTTTCAGCTTGACTTTTCAAAATGTCTTAAGTCTGTCTAATGTGACAGCAGTGTCCCCTTATCTCTCCTCTTGCACTTCACTGCTGGATATATTCTTCTGGCACATCTTGCCTTCTAGCTTAGCCTAAGAAGGCAGAGCTGTTTGGGGTAGGGACCCCAGCGTGACCCCCCCCCAGGGAGGGTTTGGTGATGGAGGAGGTGCTCTGTTGGCAGCTAGGGGATGGTTCATACACTGGTCCAAGCACTCTGTCCTGAAGGCAGGACCACAGAATAGGAGTCTGCCGAACTGACTGTAAAAGAAGCAGTGGCTCTTGACTGTGGTAGAAAACTACTGGTAAAGACCGTAAGAAGTATCTCCTTGCTCTGTTTTCCCGGTCTCTGTTGACCTACCAGCTGGCCTTCCAGTGTGTTTTTCTCTTGGATGGTGGACAACTGGTTACTGAAAGTGGGAAATGGCATCCTTGTGTAGGGAAGTGTCTGAACTTTGAGAGGGACTAGTGGAAGCTGTGGTACGCATCTCCACCAGATAAATCATACTTCAGCAACCTTTTGTGACTCTTTAGTAGGGTCTGTAGCAATCGGATGAGGGGTAATGTTTTTAAAGTAAAAGAGGGTAGATTCTGACTAGATATAAAGAACTTTTTTACAGTGAGGGTGGTGAGACACTGGCACAGGCTGCCCAGAGGGGTGGTAGATGCCCCATCCTGGAAGCATGCGAGGCCAGGCTGGATGGGGCTCTGAACAACCTGCTCTAGTGGAAGGTGTCCCTGCTCATTGCAGGGGGGCTAGACTAGATGGCCTTTAACGCACCCTTCCAACCCAAACTATTCTGTGATCCTGCCCCAGTGACCAGTTCAGGCTTGGTGCTATATGTAGTTTGAATTGTTGCACTGTTCCTATGCTTCAGAATTATCCCGAGTGCTTTCTGTGATGTGTTTGGACTCTTACACTGGAAATCTCTCATGAGGGTGGCTGAGAGTGTGAGTCCGTGTCAGGAAAGAGAAGAAATAAATGGTAGAGCACTTAGATCTATCTAGATTTCCATTTTGTTTTGAAACCAATTTGACCAGGACATGAAAGCACTACAGGCTTACCACGCCGAAGACAGGCTCTGCTGACTTCGCTTCCTCTGGTAGAGCTGCATAACTGTGTTTGATTTTGGTTATTCACCCACGTGTGTATTTAAATGGCAACTTCACGACTGCAGATGCTTTTCCCTCCAGGGAAAAGCCAAACCACAGAGGTTAACTGTGTCTCTGGAGGTGTGGAGCATGGGGCTTTGCAGACTGCAGTAGTTAATTTACATGTGGATTTGTGGGTTAAGCAAAAAGCTAGGTATGGCAGGACTCTCAAGATGGTTTTCTTCTGCTTCAGTACATCTGAAAACTTGCCGAGCTTGAAAATGCACGTTGTGCTTTGTAAGCTGGAAGGTGTGTGCAGCACTTGATGTGCTTCATTAAGTCGCATGCAGCTTTCTACAAAGCTTTTGAATTTCAGCTGTTGATTACGTTGACCTCTTCTTGGAAGTTGCCTTTTGAACAGCTACGCTGAGCCTAAAGCTGCCTGCTGGGCAAGGACTGTGGGATTCCTGGTTTCCAAAGGAACGGATGGGTTTGATGAGCTGGGAAATTAGCTGGTGAATTAAACTTCAGCAAAAGTTACCTGTAACCCAAGGGCTACCAGGCACCTTGCTGAGTTGGTTCTGCAGCATGTGGTGAACAGTTGATACTACAGGTGACTTCAAACTGTATGGGAAACTTTACAGGGAAACTAGGGTTTTTTTGTAATTAAGAGGTGGAGAAAGTAAAGCTTTAAGGAGGAGTCTGCTAAATTACCAGCTTTTTTTTTTGCAGCATTTGAGGAAAAGTCTATGACAGACTGTAACAATAACTACCAGCCCAGCTGCATCACTTCATTCTTCAGGTGGTGCTCTCTTAATAATTGTAGAGGAATGAAGGCAGTGGGTTGATCAGCACTGATAACATGCAGCTGTGGCCTTGCCTCAGCGGCAGTGGGTTGATTGACATGGACGATGTGCACCTGTATCTCGTTCCTGCTAAGTGGTTAAATAGCCCTGAGGATTTTGGAGAGGGGGTTGGATGGAGGAGGAGCAGTGTGGTCTGACCTCTGGAGGCAGGAGATACAGCACAGACAGTAGAATCTGACCAACGGTAAAGCCTTGTTGCAGCCTACTGGTTTGTTTGTGCTGCAACAAATGATCTCGGATGTCACAGTCTTAAGAGAAAGCATTCCTTGTCTAAACTCCATCTTTCAAGGGACTGGCTTGAAATGTAGTAATGCTTTATGTGGAGAGAGCCACTACTGCCTGCCCTGGGATGGAGTTAAACAACACCCCTGGTATTTGAGCTGGAGCCCAGCCTCAGCCCAGGTCTCCTGTAAGACTTCCCGTGTCATCAAACATATGCCCTCCTCTCAGTGTGCAAAGCGTGACTAGTGCTTGTCTCAAAACTAGCTGATGAGCACCTGGCACCTGGCTGTAATGACAGCTGTAAAAATCCGTGCAGGAATGACACATAGGGTAGAGCTTAAAACTGAGAGCCATACCAAGGTACTACGTGGCCTTCATTTGGGCAGTTCAGGTCCCGAGATGAGTGAATATTCCAGCTGAAGCTCTTGATATGTCTCTGCAGGGCGGATGACAGGGAGGTGATGCTGCTCTGTGGGTTCCAGAGCTTCCCATGCACTAGATCTGCAGATGACTGGATTTTTGTGGGGACTAGGAACAGGTGGGCTAAGCAATGTCAGCAACTGCACAAGAAAGGGGAGAGGAGTAGCTGTTAAGTGAGATCTCAGGGAGGAAAGAGGTCCAAGTATTTTAGGGTTTTCATTTTTTATTTTTTTTTGGAAAAAGCAGAACTACTTATTTTTTCTTGTGGTCCACCTGCATCAGCCTGGGAGCCCCAGTGTGCAGCACCATGCAGAGCCTTGCATTGGGCCATTGCCCCAGCAAGGGCTTCCTGAGTGCCTTAACCTGCTGTCCGTGCATACTCCTCCTGCAAGGCACAGCACTCTATCCCAGGAAAAACTCGTATCTCAAAGACACTGTAGAATAGCTCAGCAATAGCTGGATATCTTCAGTAGGAACTGGTTCAGTCTGTATACTCAGCTGTTGCCTCACCTCTTGCAGATCCAGGATAACCTAGAACATCTCTCCCATTCCTATTCCTTCCTTAGAGTTTTCCCCCTGCCAGTCTGGCGGCGGCTGCTTACGTTCTTGAAGGATTGGTACAATGGTGATGGGAGGGAATGATTACATCTAGGGCAGACTAGAGTGTGGAAGTTATTAGGAATCTGTCTCCTTAAACCACTGACCAGGCTTTTGCTACTCCATGAGCTGATGGAGCATGTGTGTTCAGAGCCTCACTGGCTTGGGCATGCGCTTACCTCGCCGCCAGCGCGTTGGCTGCTCTCTGCAGACGGTGGCTGCTGCTTCCTCCCATTGTGTCTCGGGTCAGGCTGTCTGAGTAGCTGCATACTCAGGCTAAGAATAGTGCAGACCCCAGGCTTTTGGCCTCTGTATCCTGCATGTTGGCTTCTTTCCTGCCTGGAGCTTGGAAAAAGCCTGGGAAAAGGTGTGTCCTTCAAACCAGTTTGAAATGTGTTGTTGGAGACTGTACTGCCTATAAATAACATGGAGGTTGGGCAGGGAAAGAGCTGCTGTTTCCCCTCTGGTCCAGTAGCTCTGAGTTCTCTTCTGCAAGGGCCAGAAAAAAGTCCTAACCCTCTTGCTGGTGTGCTGTTAGCCCAGAGATGGGCTTTACAGTAGGCAGTTTAGCTAGCCCCTCTCTTAAAAGCAGTGATGATGTAACAAGTTCTGGGCATTGCAGTGCCTTTTTTTTTTTGCTTTTTTTTTTTGTTGTTTTGGGTGGGCCACTCGCAATTTCATTGTATTAATGCTGCAGCGCTTTCTCTGCGTGCTTCTAATATCAGGTTCGTTTCCAGTATTCATCCTCTGGGTCTGTTGCTGGGATGCGGGAGGTGGGGACAGCCAGGCTTGCATCTCCTGTAAATCATGTCCTAAAAGCTTTGTCCCTTGACTCAACATCTCCCTCCCAAACCTCACCTTTTTGAATCCTTTGGTTGATTGCAATAAGATTTACCAAGGAGGTGGTCTGACTGTCAGCGAAGCATAACTAAGCTTCTCCTACAGAAATGCTTCCCCCTTGAATTTTGTAGAAACCAAACTTGGTAGTCTGTTTTGCTGATCAGCAGCTGGTTGCTACTGCAGCTAATTTTGCCTAAATGAGGGGGTTTATTTCCAAGAGGGGTAAAAGGCACCTGTGGTGATGCATGCATCTACAGTGGAGCTGTCTGACTGTGGTGTGGGTTGGTGGGGAATGCGGGGAGGACATTACATGCAGGAGTGCTCCACCAGGAATGGGGTGAGGAACAGCACAGGGCAATTGGGTGGTTGCTGCTGTCCTTGTCTTAATTGACAGTAATAACCAGAGAATGTGTTTAAAAATGAAAGTATACCGTGGAACAGTATTGCTGCAGACTTGGGTAGCTTCAGGGCATGTGTCTGGGGTAGGCAAAGCTGTCCCCTTTCTACTGCATCAAGAAAACACCACAGTCAATGTCTACCTCTTATTAATCTGGGGGAGGGGTGGAGGTGAGCATAGCTGTCACTGAGCTTTTATCTTCTAGTTTTCTGACTGTTTACAGATCTCTAACGAAAGACTCTCCTCCCAAACTGTTTTTTTTGTGTCCGTCCGTGCTCCCCCCCCCCCCCTTTCACAGGTTCTTATTCAGATGTCCAGCTTCCACCCAGCCTGGTGGTCCTGAGGGAGTTCTGAGTGTGTATGATCTTTCTTGTCCTTGACTGCAGAGGAAGGGCCTGGCAGTATTTTGTTTCCTGCGCTGTCCTTTCTCAGCCACAAGCAGGGTTTGTGTCTGGTTGTCACTTGTCTTCCTTCCCCTTTGGGTTGACTTCATGGCTTTTGTGCTACAGTAACTGGAGCCAGGTAGGGAGAGTGCGGTAAGTGATGGGGACAGCAGCTCAGGAAGGCAGGCGGTTGTCTCGGTGGTGCTTTGCTTCTGTTTAATGGGATAGATCTGGGTTCCCTTCTCCTGACTCTTCTAGGAGTGTTGTCTTCCCACCTGCCCGGCTTTTTCCTGGGATGCTTTGGACCATGTGGCAAGTGTAAGTGGGCACACAGCCCTTCCACTCCATGCTGCAGCAGGGCTATGGAGCAGCCCGTGTGCTTCAGGTTGGGACTTCATGAGGCTTCCCTTTGCTGTTCTTTGAAGCCTTTCTGAAGGAAGTGCATTTCTACAGTGTGAACTGTTGTACTGCCGACATCCACCCACTTCACTGTTTATTGAAATGTAAATTGAATAATTCAGGATCAGACTGAACTAGGTGCAGTGCAGGGTTGGGTCCTGCAGGAAGAACCTGGACAAGCAGTCTTGTTCTTCCTCCATTTAGCAGCTTTTTTTTTTTTACAGTGCTTGCTCTAGCATCCAGCTCCATTACAAGTACCCTCAGCCATGAACATGGGGTGTTCAGCTGCTTTTCACCCAGTATCTCCTATCAACCTGTAGCATCTCTGCGGCAGCAGTATGCACCACTGGATGTATTTTTGCTGTCAGAGGCAGCTGACTTGACACAGCTCTCGGATATGCTGCTTTTCAGCACAGATAGTTCTGCCCTGTATTAAAAGGGGCAACTCAGCAGGTCGTTGACACCAGCTAGGACTTGCTTTTAAATGTGCTGCAGATGTTCAGACTTTGTACTGCCAGTGGAAATGTGAGTTCAGGTTGATTTCTCAGGCTTCCTCAGTTGAAGACAACCTTGGAGCAATTGTTCCCAACCTGTATTCAGCTCTGAGGTTCTTTGCTGCTTTTAGACTTCAGAGATTTGTCTGAAAGCTTGCCTATGCTTCCACTGGTGTTTTCTTCCCCTTAGAAAGATTGTGGGGGGAATGGGGGTGGAGGGGGAATATCTAAAGGTTCGTGAACTAGAACTAGTTTCCTGTTTAGTGATGGTGTGAAGAGGCACAAAATGAGATGAGGGGTCCTTACTGTGTGTGTATAGCATGCTTCTAAAGACTTAAAAGCAGTGACTTGCATGTGGGTCCATGAGGAGCAACTGTACACCTGAAAGCTGGGGGACCTGTGCGTTCCTGGCCTGTGGTGCAGCCCGGACTACTGTCCTAACCAGGCTTCTGGGTATCGGGCATTTTGGGAGGATCACTGAACTGTAGAGATGTGCAGTGATGCTGCTTCCTTGCAAAAGCCAGCTGGCTTTACACATGGACAAAGCTGAGGAGGGAAGCAGTTAAAATCAATGCTGTGGCTGGTAGCTGCTGGGAAGATGTCAGTTTGTGCTGTCAAATTCCTAGTGTCTTCTGGTGTCGACCCAAAACACACTAGTCTTATTTTGAGTCCAATTGGATGGGGGCGTTCTCCCATCTTATGCAGCTCTGTACACCAAACTCAATATTTAATTGGTTGTAGGTGCTAGAACTAAACTATCACACGTTTCTTCTTTGCTTGATGCATGCATAAGCATGCACAGCTTTCTTAAAATAAATCTGAAGGGTGGACTGATCTGCCTGAGCCACGGTAGCAAACCCATGCCTATGGCCAGTGGAAAACTGAGTTGATTCCAGTGAGTTGAGACATGTTTTGAGAAGAGCAAAGGAGATGTCAGCCGTTCTCCAACCTCAGGCAGCTGAGCCCGTGGCTGTGCCCGTCATGGCTTGGCTCTCAGCAGGGCTTGGAAGAGGAGGGGGACACTTGCAGCTGCTGCTCAGCCTGTGGCTCCAGAGCCGTGCTGTCCTCCCAAAGCACAAAAGGAACAGTGCTGCTTCGAAGAGGGCTTCATCAGCTCCTTGAGTTTCCAAAGACCTTGTGCAACTTACGTGGATTTAACATCACCCCTAACCTCTGGGTCACAGCTACCAAATGACTCTGCCTGTTTGAGCTCCGGTAATCTTGGCTGGATTTTCTGGTTTCATTTGGAGACAGCCTGCTGCAGCTCTGCACAGTAAATGCCCTATTAAGCAGTCAATTATTTCTCTATAATACTAGCTTTTATCTTTAATACAACAGTTTTACTGTCTCTGATAATTACACAGTCTCGGGTAACTCTCTTAAATCTAATGAGGCATGACAAGCTGTGTTCAACAAGGCACTACACCATTAACTTCCTACCTCTTACTTGTCATCTTATCACACTGAATTACTGTGTTTCTAGCCTGAGTGGCTGTAGATACATAATATGTCACTTCTCATTAGGAAAATAATGAAAATCATCCCTGGTGCTTTTGTGGTCAGGCTAGTGGTCAGCTGGCTGGCCTGGTGGCTTGCAGACCCCTCCAACAGCTTCTCTGCAGCATCGTGCTCTGCCCGGTGAGCTGAGCAAGCTTACCAGGTTTGGTTTAAATACTTCTGGCCGCTTAAACTGCTTGGTTGGTCCATGGGTCTCTTGCTTATGGGTGGGTGAAATGCAAATGGCCCTTTGAAGGGCAGCAGTGATGATAGACCTTGTTGGTGCTGACGGGAGTCATTGCTGCAGGGATCTCTTGTGGTGGGATTCAGCTAGGTAAGGGAAAACAGGCCTTTTTTTCTGGACAGGGACAGGACAAAAATGGCTGCAGCAATGCCTGGTGTAACTTGATGTGGCTGCTGCCTTGTTACGCATTAATGGCGGTAGTAGAGCAGGTCATTGGAGTGCTGGTTTTCTGTGGATTTGAGAGTGGCACTGAAAACTCTGCCTGACCAAAGCCCTGGCGTTAGGTGGATCGTCTTTTCGGTACTTCTGAAAAGTCAAGGCTCCTGGCAGGGAAGTTCCTGCATCCTTCCAGGCTGGACCAGGAAGGCATTTCCTGGGGGAATGAGTCCAGGCTGTCCCTTGGGGCAGGTGGTAGGGCTCCAGCTGGCAGGCTGAGAGCTCATGTACAGCTGGACTGAACAGAACAGTTAATTACTGTCGAGATGCAGAACAGCAGAGAGCCCTTTACTTAGAAATCTGCTGTATCCAGCTAATGTTTTGGGGCTTCTTCCCAGCCTTCTGGCACATGGAGCCTGTATGAGTTGTGCTGTCAAAGCTGTGTGTTTCCTCACAGAGCAGGGGAGGAAGAAGCCTTGTTTCAGGTTATAACCAGAGTCATTCAGATTCCCTGTGTGTATTTTATAGGATGTCCATGGGACCAGACACTGTGGTATGCCTGAATTAGCTCAGTCCCTGGCTCTGAAAGGGCAGTTTTCACTTGGACAGAAGCTATTCAGTTCTCTGCAATTTCATTAACTGAAAGACTAGCAGGTTGAGTGTAAATCTGGAAACAGAGTGCTGGATACCAAGTTGTGTTTCAAATTATGCTGGCCTTAGCAGCAGTGTTAGTGATCTAAAATGGACCAGGGATGTTGCTTGTGCCCTGTTCCTCCCACAGGCAAGAGTTTCCTTACTGCCTATAGAAGCGCATCTCCTTACCCCACTAGAGAGCAGGCAGGAGCATGTGGCTCTGATGTCCCTGCTTCTATCTGTGCCACTTTAGGTTCCTGTCTGTCTTCACATCCCTAACTTGCCCTGGGAAGCATACTCATGTGCCAAGAACTGGCAGCAGTGAAACATGCCTTTGGTTGTAAATATGAAGGCAGTGGCAGATTACATGTTGTTGGGGGGATGAAGAAAGCATAGCTGCGACAAGTGGAAGGGTGTGTATCTGTTCTGGGTTTTGGTTGCTTTTTGAAGGAGCAGAGTAGGGTACAGGGCTCCCAAAGGCGGAGACTTAGTGATGATAAAATTAACTGATGGTCTGTTTGGGCTTCTGCAGTCTGCATGCTCATTGGTACTCGTGGCAGTGATCCAGGCATGGCTGGGATGTACAGAAGGATTTGGTGGCTAATGCTTATAGTTCTTGGGGTGGTTTCTCTGAGAGGGTTGTACACTGCACAGTGGTTCATGCCTGTGTCTCCTGCTGCTTTCAGGCTCCTGGTTTCACTGCTAGGTGGCACCACCAAGCAGCTGCTCTGTTAGCATCCCTGGCCAGACTCTCAGAAGTTAGAGAGGATGCACTGAATAACTGGGGTTTTTTTCCCGTTTCCCAAAAAAAAAAAAAAGTCACAGCTCATTGTTCCTCTGAATCCTGTTTAAGCTGGCAGTATGCTTGGGAACTGATGGTGGCAGATTTAACCTGCTTTCCCTCTTAGGCTCATTAGCACTGGTGAGGAGGAGAGTGGTTCCAGCAGCAGAGGCAAGGTCTGGGATCTGCGTCTGCCTGAGGTTTGGAGGCAGCACCCCTAACGATGGGGTCTTAACTCTAAATGTAGCTGTTAGTAGCCTTACTGCAAAGCAAGTCAGTCCACTGAATGCCCTTTGCTTCTGGTGGTATTTTTTAGTCTAATTAAGAAATCTAATGTAGTGGAAAAGCCTCTTCCAGGTCTGCTTGTTCCAGAGCCTTGGTACCTGCAGGTTTGAAGGGAGAAGAGCTGGCCTGTTACCTGGTATTTTATAAAACAGACTCCTAGCTGGAGTGACAGCAAAGCAGTCAAAAATGACTTCTCCATGGGATGTGGTACTTGGTACGTTTCCGTTAGCAGCTTCTATTTGTTGTGCCTGTAAAAGCTGGTTGAACCCAAGGAGAGCATCAGATCTCCCTGGCAAACTAACTGGGACCGTTTGAAATGCTTCTGCAATGCTCAGTCCCCACTCTGAGCAAAACTAGGTAAAAATCCAACTTGCTTTTATCTCCAGGTAGTAACTAGAGAAAGCTCAGGGCAGCAACTCCAACAACAGACAGCACTGGAGGACCCCTTAGAAAAGGACAGGTGTGAAGGGCTGCAAGGAGCAAACTCCTCTCTGGCCAGAGGGACTTTACTTAAAGAACCATGGAATATTTTGGGTTGGCAGGGACCTTTAAAGCCCATTGAGTCCCATGGGAGCTGGAGCTCCAGCAGGGACATCTTCAACTAGACCAGGTTGCTCAGAGCCCCATCCAACCTGACCTTGAATGTTTTCAAGGGCAAAAGAGTTGCTTCAGGTATCTTTTTTTAGGCATATAGTTGGTGGTACTGAAGCCACGTGTCTGAGTACTGCTCCACAGAGGTAGCCAGTGGGCATGTGAATTACTGTGTAATGAAATAATGTTTTAACGCTAGTCTGGCACAAGCTTGGAGCCATGCCAGCTCGCAGGCTTTTGGGCAGCAGCACTGGTACCTTTATGCTGGAGTTATCTGCAAGGTCCTGTTTTCTCAAAGGTCCTCTGGTCCTGTTAGCTGCAAGGAGGAGGTGGCTTTATTGCACTGCTGTGACTCAAAAGTTTAACGGACTCTTGGGCCGTATCATTTTACTGTTGCTACCATAACTTCAGTTTGCCTGGAAGAATTATTCAGGCTTGTTGGTAGTGATGAGGCCTCCCTAGCTTCCCTTAGGTCACTTCCATGGCATGAACATGCTGCTGCCGAAGGATGCCAGAAGCCCACACCTCTTCTCTCCTTCCTTCCACCCGGGAGGGCATGCATTGTTGCTGGTTAGTTTGAAGCCAGGTCCTTTGGCTTTGCTCAGCTTTAGGCTGGCCAGTGCTGAGGGTCCCCTAGATCTTTTGACTGCCTTTGCATTGAAAATAGCTGCAGACTGCACACGTGTATTGGTTCAGCTCTGCTGATGAACGTAACTTCTCTAATTTTCTTCGCAGTGAAACGATTTAAGGAACCAAAGGAAGAGAGGCGTCCCTGGAGGATATGGTGAGATTTTTAAATTGGAGCTTGAAAACACCATGTATATGTAATGCTATTTTCTCTTATACTAACAATCTTCTAGGTCCTTTGGGGACCCGGCATGGTATTCAGTCATTAAATGAAATGTTCTGCTGTTGCTTCCCGTGGAAGCCTCCATAAAGCAGCCAGTGCTCCCTAGAAGTAAAATTGCCTGCCGAGCTCCTCCAGAAGAGCTTGTTTCTACTGTAGGTGATTGAACAGAGAGGTTACGGTCCCCTCCAGTCCCCTGGCGTACCTGCATGGGTCTCTCCCCCAGACAGGGTCAGACTTTCTTCTTAAATTCAACGAATCACTTTGGTGCAGCCTGGCCCAGCTCAGGCTTGGGCTGGGCGAGGTGTCTGGCTGTGTGCTGATGGGAGGGAGCTGGGCATTGCTGGTGGCTTCAGGCACTACGAAGCCGCCCTGGGCTGCAGGATTTGCAGCCTGCTGAGAGGAATGGGTGTGTGGTTGGGATCAGTGTGTGGTCAGGCTGGCTGAGCAGCATGGATCTACCAGCTGACGTTAGTGATGAAGTGTCTGCTCAGTTTGGTTCTTCCTCTAAAACAGTTTTAAGAATTCAAACCAATTCCCTGCAGATGGGTGCAAAAACTGGGAGTAGCTGAATACCTTCCTTGCCCCTGCTGCTGGCTGGAGAAGCGGCAGCTGGGCTGTGTGCGGGAGCGTGAGCTGCCTGCACTGCTGAGGTTTAACCCACAGCAACATCTGCAAGATAGAGCAGCTACGTGCTGAAATGGTAGCTTTTTTTTTTTAAAGTATTTGGAGTTGGCCAAACTTCCCCTTTTTTGCCACGTACAGCTCCTTGGGCATCAGGAATGCCTGTTGGAGGAAGGCAGATCCATGCAGGACCTTTGCTTGGGTGACTGCTCTGCTGCTGGTGCTCCAAGGCACAGATCTTTTTGTCTTCCCCCCCCCCCCCCAGGTTTTATGATACCTCCAAGCAAGCAATAGGTGCACTCTTCATCCACTTTGCCAATGTTTTTCTGTCGGATCTCACTGAAGAGGACCCTTGCTCTCTGTAAGTACAGGAGGTGCTGGCGTTCATGCCCTACATCCGTAAAAAGAAGCAAGAATGTTGGAAAATGTCACACGTGGTAGAAACTGAAGCACTATGTGCACTGTGTGGGGATAAACCATGCTGAGCCTGTTTTGTCTTCTGCTTTTTGCAGTCTGCTGCTCTGATGGAGATGCAGCAGTGCAAGCATGCTTTCTGATGATTAAATGCACCTTGAAATGTGTTGGCAAAAAGCTGCAGTAAACAGTGCAATGGTGTCTTGTGCAGCTGCAACTGTTAAGTATGCCGTTTGCACACGAGACTTTGCAATTTGATTGGTCTCAAAGCAGTATTGAGAATGCTTCCCGAACTGTGTGGGTGAAGGCCTTTGTCCAATGTGGGAACATTTTATTTTATTTTTATATTTAGTTGCACCTACCACACGTATTCCTGTAATCCTGTTTGGGGGGTTTCTAAGCCAGGCTTTGGGACTTAATGTAGATGTGCCACCTATACTTCAGACCAGCCACTCTGCAGCTACGTATTTAGTTTCAGAATTAACTTTATCTTGTTTTGAGAAACTCCTCTAGGCTTCAAAATGCTGCTGAAAACCTTCTGGCTCATCTCCTTTTTCTCTATGGAAGTGCTACACCTTGATACGTTTCTTTGAACAGGCACAAATTTGGCTGGGGCTAAATATAACCTCTAAATGATTTATTGTTGTTTTTTAAACACAGTGTTTTAAAATAAACCTTTTCTTGCCTATGCTGTGCCCTTCAGGGATATTTTTTGTGTTGGTTTTTTTTTTTTCCTTAATGTGTGTTTTATATTTCCCTGTGCCACCGGACTTGTCATCCTGAACCAGGCAGCTTAAAACTCCACAGCCTTGTCCCTGGGCTTGGAGGCTCATGTGCTGTGTGTCCCGCCCAGGATAAATCGCCAGAGCCTCATGTTTGTATCAGAGTACTCCTATTTCAGCAGCTTGAAACTGTAATAAGATAGTCTGAGACTTTAGATGTAGAAAACATAATGTCATGTTTTCAAAGTGGATATCAAAAGCAGATTGTTATTTTTCAGCCTCTTTATCCAGAGGCAGTATCGAGTTCTAGAAAAAGAAATGTTAGTTCCTGTAGCTCTGTGCTCGGTTTTTTCTTCATGCTGTGGAAATCTGGCCTGACCTGGCAGAAAATATTCCAATAATGGAAAACTGGCCAGAAAAATTAGTTGAGTGCAATTATTTTTTTGCTTTTTCTTCTGGAGTTTGTTAAAATACCAAGCCTTGGATTAGAGCATGGACCCTGCAATCCCCAGAAGGTCCCTGCATGTCTCCTGCCTCTGGCACTCTGCCTAGCAAGGTTTAAACATCCTGTGGAGCAAACCCATGGAGCCCAGATCTCCCGGTGGGGCTGGGTTCGGCTCCGTGCTCAGCAGTGGGGACCCTGAACTGAAGGATTTTGGGGACCCCGGGATGCCTGCTGTTGAGCCAGGGCTTGTCACCTCTCCCAGGACATCCTGCCCCTCAGTGTGTCACTACTCGTAGGACCCTCCTGCAGCTGCTCGTTAATGAACTTTTTGCCTCTTCTGCCACACAGTTTGCAGAGCAGCTGCAGTTCCAAGGAACTTCCATTTTCATGTATGAAATTCCAGAAATGCTTGGTTCAGTTTCCCTGAAACTTGGGATTTCATCCTGATAAGAACAGAAGGTGCTGCAGGTGGAAAGCCTTCCTTAACTGGGAGTAACTCCTGAGGAAGGGTAGCCCAGGAATGATTTAATGCTATATTGAATCAATGAGCAATGCTAGAGAGTTGGTGAAGCCTACTCCCTGGTCTACTAAACAGGATTTTAAACTAAGAAATAGCTGGTAAGGCTATAGGAAAATCCAATAATAGTACAAGTTCACTTCCTCTCTCTTTTAAGTGGGGATTTTTATTTTTTTTTAAATCTTGGGGTGGGTTTTTTTACAAGTTCCCATATTGAAATAGAAGATTTTGAATAAGACTTAAACACAACTGAAACTTGACTTTTTCCTTTGCCCTTAGCTACCTTATTAATTTCATCCTCGATGCCACACTGGGGATGCTGCTGATCTGGCTTGGCGTGAAAGTTGCCTCCTGGATTGTGCAGCGTAAGAAGTACACGTACCTGGTCTTTGGAGAATATGGTAGGTGTTGGCTGCTCTGCACAGGGTGGCTCATTTGCTCCCTGCTATGAATGGGGAGAGGAAAAAGACACAAACTAGTTTGGGGATAAAACACGTAATCAGCCTGCTGCTGTTTATCCCTCCTCCAAGGAGCTGGTGGAGCGTGGTGGCCATCAGCGTGCTAAATGCTGGGACATTGCTAGGTCGCAGGTTCCTGCCAGGCGTGCCTGAGCCTAGCAGGGTGGTGATGAAAGGCTGAACGCTTCCTTGGGTAGGTAATATACCCAGGGACAGGCATATGATAAATTCAGGTGTTTGGGTCTGGTGGTGGCGACTTTTGTGGGGTTCTGTCAGGGTGGGTTGGTTTGGTTTTTTTACTAGCCCCTCCATCCAAAACATGGAGTTGTTCTTGCATTTGCCTTGAGCTGCAGTAGGTGTCAGCAGGACAGAGCCTGGTCCCAGAATGGAGTTCTCAAATGGCTTGTGGGGTTTGGGGGTGGGAAGGAGGTTGCCAGCCGATTTAAAAACAAACAAACAAAACCCCCAAACCAACAACAAAAAACCCCCCACAACTCCCCCAAAAAACCAAACCCCCCACAATTTTAAGTATGCCTGAGTCTGGCCTGTTTCTCCTTCAATTCCTGCCTTGAGATGGAGAAAAAGTTTTAGAAAAAGCTTTTTCAGCCATCCCCAGTAGATGGTAGCACTTCTCTTCAGGACGAGCAGAGCCAGCCTCCAAGAGAGCAGTGCTTCGCTGTGGCCGGCAGGGCAGGGGAAAAATTAACCCTTTGCCTATTTAAAGTTATATCTACTATACAGAGGAATTCACTTTTACTGCAGAAAGTACATCCTATTCATGCCAAAACTTTAAGACCTTAATCGTTAAGTCTGTTCTGAAGGTAGTCTCGTTCCTTTCTGGTTTTAGGAGCTGGTCTGATAACTGAGCTGGTGAAACTTGGACCAGACTAAGATTAGTTTGCAGGTCCCACTGCCTGGTGAGCCTGTACTTGGGCTCGCACTCAGCATGTGTGAATGGGTCATGGCACAGGATGAAGGGGATGGCTGGGTTTGAGGTAGCAGGAGCAGCTATGGACTGGGAATAAGATGACAACTGATAGGTTGAAATGATGGGCCGTGGCAAGGCCAGCTCTCATCAAATCTGAGAGTGGCTTTAAAGGCTGCAGTGGTCTTGAGAGCAGGTTCAGCATCCTGACAACATGCATTTGGTGGAAGCTATCTTTTTTTCCTGCCTCCCCATCCCCAATGGCTCTTTCTCAAAGAGATGAGGAGCCAAGCACAGAGCACTAAAGTCATTCGGATGAGGTGGCAGAGGAATCCAGATATTCCAGATTCAGGGATTGGCATTTTTCCCTGTTTTGAGCAACAAGCCCCACTGCAGCTATCCCAGAGCACAGCTTCAGATGCCACGTCTGCAGTTGAGCAGGAGCAAGGAAACGTTAGTCTACTGACAGCTTGCTTTAACCTTACAGAATGATAATGAACTTCCATTGAGCTGTAGCTGGCCCCTCGTGAAGGCTGGCTTAGACTACAGAAACAGCTCACTTCTCTGAGGAAATCTTGCTTTCATTAATAAAAAAAGTTTCTGCTGTTGCTTGAATTTAGCTCTTGAATTGAGGATTAAATATCTCATCCGCTGAGCACAGTTCTTGGTGCAGCTCTCTGGCCAGAATGACCACACTGGAAAAGTTAGGTAGGAGTCGAGTGACATGTCCAGCGCAATCCTGCTATAGGGCTAGGGAAGGAAAACACTGCTATCCTCATCTCAGGTATTAAGTAACTTCCAAAACAGTTTGGAAGACGCTAGTAAACTTTGTACAGTTTGATACAGGTTCCAGAAATATGATTCATTTTCTGGTCTAATTGTTGTACCGGACTTTATGCTGCTTTCCTCAGTTCTCTTGAGGAGCAAAAGCATCTTGTGCAGTCCTGCAGGGGAAGAAGGGCAGGATGCCAGGGAAGCACCAAATCCATGTTGCGGACAGTGGTGAGTACCATTGTTCCAACCATCAGGAAAGAACAGGTGTGTCTTTTGTCCAGTATAGCCAGTGCCCATCTACCTGCGTGGTCTTTGAGCAAACAAATGTTGCAGCTGCTTTCTTTCTGACTCTCCAGCTCTTGGTTGCATCCCTGCAACTGATGCAGACTGCCACAGTTCTCCTTTGGCTTGGGTTCCAGCAGTCCCTTCTGCTCAGCTGTTGGTAAACCTGTCTCCATGGCCCTGCTGTGACTGCAATAGCTGCATTAATGGAGAAGCAAAGAAAAGGGAATGGAAAGCACTTAAATTTATGCTGCTATTTTAAGCATCCAGCTGTCCAGAACTCTCTAGAAAACTCAGTTAGTCTCATATTTACCAAGCCCAGGAGACAGCTATTCTGAGATTAGCTTCTCTTGTGCCTGAGCTCTCTGCCAAAGACTGCTGCAGACAGGAACAACCTGGTTTTTAGCTAGTGGAGTGTCAAAGGCTCCCCTGTCTTTGCCCAGCAGCTCTTGATGATTCTTTGGACTGCCTCTAAGCACAGGAAACTGTGTTTTACAAGGCTGCTGTTTCTTCTGAAGATGCTTGGCTCCTAAGATCAAAGACTGGAGAGGTTTATTCTTCATCTTGGTTGAAGTAGGCTGGGGAGATTGGTGGTTGCCCTACACGTAGCCAAAGCTAACAAACTCCACAAATGCTCTATGCACCAGTGGTCTAGCAGGGGAGCAGCAGGCTGTGTCTGTAGGCGCTCTTCCTGTACGGGACTTCTACAGGGAGGACAGCAAAGCAGAGTTTAAGCTGCAAAGGACTTGGGAGGTGGGTACCCAAGGTCTTGTAGGTGCTGCTGAGCCTATGCGGACTGAGCAGGGGAGATGCTGGCTGGAGTCAGTCTGGGCAGATCAAATCTGGTTCAGCTTTGGGTCCCACTTTGAAACTGCTCCAGCCCTCTTCTCTCTCCCTCCCCGATTCCCACAGCAATGAGCAGCTCCCTGGAGGCAACCTCTGGATGGCTGTAGTGTCCTGGCATTTTAGTTGTGTCTGAACTCCAAAGCATTACTTTAGAAATACTGGAGTATTCCTTTTAAGTAAGCAAATGCTATGAATTTGCATTAAGAGATGGTTTCTGCAATGTGCAAGTAATGCTCTAGAGGAGCATTAAGAAATGAGGGGGAGAAAAAGACTGTGTTCTTGCTTGAAAATGTCTTTCTGGATGGCCATCTGGATGCTGACTTGTGTATGACTGTGGTTTCAGAGCTTGATGCTATGTGCTAATTCACTGTCTGGAAATGGAAAGGCACGTTGCTTGGAGGCCTGTAAAGTCTGTTCAGTGGCCTGCTGAACTCTGCTGGTCAAATTTATAGGAGAATATGCTTTGTGCCAGCTGCTGAGTTTAACTGAGGACCTGTGTAGGCTGCTTCTGGCCCTGTTGTGATGGTGTACAAAATTTCCATAACAAATATTCCCACGTCCTGGAGCAGCCAAGGGAGCTGGCTGCTAACGCTTGAGGAAATACTGCTGAGAATAACTCTAACCTGCGGGGCTGTCTTGTCCTCAGCATGCTTGGGCTTTCCACCCCTAGGACCAGGGAGGAAAAGTAAGGAGAGAACCAAGAATCATCCTCAAATGGTCGAGTGTGTGGGCAGGTCCCTTGTTCTGAGCAAGGATGCAAACCTTTGAATGCCCTGGATGCAGTGGCAGTATCTCCAGGGTCCGACAACCCAGAGCAGGGCTGTGACGCTGCAAACTGGGCACCGATTCCTGTGCGCTTACTTTCAGTTCAGATGCAGAACATGCCAGAGAGGGTCTGGGATGCCCACTGGTCCTGTCTGGCTGCTCTGATGTGTTAGGTTCCATTCTCTGAAAACTTGTTCTTGCCCTCCAAGTAAGCACTTCTGCACAATTCAGATGCTTTCCTTCTATTTCTTACCCTCCTCCATACTTGACACGGATAATTAGATCCCTTTGTTTCGGAAGTACCATTTGAGTATCTCTTAAGAGGCTTTTATTGACTTTTTCTACCCCCATCATGTCACACAGACCAACTTGCAGTGCTTTCAAATATTTGCTTTTCCTCAACCCACCCCTGAACCCTCCGCTTTGGCTGTGGTTAAGCTTTTTCCTACCTGCTCAGTGCACGCACAGTCCCCAGAAGACTGTAAATAAAGCAGCCTGGCAGGAACACGTGGGCTATGCTGACAGCTTCGTACATTAGGCAGCCTGCAGGATTAAAACTAATCCTGTTGTGTAGTAACAGCTCAAATACCTCAAGTAGCACTGCTTTTACTCGGCAAGCAGTTGAGCTCCTACGCACAAGCGGAATGAGAGACATGCGCTTGTGTGCGGCTGCTGCAGGCACTGGTGTCCTAGGTCTGCACCGAGGAAGTTTTGCTGATGGTGGGGAGCACCAGCAGCGCTGCTGGAGGAGAACAGTCAAAATGCAGTCCGTACATCCCTCAGGGTGAAGGTGAAGTGGTATATTTGTATCAGGGTGGGAGCTGGCTGTAAGAAAGTTTGAGCAAAGGGTGGTTGTTAAGCTAAAGGGAGAGGCTGATGGTGGAGTTGGTGTGTAGAGCTGAGATGCCCTCAGTTACCTTGCAACTAGGAATGGAACAAGAAATGGAAGGTCTTCAAAGGAAGCACGATACATGTAATCTCCAACCAGGTGTTGCATGTGTGGGCTGCAAAGATCCTTTGGGCCAGTTCCCCACTATCCTGCAAGGACAGGGAATCTCTGAATGCAGGAAAGAGGGGGGCATCTTTTTTTTCCTCTTTTTTTTTTTTTTTTTCCTTCCAGGTAGGAGATTGGTTTTTGCTGGCAGTCTTGTTTGGCAGAAACAGTCTTGCAGGCACTTACCTAAATAAATAAAAAAACCTAAAATAAATGTGTAACGGAGGTAGTTCATGTAAGAAGAATCCTCTCCCATCCATGGAGCAGGGTACCTCTGGACAGCACTTGATCCATTAAAGACACTAAGAGGGGATGCCTCTGACTGGCTTCCTGTAGGAAGCCAGCACCTAAATGAGGTGTGTGGTTAGCTGGGTTCAGCTCAGATTTTCCAGCCTTGCTTCCTAACTGTGGGAGGAGATGTGGTCAGCCCGTCTTATGGGCTTGTCCAGGGACTACACCAAAGGTTCCCTCTTCCCTGACAAGATGCCAGTAGATTGTGACTTGTATGTTACTGGCATTAGTCATGTGAATTAGTGGTGAGTTAAACTTGGATGGTGCCACTCAGAGGTGGATCAGTGGTCCTTGGATGACTTCAGGCTTGCTGAGGTAAGGAGCAGCTGGCTGAACTCCTTGGTGAAGAGGAAACAAGCCAATGTCTGCTTATAGCTGAAGGCATCCTTGCAGCCCTGTGGACTGTGCTGCTGTTTCGTTGTCATCTTTGTCCTGAGTTATTGTGGTACGGAGGAGCCTCCTGTCCCTGGGAGACCAAGGCACGGTGAAGAGTAACTGTGGAGACACCCTCTGACCTTCCTGTCAGGGGGTTTGAGTTAAGTCCTGTTTTAATATGTGTGCTAGAGTGGATTCCTGTACAGAAACATCTCATCCCATAGTCTGGAAACAAAGCTCAGAATGGAAAAAGAGGAAGAAGAGGATCCAAAACAGCAGCAGTTTTGAGCTGCGAAAGGTGATAGAGCAGATGGCCAAATCTGGCCTCCGTGTAGTTCTATGGGTCTCTCTCCATATCCTTCCATTGTCTACCCTGGACCGTGTAAGAGGTGCTGATGTCCTTCTGATTGTGGAGGGGGTTCACAGCATCTCCTGCAGGTGACACAGAAAACACCAGAGTGAGAAATAAGAATATGTGATGCTTCACGCTGTGATGGAGGCTCCTTTGCCAAGGTGGGATGTGGAGAGCAGTGGGGGTGCAGCTCTGTCCTGCTTGGGTAGCACAGGCTTGCACATGCCCTGTCCATTTAGCCGGTGAGCTGGTCTAACTGGGGCAGACCTCTGGTCTTGAAAAAGTGGGCTTCCCTTGGTGATATCTTGCTGTTACATAGTAAAAACTGTTCTCTAGCAAAGGGAGGAAAAAAGAAAAATTCCTTTTCCAAAGGTTGTCAAACCTCATGAAAACTCAACCAGGAATGTAATAGCTTTCTTGCGAACTGAAAGTGAAGGGAAATTTTTTGGGGGGGCGAGGAGCTGTTAACCTTGGATTTATGGGCAAGTCCTTCCTAGGATGGATGAAGGAGGTTGTCTCTTCTAATGTCTGTGTATCAGCCTGATTAGCCAAAACCTGGCTAGGGTGGCTTGGTGCCCAGTACGCAGAAGTAAGAGCCATAGTCTGCTGTTTGTGGCGATAAGTGGTCATGACCTCCTATCCCCAAAAGGGTGTGAGGGGGCAGGTATTTGGGAGACATCTCAAACTGGCTGCTGCTTTTTAGGCAAGCTGAGATGAGGGATGTGTTCCACAAGTGCCACTGTGACTGCAGTGCAGAGGAGCCGACTTGCGAAGGGTGCTGTGGCTGTTAGCCCTGTCTCCCCGCAGGGGACCGAGCACAGCTGACAACACAGAGCAAAAGGGAAAGAGTTCAAATGCAGGAAGGACATGATGGATATGTTTGTTTTCCTGTTTTGTTTGTACTCGGAGCTCTGATGGGTGATGGTAACCTGGAGGTTTGTAGGAGAATTAGTTGGCCTTGGGATAAGGGGCAAAAGCCTCCCTATACCTAACCTGTGCCTAAGACAACTGGGTGCCTGAGTCTCTCTGGAGAGGCTGCCTGTGCTTCAGGAGGATGAAAGCCCTCTGACACAGGCCTTTAACTGCCTGCAATGGTGTTCCCATCTCTTCTGCAGACCACCCATTAAGCTGCTGCCTGGCAGGGAGCAGAGACGTGCACTTGCTGAAATCCTCTGCGGGCTCTGCTGGTTGCGCTTGCACGTAACCTTCCTGGCTGCCCCCTCCTCCCCTCCGCCTGTGCAGTTGCCTGCTGCTCTGGTGCTTTCTGCTTGCTGTCCTCCCAGCTCGGCAGCCTCTCCGCACCCTTTGGCCTCCCGGTCCTTCCCTCTCCCCACCTCTGCTTCCTTCTCCATCGCGGCTTGAGCAATTAAAAATTTGGGATGCAAGGTGATCCTTTGGAGGTCTCTGGCATGGAGGCACTAGCTGGATGCCTGTGCTTCTTAGCTGTAGCTTTGTGACGAGGCAAATGTTTTGGTACTAACAAATGACAGAATGAGGGCAAATCTACATGCAACCTGTTTTGCCCTTGCTGGGAAGCTGGTCCCTCTAGAGCTGGGCTTGGATACCAGCTCTTACGAAATCCTGGTGTGTGCCGCTGGTCTCTGTGGCCGGAGGATTGGCACAGTGGTTTGGATAAATGCACTTTGGCCAACTGCTGGTGTTGTCTTCCCTTGCTGCATCTCCACAGTGTAGCGCTGAGATGAGTGGAACTGAGCTCCCAGCCCACTGCCATTCAGCAGCGCATCAAGTGTTGGAATCTCACAGGGGGTTGGGCTGTCACACACGAATGCAATTCCAAATTTTGGCCTGATTACACTGGAAACAAGTGTTGGCAAGGGTCGTCTTTATATTCGAGTGGTAAGAGGAAATGCTGCAGCTTTCCAAAGCCAGATACTGTAGCTCAGTTTTTGCAGACCTGAGGTATTATGATGAGCCTGGGAAGATGATAACCAGCTGGCAGGGTGCTTACAGAGGGCTGGAGCAAGCACATGTAATAGATACGGTACCATTATTGTTGTTAACAATACAAATATGCTTTTACTTATTACTTGGTGAGTACCCCATTGGAAACATTAACATTTAATTAGCATTGATTCTTCTTGAGTGAATTGCTCTAAAACCTGGGGCAGTGGAGCCCCTGTCTCTTGCTTAAACAGCAAATATCACATAACCAGCTGTTCACTTCATCAGCAAAAAAATTAGTTCTGTTTAGCACTGAAAACTTACACCTCTTGTATTGAAAATGGTGACCAGAAATTTTCAGGCTATTGCTGGAAACTGGGCAGGTAAGGCTTGGCAAGGAGAAAATTGCAGGTGATGTTTCTAAAGATTTATTATTATTTTTTATGGAGGAGTGTGCAGGATGCTGACTGGTCCTTGTATAGAGGAGGATCAATCCAGCAGTATCTTTTCTCGGGGATTGCTACTGGGATTAGCTTTAATTCAGAAGGGTCAGTCTGGCTAAAATGCTCCAGTACCAAACCTTGCTACCCCAGCCGTGTGCTCCTACAACTGTGGAGAGAAAATCTCTTTCCCCTAATTTTAGATGTGGTATTGTGTATTTGTCTCACCGCAAAACTTGCGATACGGAAGCACTTCCCTGTCCCTCTAATCAGCTCAGGTATCAAGCATGAGGCAACTTTTCTGCAAGGCTGTCTCCTCCTGTCCTTTGTCTCCGATTTAATGTGCCCTTTTTCTAGGTGACCCTCCACAAGCTGCTGCCTGGATTGGCCAGTGCATCCTCTACTTGCTGGTAATGGTTTTTGAGAAGACTGTCATCAGCCTTGTCCTGCTTATCCCTGGTTGGACAAAGGTAAGCTCCTGGGATGTATTTTCCTTGCCACAGCTGCTGTGGCTTGTTTCTTGTCAGCTTTGCTTTATTAGTGGTCCCCATCATCACAGGTCTTTAATCCTTATGACTTGTTGACATCCCTCTAATCATTAGCTATTACTTAAGTCTGTGGAAACATGACTTTCATAAGAGTTTGGCTTTTGACATGTTCTCTTGCTAGTCAAAAGCTAGTGGAATCAGATGCTGCTTTAATTTTCTTTTCCATCCTTGGAAGGATAAACTGGGCTGGGCTGGCAGCTGAGGTAGTTCAGTTCTGCCAGAGGATTTCTTAGTTATCTTGTCAAGTCAGTTCATGTTGTGATCCTGTGCCTGAACTAGGGGCACTCTTAGAGATTAATTTGGAAGAATTATCTATTCAAGTAGTAGTTGTTCTTCATTCCCCCAGCTGTTTCTGTATGTTAGTTCATGCAGCAGTAATTGTGTTGATCATGAAGTTCCTCTTTTAAAAAATAAAAAGAGTGGCACTTGTAGCTGCATACCTGGTGGCAGTGAGGTGTGGTGGGTGTATAAACCAGTTCTGCGAGTCTGTGGGGTAACTCCAGGTTTGAGTGCATTTACACGTAGTGCCTAGTACCTCTCAGGCTGGTGGGACTTGACTGAGGAGTTAAGCTCCCAGATTGCTGTAAATCTGTTCCTTTTCAGGGCTTGTCCTTCAAACCCAGTAGCCTGCAGTGCTCAGACTTGGACATGAACACGCTGTTCGGCAGCACGCACTGCTAGATCCAGAGATGCTGCTGGTTTCCTCTCCATGCTTATCGTGCATGGCTGGTGTCCTTATTTTGCAGCTAGGCTCCAAGGAGCCAAGGAAAGTCCCCCAGTTGTCACGGGTAGTTACACTGAATGACTAGCAGTACTTATTTCCTGCTCTGTACAAAATCATGTGTTTGGCAGCTGGGCTAAAGGGATAGCACGTGTAATCTTCCGAAGAGCTTCGCTAAAGCAAAGTCTGCAGAGAGCCCTAGTGAGGAGACTGCTGGTGTAAGAAGGCAACCAGTTGGCAGCGAAGATCTTATAGCAGAGCCGTTCAAATAACGCTTCTAAATGCTTTCTCCTCTCCAGCTTCAGCAGATCCTCCTGGGTTACATCCCAAACCCCCAGCTGGAGCTCGTCCTGGTCATGCTTGTTGTGCCTTTTATAGTCAATGTAAGTGGTGCCTCTGCAAGCACTGGGTGAGGTGGTTTGGAAGGGATGGCCCATCCCCATGGGGAGTGTGTACAGGAACTGGCTTGGGGGAAGCCTTGAGTAACTGAAGTGTCTTGGACAGGGTGGAGGGGAGTGGGAACAATTATCTTTTGTCACAAACACACAAATCTGTCGCTACTGTCCTGCCATGGTCTCTGTTCCAAATTCCTGTTCCCTTGTTCCAGCTGCTGGGTGGCTGACTCTTCGCCTCTTTGAAGAAAGCTGGGACTCATTAGCTGAGGGCTGCATCTCAGCAGCAAGCTACAGGCATGGAAATGCTCCAAAGCCTTTGAAATTCCTGTAGGATGGCTTGTCACTGGTGATCTGTGGCAGCCTGCCAATCTAGCCATTTAGCTAGACTTCAAATTGTGTTACAGCCAGGCGTTCAGGTTACCCAAAACTATTGATATTCTCAAAACTAGTTTGGCAAAACCTCTTTGAAATCTCAGCTGTGCCCAGAATTAAGGGAGCCAGGAAAAGCCCTGACCTGCTGCTCAGTTCCTGCTGAGATGGGGGAAATGAGAACAAGGTGTGTGTCAAACTTTTTTTTTTCAATGCATACCATGAGCATTGCAATGGTGCAGTATTAGTAAAGTTGGGGTTACCTGCCTCTGCTACCAGCCTCTCCACCACCCTAGACTGCATTTCCTGATTTGAAAGCAAACTCGGATTCTCAAAGAACTGACCAGGGACTGGTGCAGACAGAGCAGATGTCTCCGTGCCCCACCCCCCCCCCCCCCCCCCCCCTCGGTTTTCAATATCTATGGAATCAATAGGATTTATATGAGAAGAGACCTCAGGAATTTGACTCATCTGACCCCCATGAACATGCTTGATGCAGGGTTACTTTAGATATTAAATTAGGTTGGTCAGGGCTGGACATCTGGAGGAATCAAAAGGAGAAGTAATGGCTGTGATTCAAGGACTTTGGTCTCTGCAATCCATTCATGTAACTTCTTTCTCCCCAAGGCCATTATGTTCTGGGTTGTGGACAGCTTGATCATGAGGAAATACAAGCAGAAGGACACCCTAGCCATCAATGGATCCATAGAAACTCCTCGAGCTAGGAGGACTGAGGAATCTCAGGTAAGGCCAAGGATGTCCTTTGTTTGAGACCAAACTGCAAGCTTGTAATACGGTCGTGTGCTTTACCACAACATACCATCACCCCAGGTCTAGGCAGCTTGGTGCTTCATGAATGTGGAGGGTGACCTGCTAAGTAAACCAGCTTCCCGTGTTTTAGCTGAGGTCAGCAGAGGGATATTTCCTGGGAGGATCTCACCCTGTCTAGCAATGAGAAAAATCACAGCCTATGAGGTGCTGCTGAAATATTGCCCGAAATGATGACAGTATCTCGGGGGGGATGAGCTAGCTTTTGCACTAACCCATGTGGGCTTGTTGGAGTGGCAGGCTGAAAATGGGGCGTATCTCTGCACTGGTGCTCTCATGTTAGTTGTAATTTATATATTGCTTTTATATATGTAATAATGTTTCCCATGTTAATTGTAATTAATCTTAGCTTAAAAGAGCTTGCTTTCCTCACTGTAACTGATAACATCCCTTTTTAGAGGACATAGGGCTTCTAGCTAGGCCATTTTTGTCAGCGTTTGGGGTTTTTTTGGTTGGGGGTGGTTTTTTTTGGCCAGGTGATGGTCCCTTCGCTGTAAGAAGAGCTTGATGCATAAAAGTCATGGAGGGGGAGAAAATGCTCCAGTCCCAACAGATGTTTTTAATGACCTGTGCTTTGCTGGGCAGGTGGTGTCTGTGCTGCTCGCTGACTTTCTGGGCAGAGCCCCCAACCTGAGTCACTGGGTCAAATTAGTTTCCTTCCTCCGGCACCCAGGCCTGCTTTCAGAGTGTTCTGTGCTGAGATCTCGCAGCTCACTGGCAAGACAAGCTGAGATAAGATAGTGTCTGGCAGCCGCAGGCTGACTCCTGGAGTAGCTGCTGCTGAGGAATTTGGGATGGTCAGAAATAGCACTTGCTCTGAGCTCCCTTTGTAAAGAGTATCTCTGCTCTGGTGCCGATGGGTGGGATGGCCGGTTGCTGGTGAGATTGCCGTGCGTGCAGCGGTGGTGGTGTTTAAGGGTGTGCTTGGCAGTCTGCACAGCAGCGTGGCTTCCAGTCTCAAGGGTGCAAGGGGGAAGAGGCTGCTGCTTGTGAGGATGCAACGCTGGAGGAACCCTCCCTCTGGCAGGGAGGGCAGGCAGATGTGAGCAGCTGCTGAGACTAGTGAGTCACTCCTGGCCCTGCTTCCAGATAAACAGTTGTACTTTGGCAAGGTCACTAGAAACACGCGAACAGCGTGCCTCGGGGAGCTTCCTGAGCAGTGTGTGTGGTGGGGGCATCCTTGAGAAATCCTTTGTTTTGGAGAGAGGAGGTAGAAGTGGTCTACTGCTGGGTCATACTGGTATGTCTTGATGGTTGTGCGCTGGAACTAAGAACTCATAGCTGGGATGTGAAGGTGGATTAACTCTGAGCATGAGTTTGTCCTGGTTGTGGTAGAGTCCTGGTTTCTCGGTGGTGGCCAATGTTCAAAAGTGGTTACCTCCTTAGAAGGGCTAGGCTGGAGGTCTGCTCAAAATGTGAAGGTGGTGGTGAAGATCTGTCTTACTGACTGGATGTGCTGGTGTGTTCCCAAAGGTTTAAGATCAGTTAAAATTACACCAGCTCAGAAGCAAGGGTAAGGGGGTGACATCTCTAGTTGAGACACTAGGTTCCAAAGGCTGGAAAGCAGGTTGAACTTGCAGCACCTTGTCCTATAGTTGTGGTGGCTGCCACAGATTCACAGATGGTGTTGCGGCTACTGGCCCTCTGCCTTGCTCCACTGAAGGGGGGTGCATGTGTTCTGTGGCCTCTAGCTCAGTTTTGGATAACCTGAAGGGAAGATACCTGTTAATCTGAAGAAGGTAGGAAAGACTCTTGTGGCAGCTCAACCTTGACAGGTTGTTTCAAGTAGTAGACACAACTCCCACAGTCTGACTCTTGCTGTCAAAGGCTTCTCCCATCTTCCAAGTACTTGACTACTTTTCTCAGATGAATTTTTGCCGAGATCTTCAATGTGCAGGTCATCTGTCCATCTTGAAACCCTCTGATCCATCACTGCAGTGGAACTACCAAGGGGACCAGTTTCTACCTGGAACGGTCTACACGGACTGCCTCCTTTCGGCTCATATGTGTTCCTGTGCCTCTGGCCCAACAAATAGTTTGGGCAGAGAAGGAAGCTGATGAAAAAATACAGAAGTGGGTGACCTGCTTTCCCAACTCTATTTCTTGGCACTGGGCCTTGAGGTGTAGCTGTTGGCTCCTGCTTCATGTGTCAGCTTCTTAGGCTATGAATTAAAGATAATGTTGGCCAACTGAGCCCTACAGCTGGATTGATTCGAATTTAGGCTTGAAAGCAGAAAATGAGTGTTTGCTGGGCTTGTTGCTGCTAATAACCTTTCAATTGGGGAAATTTCTTCTCTTCCCCACTGCCCAGCGGAGAGGAGGAAGGGGGGCTGAGAAGTGTCTCTGTACAGGGCCGAGCTGGCAGAGGCTAATGTGTCCCATGGTTTATCAGGGTTCATCAGAGCTGTCTAGCAGCAGGCGCCAACAACTCCCCATCATGCTGCCTTCTTGAATTTCAACCCTCTGTCTATCTGGCCTATAGTGTCATTATTCTTCCTCGAACTAGCAGTTTGTGTTTGGAAAAGGAGGGGGAGAGAGAGGAAGGCAAATGGGAAGAGGGGGCTGAAATTAACCTGTTCAAAACCCACACTCAGTATTTTCTATAGGGATGGCAGGAGCACTCAGTTTGGTCCTCGGTTTGGTAAACCAGCTGGGTGTGGAGAAGCAGCCCAGCACCCAGCAGTCCTGTGTCTGGTGTCACTTACTGACTCTGTGGCTGCAGTGCAGCCCAAAGAACTGGCAGCCCCTTGAGGGCTTTAAGGCTCTTCTGGGGAGCCACAGATGTGATTATGGGCTTTCACTTATAATGCAGCAAATGCTGTATGTTTTTACGCTGAAACCCTGAAAGGGATATACTTTGTCTTATGGCTGAGAGAATTTTGCCCTTCCTTCCAAATCAGTCTTAAGCTTTCTTTTGTTTCAGACTTGTGCCCCACCTTGGTAAATGTTCATGCAGCTTTTTTTTTTGTGGGATACAAAAAGATCTCTTAGGAGTGCCAGTTTGAGTCCACTGCTGTTTGGGCTGGGGAAATGTGTTCACCTGTGTGGCCCTTATTTCTACTTTGTGTGCATCCTGCCCTTGACCCGAGTCGCTCTTCCCTTGCCCTTGCAAGTGTCAATAAACTTTAGATCTAATCGGTGATTTCTTTGTTTCCTCTACTCAGAAAAATAAGTCTGTTTTAATAATGTTTTATTTGATCTTTTTTGAGCTTGTGGGTGTTTTTGTTTTGTTGGTGTGGTTTTTATTTTTTCCCCAAGGGAGTTGAGTGAGTTTCTGTTCCTTTTCTGAAGGCTTACATTTTCAGAGATAAGCCTTAAAGCAAAATTTGGTCTAATACTAGTGGTACCTGTAAGAACTATTAGTGTATTAGCTTTCCTCTCAACCTTAAACTAGCCTCTAGTTTCACCCTATGTGGGGACCTGCCTTTGGTCAGCACCTATCCTAATTCCCTTCATAGGAGCTGTGACTTCTGGCATTGACTCGACTGAGGATGCTGATGAATGCCAATGCCTATGCTGCTTGCTTTTGAGTACTGAGCAATACTCCAAGAGCAAGTTTGATTTGCTTATTGCTTAGCTGAGCTGATTATTTTTTTTTAATAGCTCAAGCTTGGGGTAAACTCCAGGTGCCTGGTTCTTACAGGGAAGCTATATGAAGGTGGGAATAAAGGTGCCTCTGGAAGGAAACTGTCCCACCTGCCAGTCCTACTGACTCCTGGCAACTCATCTATACTTAGATGCAGGAGGATGGTGGGATGGTTCCTACCTCTACGCCAGGCTGGTGGAGCTTTAGGCAAATGGGTTTCCATAGCTAGTGGGAAACACCCTGGAGCCGCTTTGTTTTACAGCCTGTGCCACAGTTCCCATGTCTGTGCATTCTGTTCCCCTGCCACTGAGGTGGCCTGGTTATCTAGAAGATCTGCTTGGATGGAGTACCAAACCAGTAGGTAGCCCCTTCTTTCAGACAGGAGGGGTAGGCAGAGCACATGGGCAGCTCTGTTTTGGTAGCGTGACCCATATTGTTTTGCCAGCTGCTGACCTCCTGGTGTGGAGAGGAATGCGTGAAGTATTTGAGGACTGCTGAGTGAGACAGTAGCACATTGTCCTGGGACTGAGAAACTGGCCCATTCCCAGCTGTGCCACTAACCTGCTGTGATCCTGACCTGGTTACATCTGCAAGGGAAGTGCCTTGTCCAAGTTGTGCTGAAAACTCCTAAGATGGAGTTGGGCTTGAAGACCATATCTGGGGGTACGTCCCATGACTGTCATAGTGATGAGGTGCTGTCTTGTGATGAAGCTCCCTGGTGAATTGTGGAAAGGTTACTGGGGGTACTGTTGGCTTGAGCAGCTTCGTACAAGCTGTATGGTGGGCAGGTAGCAACCTGAATAGGTCTGGATGTGCAATGCTCAGTGCCTGCTCAGTCATCCACGCTTGGCTGCAAGGGGATTTGATTTTGCAGGTGAAACCCACCAAAATGACTAGTTCTTTAAGTCCCAAAACTAGCCTGTTGCAGCCTGTCAGAGTTCAGTGAGTTTATAATGCTGTGACTAATTACCCGCGCATTTTTTCAGGTTCAACATCACAATATTAATATGATAAATAGAGGAAATCTTCACTTGGAAGAGATGGAAACTTTCCAGTGTGTGTCTTGAACCAAAAAACATTCCTTGAGACCAAGGGGGGGGTGGCGGGGGGTGCGGCAAGAGAGCTTAATCTGATCTACTGCTATCCTTAGAGTATCTGACGTGCTGCTGTGAAGATAAAAACATCAGATGGGGAGGCCGGAGTGTGTGTGAGGGTGGGGAGGAAATCTTCCCCTGCAGCTCTTCTGCTCCTTTGAAGTCATTGACTCATTGGAGTTTGTTTTTCCTGTTTAGTAGTTTTGTTGCTGTGGTGACTGGCCCTGTGGTGCTGCCTAAGCCTTAGCAAGTGGAGGGCACGTTAATTCACAACCGTGCGTGGAGATGGCCACAGAGAAGACTAACTTCCCTCATGCTCCAGGTTTTTTCCCAAGGAATACTGAGTTCTGGGGCTGGTTGAGCTGTTGGGGACACTCCGCATGTGAATGCACTGGACTGAAAGCCCTTGACTTGTGCCTTTGAGCTGAAATGTTGCTGTGAGTCAGGCACAGGGAGGCTGTGTAGTGCATTGGTTCAGTCTTTGGAGCAAAGTGGGGTCAGATGGGGCTGATGTTTGGGTGGGAGGTCTACACTGCCTTGCTGGAGGAAGCCAGGTTTTTGGGGGGTGGTTGTGGTACCTGCCCCTTGTCCCTCCATCAGCCACGAGATAATGATGCTATTTGGGTTCTGTGGTGGGCAAGTGGAAGAAGAGGCAAGGGCTGCTGTTGTTGCTCATCTAGGGAGGGAGAACTGGGACCCTTGACTGTGCTGTTAGGCTTGTGCCCCTCTGTGGAGCTGCAGGCTGAGGTGCCAAGACCTGGCCAGGATTCTGATGTGGATGATGAGTGTTCACCAGAAATCCTGTGATTCAGCTGAGATCCTGAGCACAGGGGCTGGCTGCACTTCAGCTGTGCTTAGAGGTAGCTACTGTTAGGGGTAATGGCAGCAGGGCTGCTCTTGCCCAAAGCTGAGTGTTTGAGGTAAGGAGATGGGGTTGAGCAGACAATCTTTCAGGCCGTGAATATTACCTGTGCAAACCGCTCGTCCATCCAGTCTGCTGGCTGTCATTGGGTTTCAGCTCTTCTACAGTCAGTGCAGCCATAGCCCAAGTAAAATCCAGCCTTTTTCCTCTTCCAGATGATGTGGCTGGAGGATGCCCCACGCGTGGCTCCATCTGCATCGTGCAAACGCTCCAGGCCGGTGGCAGCCTGTTAGCTCAAAACAGCCTGTTGGTAGCTTCAAGTCTGGAGTTAGCTGCCGAGAGCGTAGGTGTTCGTGGAGGCAATGGGCAGCCTTCTGATCATGCAGCAAAGCTGCGGGCTTTCTTACCTGGAGAGGTACTGGTGAGAGGTGTCAGTGCTCTGTTTTGGTTCCCACAACTCTGACTGAGCCAGGAGCTGCTGTGCCAGGCAGAAATAGGATGCTACCAAGCTGGGATGCCCCTCCTGAGCTCACTGGCCATGGCTGGAGCTAACCATGTAGCTCTGCTTGCTCTTCTGACTGAGCTCTGGAGACAGCAAGCAGCTGGGGGCCTAGGGAAAGGTCTATGTTTGGTACAGCTGTTCACAAAACATGTGGCCTAGTTCCTGTATGTCTCCACTGAGGCTGCAGCCTGGTCTGAGCATGCCTGTCTGTGTGAGCCCTCTCCCATGGTGAGCCAGAGCTTTTAACTGCCTGTTCTGCTCTCAAAGTGGGGGGTTGAGACACCAGATTGTCATGGTGTCTGTGCCCAAATCTGGCTGTTATTGGAGAAATGGTCAAGATGACATTGAGGCCCTGCCCATCTTATAGAATTAGATCTTGCAGCAGGACCCCTCTAGGGGTGCCTGACCCCTTCAGCAAGCAGTATCAAGAAGAACTGAGAACTTCCACTCCATCAGCATGTCTGTTCTCCTTTCTAGGTGTTACTCTCTCCAGACATGGATTTTGATCAGTCGGAAAGCGACCAGGATATTTCAGGACTCCAGGGAATGAGCCAGAAGATGAAGCAACCAAGCTATCAAGTGGTCATCTGACAACACTGAGACAAGGGATGTGGAGGAAGGCAAATAGCACTGTGACCCTTGAGCTGGCTGAGGGAGGGCAGCGTGGGGAATGCCAGTTGATCCCTATAGATCTGCAGAGGTCCTTTTGCCTGCTGCATCTAGACCTATCCTTCTGCAGCTGTCTCTTTGGATGGTATCTGTACACCCTGTACAGGCTTGAGCAGTATCTGCTTTGCCTGTCTGACCCTAACCTGTACACATGCAGGCACATTGAGGTTAGGGATACGGATATGTACTTCCTCTGGCTGGCCAGCTGGGTGTAACTTTTTTGTCAGGGCTAGAGACTGAAATCAAAAGATTGTCTGCTTTTTTTTTTAATGGAAAAGAAAAATATCTATCCTGTACTACCTGAACTGTGACACTTTTATATGCACAATACTCTAATTGGTTTGCAATATGTATTTAAATATCTTGAATTGGGAAGATTGTCTCGGTGGATCTGATCCTTTTTACTGTTTTATAAGGAATGCAATAAATACTTGATCTAAACCTGCTTCATAAATGAAGTGCCTTCATCTGCTTAGTATTTTACAAAACCCTAATGCTGGAAAGGGGAGGAAGGGGATCTGTTGAAATCTTTCCTGACCAGTTCCTCCCCGGGCAGGTTGTCTCTCTGCAGCAAGGCTGCCCTAGTCAACCTACAGAAGAAGAGCCGAGCCACAGTGCTCAGTTTCTGTAGGTGGGCTGTATAAGCCACTTCAGTACAAAGACCTGGTGCTGCAGCACCAACCTGTGCTGGACTCCAGACCAGAACAGACTTGGAGATTGATCCCAGTTGCCACCTTACAGGTCAGTGTTTACTGGGAGCTAGAAGCTGACTCTTTCCTTTTACTTAGTTTAAAATAAACAGATAAAATCTCTGCAGGACTTGATTCAAAAGCTAGAGCTGAAGAGTCAATTGGAGCCCCATTAACCAGCCCTGATCTTTGGGGGGTAAAGGAGTGGCCTCAGGTAGGACTGCTGCAGGAGAAGACACCTTTTTGCTCCAAGTGTGAGGTGGAGGGCTTTGCCCTTGCTCCTTTGTTAACATACTCTATTCATCTATAAACACACAAAAATGCAAAACACTTTGCAGCTCTCCTGGGGGGAGAGAGGGAGAGACTGAGCACAGAGCAGCTGCGTAATGTGCTCCCAGGCTGGGTGCAGATACACAGCTGTGATGAGACCCAGAGTCCAAATAGTGACAAGTCCTCAGAGCAGGGCCTGATCCAGGATTCACTAAACTGAACCAACAGACCTGGCTGAGCCATAGACAAGCTTTGCTTATTGTGAGACAGTCCTCAGAAGTGTTGGGTGGGAATTATATTTTATTTTCCTTCCTTCCTTCCCTCCCTTGTATTTTCACAAGAAAACACTCCTTATTAAGAAGTAGAAAAGAAAGGATTTGGATTTGCTAAATTAGGCAGATCTAGGCTTCTAAAAGCTGAGCTGTGAGCATGTGAAGTTGAAGGGGGAGGGGTGTTCACTTTCTTTCTTAACTTCAAAGTAGTTTAGAAGCATTAGATGCAAATCAAAGTCTTGCATGCCCCTTAGTGAACTAGACACGCTTGGCTATGCTTGCAGCTGCACAGCCTTCTACTGTATTTCTGGAAATGATGTCCTTTTTTTGTTTCTTAGTTACTTAATGAAAGGTCAAAACCCTACTTGTGGTGGCACATCAAATGGCTTTTGGAACACATGGCACACAGCTCTGAATACATTATTTATATTGCCTAGTGAAACCAGTTTCACAATGGGACTTTTGCTTGTCTGTCAGAGTTCTGCACTTGTAAGGGCTGGAACAACTCTTATGCTGTTGTCTTGATTGAAAATAGATTAAGACAGCTGCTTTGTTAGAAACTTGCTCCCTGTTTTGAGATGTACTGGTATTTTGGGTTTTGTTCTTGCTACAGGGCTGTACAGTGCAATGCTGCAGTATGTGAAAAGTGCAAAGTCAGCCAAAGCAAAGCCCTTGTTCTAGAATGGAAGGTGGGTGATGCAATCTTCATCTTAGCCCTTGGTAGAGGCTGGCTGAGGAGGCTCACAAGAGGAAATACTGTGATGTTGGGGAAGGTTGTCCTTCCCTAGCTTTGTGTAGCCAGTGCTGCTTCAGCAACCCTCGATTCAGGAGTCCTGTCCCCCAGTCTGAAACGGTGGTGTGCAATTGTTTCCATTGAACTCCCAAGTGATTGCTCAGCCCTCATTCCTGAGCTGTCTGAGCAGCTAACAATCTTTAACCGTTAACTTTAACTGCAAAGCAAGTGGCCTGTGACCCTCTTGGAGACAAGAACAAATGCGTGCCTGTATGTGCAGTTGTTGCAGCATGCTTCCTGGGAGCAATCTGTGCTGCAACAAAGGGCTATGAGGACCAGGCCTGGAAACGTTCTCCTTCAGAGAGAGGGAAGTGTTGTGATGCCCCGTTTATAGATGGGGAAAGCTGGAGTTCACAGTCCATGACCTGCCTTTGCTCTTACTGCTCTTGGGGCAGCAGGAGCACGAACTCTGGTTTCCCGTGTCCTGTGCTACTGTGTTTAAAGGCTGGATCAGTCTTCTCTACATGGTTAAATTCTCAGTTTAATGTGGGGTAGAACCCTAGGGTCTGTTCACCTAACACACTTCTTGCTTCCTTCCAAGTGTACAGAGGCTAGAGAACATCACTGACGTTTAATTTTCCACTGAAATTACTTTGCTTCCCAACCTACTGTTAACTAACTTGTGAGTGGTTCTTCCAGCCATCTGGTAACATAAGCTTGTTCAGCAGCATAAAACATACATAACCTTAGCTTCAAAGCTCGTTTTATCTTTGCCAAATGAAAGCTTCACTGCAGTGTTCACTGTAAAATATTTATTGTGAAATGGATAACTGGAGCCTTAATGAGAACTTGAGTATATTGCTTCAGGTGCTTCATATGGCTGGGAAGTTGGACTTGATCACTGTTCTCTTCATGCCCTGAAAGAAGTAGTTTTCCTTGGCTGAAGGAGGAGGAGGAAGAGAAGTGATGATGCACCTGAAGCATTAGCAATATATGTGTGTGTGTGTGTGTATATATATATATATACACACACATATCTATATACAGGAGAGATGAGAGGAGAGCCTAAGCCAATCTCTCCTCGTAGCAATACACTTGAATACCAAAACGTGGGAGGAGAGTGGAGATTTCAAAGAAATCTCTTTTCAGTAAGGACAGTATAAAAACGACACCTGCCAAACCCTGGACTGTCTAGAATTTCACTGCCACTATCCTGTTTACCCTGTGCTAGTGAAATGGGAGGCTGTTTGGAAATAGGCTGAGTGATCTTCCCACTGTCTTCTTGGGTAGAAAAGTGAACTTCACAGATACCCTTTCTCATCACATTTCTGGCCCACAAGGACGTTGCAGAGCATTAACCTTTTTGGTTATTACTTGCTCAGGACTGTGCTGAGTGAAGGTCTTGCTTTCAGTTCTCCCTTGCATGAAAGCTATTTCTCAAGATAGCTGGGCCCAAAGCAGTAACTTGGTGTTTTGTTCCAAAGCAAAAGCCTTGGCATGAGTTTTACACTAACTGGGCTCTCTGTAAGGATCTTCCAGCATGCAGTTAAATCTAGCTGGTTGCTTTTGGCTGATTTCCTCTTCCCCACAACACACAGTATGAATAAGCAACCATGTGTGTTACCTGCTCTGCTACCACAGTGCTAGCAGTACGAACTAGATGATCAAGCAACTGGAGAATCACCACCCCACCCCCAGCAGCTGGAGCTGCTACAGTTTTACAATGTAAAACAATGATTTAACTGTTAAATATGCAAAAAATCAGTCGAGACTGAACATATTTCTGTAGGTCTCTGGCAACTCTGTTTTATCCTAACACATGGATATCATTTAGCTCCTGGAGGTGCTTCCACACCCACCCTCCTTCCTTTCAGTTCTGGAGAGGCAGAGTATACATGAGCTCAATTTGGCCTTACCATGTAAATGTCTTTGTGGTTATCAAAAACTTCCCTGGCCAAGTTCTCTACTAAGCAAACTCGTCTGTGGCTGATCTATAGCATTATTTAGTGCTGCCTCACTTTAAAATAGACGACAGCCTTGCAGTTTGGGTTTCAGAGGTTTCTTTGCAGAGCCGCACCACCTGCAGTGGGGGTGGCTGGTGGACCCTTCTGTAACCTCCTGCTGCCAAATTCCTGCTGTATATAAATTCCTGCAGTGTAAGGAAGGAGAATGAGCCAGGCGAAATTGGGATGAAAATTTTTTGACAATTTGGAGTAAACAAAGACTTCCTCCCTGATCAGAAAAGCAGCTAGAAGTGTCTAAACTCAAGAGGCTGCTTTTTAGGGTCATAAGCTATCATGGGTGTTGCTTCATCATCCTTTAGGGGATTTAAGTCTCTGCTAAGCAGAAGTGATGCTCTGCTCAAGGAGGTGGCAGGTCTGTTGGAAGCTCACAGTGGAACTGTTTCTCTCTAAGGGAGTCAAGACTCAAGAAGTCACTAAACCTGCAATGTTATTTAAATGAGATGCTTCATGGAATGGGAGCCTGCACCTCTCCTGCTGCTGAAAACCAGAGGTGCTTTCAAGCATACAGCCTGTGTGCACTGAGACAGCAATAAACCACATGAAGGTTTTCAGCACTGTTTCAAGGGTCCGTAGTGGTGCAGGGAACGTCGTGTTTAGTGGTAAATCCAGGCCTCATCACAATAACCGAGAAAGCAATACCCACTTGTGGCCTGTTGATTTAAGGTTCTGATTTCTTTGTTATCTCTTTGATGCTAATGGGTCACTGCAGATTAATATCCACCCACCTCTCCTCTCTCTCTCTTTTCTTTCCCCAGAGACTAGGGTTGGAGCAGGTGCTCCAAGTCACTTCTTTGCAAAGCGTATCACCCAAGGTTGTTTCTAGATAGGCACTACGCTGTATGATCTGTGCCTCTTACCAACCAGCTGACTCACCAGCCCCTGGGGGTATTGCACAGATCCCTGCATGGGTTTATTTTGAGGCCAGCAGCTCTCTACACTGTTCAATATGAGTGCTGGCCCACTTATCCCTCCCTTCCTACTGGGAAAGCACCAACCATGCTTTTAACCATGTCCTCAACCCTTCCCCCCAACCTTTTTGTCTTCAGGAATTTGATGAACAATGTTCATCTAGCATGAGAGAGAGACAGCTGATTTCCAAGGGCAAAAAGCCTTGGTTTCTTTGGCACCAAAAAGTAAAGAAATATTCATAAGTTGCCTAATTCTAGAGGCTTCAGAAGGGAACCGCTGTCACACATGCTGCTGCAATGCATTGCTGTGATTGGTCTTAAAGGCTGTTAATTGTCCCAAAGGTGGTTCCTGTGTCAAAAGGATGAGAAGCCAAATAGTCTTTGTAGCTCCCATCGATCAGTTTGTCCGCATTGTTTTTGGCAAACCAGCAGTAAACTTCCTGCTGGCCATTGTAGATCCTCCTCTGCTTCCACACAACAGGAACGAGCCGTCCCTTCACTTTCAGGGTATTTGTAGAGTTTGGCTTTAATGCTTCAGTTTGATTCTGACCAACCTGCTGATGACTTGTGTTTAGAGATTCCTGAAGAAGTTTAACTTCATGGTTCAAGAACTGACCTGCAAGGTAAGATAAAATAGCATCCATGACTGGCTGTTTTGTGCCTGTTTTACAAGTTTTTGGTTTTTTTAATAGGCCATGTTTTGAGGATCTTTGGGTATGGGGTTGTAAATGGCTTCTCTGCAACAGCAGGATGAATCTAGGTTCTGTAATTCTTTTCTAAATCTCACAAACAGAGATTAGAATAAAACTGTTTCTTTTTTCACTTGTCAAGATACATTACCTGAGCTAAAGAGCTTTCCAAGCTGCAAATAGTAAGTTCCCTTCTGTGGGCCACAGTTACTAGAGGATAACAACCCATACAATGCCCATCATCGGCAAGCAGAAGGAAGATCTAGGCCTGAAGCTCCAAGTTCTCTTCTCTTGCCTTCTTGTAGGCCAAACCTAAGTTTGAGTTTAGAGGTTTGTGCATGCAAGTGGCCTGAATCCAAAACCCACTCCTTAATGGATCATCTCCTGCTTAACCTGGAGGTGCCTGAATGTCACAGGATCTATGGCTTCAGTCTTAGAGTTCTGCACCTGTACATGGCCGCAAACATCACTGCTTCTCCTTGGCTGAAAGAACCCAACCATCTAGTCATTCTCTGAGCCTACCTAAAGTATAGTTGCTCTCAAAATGTGGGGATGGCTCTTCTTTCACTTCACATTTGAAAGAAAGGGGTCACAAAAAGTACCAAAGTTTCTTGATTTCAGTCAGGCTTAGGTGTAAACAGCTCAGTCCTGCAAAAACAGACCCCCTGGACATGTGCAAGTACAGTACATAAAGGCTAAGCCAATGATCTCTGGCAATACACTAGCTCTGTCACTAGAGCTCTTTCAGAATCTGCAAAACCCCAGCTGACTGTCCTCTCTGCCTAGAGTCAAACTCTACTTTCCAGTGTTCCTGAGAGCATGTTAGCCACTGGGCTATTCTAAATTAGGACTACTGTCAGAGAATCTCTTACTAGTGCCTTACACAGGGTTCTTGCAGAGTATTTGGTTTCTGTCTCTGTACTGGGATCATCAAGCATGTGTATTCTAATGACAACTATTAAAAATCATAAAAAGAGCTGGAATGTAAATGTATGTGGCACAGCCACATAGCTAGGATAGTGGGAACTAGCTGATAAAGAAAAAGATGGGAGAGTAGTTGGGGATACTAGCAGCAGAGAAGTTGTTTGAGAGTGGATCTAAAAGTCTCACCTGGGAACTTAATCCCAACGTGCCTTGTTCATTACTTCTTGTCTCTGTCCTTTGAAACTGTTTGGAAGGATCATTTTTGTCTGGTTTACAGCTCTAAATCTGAGAACCTGTTACCTACCCAGTAGCCCATGGGAGTCAGAAGAGAGGCCTTTACTGTTGGAGATGTAGAACCCCAGGTGATTCCTCTGGTATGGGGCTGGCTTCTTGTAATGGTGGATGAGGATGACAAAGCTGATTGTGTCTCGTATTGTCACAGTGACGTTGGAATTGGCAGAGATGGAAACCTCGAGGCTACTGCTTCTCACGACAGCACTCCGATCACAGGACAGAACAAGTCTTTCCCCATCATCCAGGATGATTCTTTTGGGTGTGATCTCTAGATAAGATCTCTGTGGCTTATTGCTGAGGATAGTGATGGTGCTGAAGTAAGTCCGATGCTTCTTGTGGCCGTTGGGTGGTGCAGGAGCTCCAATTAATTGCCCATTCACAGTTACACCTTGCAGGAAAACAATCAATACATGAACGCTGGAACCAAGAACAGGTCTATTGTCTCAAAGATACAAGCCTTGTAACCAAGGACATGCAGATTCACCATCTCAAGCTCAATTATTTCACCTACCAATATTCAAAACAGTATAATCAATCTGTTAGAAAATTATTACCTTATATAAAGCACCTAAATTTACCCAAGCTCAGAAACACTGGCCTTCCCTGGAGACAGGTGCCCCAAGCCCCATTAGTCCTAACGTTGTGTACACAGTACTACAGGATAGGATCAACTGCTCCTCAGCACAGCCATTTCCTAAGCTCTGTTCAACCTCAGACCCATCTATGATCGAGACAACGATCTGCAGGGATTTTGAGCCACATAAGAAAAATATTTATCTTCCTGACCAACCATGATATAATTTTCTTAGACCACCTAATTGTTGAGGCATCACTCAAACCTAGGCAAATATATCACATCTTGGAGGACTAAGAAAACTGTCAGGCCTACTTTTCCTCATATTACCAAGTGGCATAGGGACTGAACTTCTAGTAAGAGGACCTAGGTGTATCTGCATGCTCCTGTCTCAAAGAATCTCAAGAGCAGTAGACAGTTGCAGTTTGATGTCCGCCTAAGGAACAAATTAGCCTGGGACACCCCAAGTAAGGGTTACTACCTTAGCTGACACACTGAAGACTGAGCAGGACCTCAGTAGAGGGAACAGCCTGACCTGCAACAGTCTGAGGTGGTGTTGAACCTCCTCAGGTGGCAGTGTAAGAAATTCAGGTTCTCTTTGTGCCACTGCAGAAAAGGACCCTGAACCCTGCACTCCCATTGGGATATTTCAAGCTTCACCAGTGCTGCCTTTCCCACTTCCCTCAGTTTTGCCCCAAAAGAACCACTTTTGAGTAGTCTACGGTGCAGATCCCACTGAGTCAAATAAAGCCTAGATGTTCACAGTAAGATTTCCAATCATTCTCACAGGTTTTGTGACTTGCTGTCCAATAAGACACTGTCTCATTTCCCACAGGCCTCTGAACAGCCTCTGGGCAGTAACAGTAAAGGAGGAGACTTGTTGCTAACCCAAGCTAGACCCAAGCCATCAACACTGAGATGAACTATTTCCATATCCCAACATTCCCAGGGGGATCTCTCATTTCTGTCTTCATAGACTCAACTTGCTAGTGCTACAGAGTCTGTTTTCCTCAAGCTCATTTTGCATTTCGGCCACAAAATTGTTCAAGCGGTAGCACAAACACAGTCTGTGAAAGAAGTTTAAGGGAAATGTTGCCAGGAGCTAGATCTTATTCACTAAGGCATGAGCACAGAAACATGGAGGGTAGACCACTGCCACACAAAACAGAATCCTTCTAACTTTATTGTGTGGTTATTTATCTTCTTTGTAAAACAAGTCTGTGCATTGTCGCTGGTTTTGGCACCCCTTCCTCCCACTGTTTCCCTGCTCAGAACATAATCTGCTTATTAGTTGCACTGCTTGGAATTCCAGATCGGATCAGACCACAGTTCAGGCCCCTGAGGATCAGACTGGCTTGGGCAAAGCAGATCATGAGTTCTGTGTGTTTTCTCAAGGCTGTCATGGCTTGGTAACCAGTTTGGTAGTCTCTTCACTGAAACAGCCTCAGTGCTTGTTGGGATACTTCACTCTGTCCTGAAGTGAACAGTACTGTAAGAGTGAAGTTCCAGTAACAGAGCCATTTTGGCGAGTCCAGTTCTTTTATTTGCATGTTGTGACTTTGTAACTAGAGAGCTGATGAAGTTGTGCCATCAAAGAAACCCACTCTCTCTGCGCCAGAAAGCTGAATCCCCCTGAGTAATCTCTCACAGGGAGGTGGCTTCATGGCTTATGCAAACACTACATGCAGGTTGCGAAATGCCTGTGTGGCTCTTCGTTCAGCCGTGGCTGTTGTAGCACTGGTCAAGTGCAACCCCCTGACCATACTGGATCAGGAACTGACCTCTCCAGTCTAGCTGGACTGAAAGGGTGCAATGTGGGTCTCTTGGCTGTTTGCATGTAATTGATTCCAGTCAATGAATACCTGAACAAGGAAAAGTTTGGATACATATCAATGCCAGTTCTTCCTATGGCTGGGTGTGCTCTGTTGACAAACTCTTCTGAATTGTGTATGTAGCAGTGGCCATGTCTCCTTCTTGCTCAGGATTTCTGTGAATTTACCCAATAAGCTATGATAAAGTTGGAGGTGAATAAGTGCTAGTGAACAGTCTACACGTCCTCCTAATCTAGGGGGTCAGAGCCAGAAAACTGGTGTGCACCAATTTTCTATTGCCTATCCAGAACAGAGACTTTCTCTAACCTCCTGTCACTTTCCTGTCTATGAATCACCTTGGTGCTTAGCCTTATTGCTACAGAGCTCGCCTTAAACTTCAGTTTTCCTCCACAAGCAACTGCTTTACTTAGCTGCTCACCAGATTCCTTATGATCAGAGACCAGTCGCAGAATGTCCCCTGGTTCTCCGTCAATATTGAAGCAGACAGAGAACTTGCTGGAGGGAAAATCAATGACAAAGTGAGGGTCTCCATCCGCTGAGAAGACATAGGAAAAGAGACAAATGTGAGAGACTTACACAGAACTGCACTGTCCAAGAATGTAACAAAACCGCTTTTCAATGTGTGTTTGTCCTTGTTTTTTCTAAGACCTCCTGGTTTGTTGTTTTTAGAGGGCTGGATGGCAATTGCCAGGGAACACCAAGTTTTGCTTTGTTTTTCACACAGATTGTTTTGTTTTTTCTCACAGAAGAGGTTGGGTTTTCAGTGAAAACTGAGAACCCAAAGCAGTCTAGGTGAAAATCATATTTTCTTCCTGGAATATCATTTCAGTGATTTATGGCAGTTATCATGCAGGTGTTTTTACTCCTCCGTACTTTGTTGGCAGGCTATATCCCCCACAGCACACAAAAATGTACCTTCTAACCAAGAACCGCTGCATCGGCACACCTCACACTGAACCTTCCTGGCACTAAATATCAGATTGGAGCAGTCAACAGCAGATATTACACAATCCCACAATCCTTATTTTTCAACAATACTTGACCTATCATCAACCACCAGGTAGGTGTCATTTATAAGACAAGCCAAACCCCTAGTTTTCAAGGTAAATTTGACCTTATCCAGTGAGATTCAATTCTAAATTCTTAATCCGGTCTTATTCTTCACTGTTTATTGTATGAAAAGGACATTAAGTAGAGGTGCAGAACCAACAGGAAAATAGTAAATCACTATAGAATTTTCTTTTTTCTTCCTTCAACATTTTTTGTCTCAGCAACATTACTTTATAAAACTTTTTTGACTAGGACTAGTAGAGAGGGAACATGCTTCCTGTTCTCCCCTAATCTACAGAAGTCTCCAACATGAGGATCAAGTGTTGTAGATCATCTGCCTTGCTCTGTTTCCTCATACTTCTCATTACTGATCCTCTCTGTATTTTGGTTTTGTTTTCATTTTCCTCCCTACTCTGCAGATCTAGTAAATAGGATTTTGGTTGATCCATCAGGATGGTTATACCACAGTGGCATGCAACCGAGGTTTCCATAAAGTGACCATTATTATTTTGGATTATTAAAGGCATGAAAACAGGCACTGACCTGAAGTTTTGGAGATTCTAATTCTTTGTTTATCTTCCTGTCTGCGTATACCTAGAAGTGGGAAAGGAAAGCTGTTACAATTACTTATTGAGCAGCAGAAAAAGCCATAGTATAATAATATTCCCAAAATATTATTTAGCAAGATCATGCGACATATTCCTGCAGCTACTTCAAGCTTCATTTAGAATACCAATTTTTCTCCAACAGTTTCTACAGAGCAGTAAGTGCTTCAAGGGTTTGTCAGGTGCCTAAGAGGTTTGCTTAGTTACCCAGCCCACAGTTAGCAAAATCAGTATGAAAATCTCAGCTTTCTGCTTATCACCTCTCAGTTCGTTGGCTAGATCATCCCTGTTGCCAAAGTCAGCCATGATACATTACCTATGTGAAAAAATTTCGTACCAGCACGTGGTTATTTTTCTGTCGTACCTGGTGGTGCCTTATGTCCCTGCAAGCTCTGCAACTTTTCACCAATGCCATCGGTAGAAGGGCTGACAAACTCCTCTTGAGGTGGTTCTGAATGGAGCCCAGCCTCTTTCATCTTCAGAACGGTGAAGGGAGTAACAAAATTGTAAGTCAAGGCCATTGACTTGGCTTTCTCCATCAAATAGTCTTTTTCCCGATTGTCATTACTCTTCAGCCGAGACTTGAGCAATTCCTTGATGGTGAGGTAACTCCATGCCCTCTCAATGTAATTTTTATCACCTTTTCCATCTTCCAGGCCAGGGACACCTCTGATGTCATTCCTGCTAGGCAGGTCAATAGCCACATCTGTTTTGAGGAGGATGTACTTCTTGGAGTTGCTAGCAGTCACCTCTACATGGAGACTATCTGAGGTGTGGTTGATAAGTTTGCCAGCTATTACAATTTCAGAGCCATTGAAGTAGTTAGGGAAGAAGTTCTGGGTGACTTGCTCCACATTATCTTCAGGGTAATCAACACGGATGTCAGAGAGAAGGGGTGTTCCTATTTCATCATAGAACCTTAAACAGAGACACATTTCTCACCATTAGTACTGTTCATCCAAGTGTATGCACACACTCTTGCACTTATACATGGCCAAGAATACAGTCAGACTATCAAATATGGCTCCTAAGATGTTCAGGAGCAGTTAGAGCTCCCAGGCCCCAAATTTAACTACTGCATCCACTGTAACTGCACCCAGGGAGATGGGGCAGTCTCTACCCTTAGAGATTTTCAAACTTGAAGTGAACAAGGCCCCAGCGAATCTCACCTAATTTGAAGTTAGCTCTTCTCTGAGCAGAAGGCTGAATTAAATAACCTCCAGTGGTCCCCTTCAACCAAAATTATTTTCCACCTCATTTTAGTTTTCCATGTTTCTTAGGCATCTAAACAGAGTCTCTTAAGTTCAGAATGTTCAGGAGCATCCCAGCATCAACTACTTTCCACTATGACTCCGAGCTCTGCAAGGAGGTATTTGTGACCACTTACATTTGCTTAAGAGCACCTGTCCGTTACAAGTAGATTCTTGGCTTCTCAGGCTCACAGAAAGCACCCTAGTTATTTCAAAATATAATTAGAAGAGATGCTGTCGCCTACAGTTTTCTAGTGGTATTTTGCATGGTATTCCACAGCCAAAAACTGTAAGACCAAGACGTTAGGTCCCCCAAAGCTCGAGGGTACCTGAACCAAAGCTTCTATATCACTGGAAGAGCCCTAGATACTACTGGTTGGGATGGTCAGTGTAGGACAGGCAGGAATACGGTTTTCTGAGGGCCAAAGGAGAAAGAAACATCAAAAAAGAATCTCACTATGCCCCATAAATGAGGACATTTCCAAGGAATGGAGGAATCCTAACTACTAAATACAGATGGCCTGGCAGAAAAGAACTCACTGCTACCTTTTGGCTGATTTTCTGTTGGAGCAAGTACATGGCTTCTGTGGAACAAAAGAGCTTAACCTTATAATGCCTCGTTAACGTGACTACCACCATACTTCTGAGAATACCTTGCACTGGACAGGCCACAAAGCTTTTACAAGACATCAAGGCTTAGGTTTACAGCACTGTGTTTTCCCTGCAGCAATGTGCTTTTGATGAATCTTCCCAAGCTGCTCCAAGAATGCCATATTCCCATTTAAATGCCAGACTCCTCATCTCTTGGCAAGTCATATTAGTCTAATTTGGTAAATAAACAAAGAATTGGCCTCAGCACATTTTTAGTTCAAGCTGCATTTATTTTTCACGTCTGCTTAAACAGATTGTCTGGAAGCTAGAGTCACACTTTGTGTTTTATTCTCTCTCCAAGAAAACCCAAAGCCTGAATTGGTTGACTTTCTTCTAAAGCCTCTTTGAGCACTCTATATCTTTGATTCAGACCTTGTCACATATTAAAACATGATGAGTTAAACCTGAGCACTGTGAAGTAACTCCTGGGTTGTAACAAATGGTGGAGCGAGAGAAACAACCTGTCTTCTAGTACAAAGCAAGGAAGTATCTGTGTAAAAATACAACCCACTGACCACATGAACAACATTGGCACCCACATAGATTTTCCCTCCAACAGTGATTTGAATTAGACTCCATTAAGTGATTGTGCTTTTCTGTAGAAGTTTGGCACCAGAAGCCAAATGGGTTTGCCATCACTGAGCTTGATAAACACTGAGCTGTTAGTCAGAGATGTTTGAACAAGTACTTGCAATGCTGGGTCCCTGTGGCCCAATCAATCAGCACAACCTTCACTTACCAGGGAATGCCAATTGCTATCCAAAATGCATGTTCTGAGAAGCAAATGACATGGGCAGAGTGGCAGATGGATCTTCAGAATTTGGTTTAAAAGGAAGACACTCCTGTCCATGCAAATCACCACAGGAGGAAAAGCTCTAGTGGAAGCTCACGGTGTCAATGCTCCAGATGAATTAGACCTAGGCAAGAGGTCTCTGCTCAATGAGTGCCTCTTTTTGGTTTCTGAGGTTCAAAACACTAACATTTGGGGAGTGAAAGCCAAACATTTTCGCTTGGAAACACTGACACACTGACTGACTTTTTAGACAGAGCTGTGGTTCAAGTATCTTTGTGCTGTCCCTCACTAGCGTCTTCCGTTGGACTACAGCTCCCTGATCACAGATGAGGAGTATAATCTGGTCCTAGTGAACGATAAGGATTATAGGAAACTTGTTAGGAGTTTGGATTACAAAGAATGAAGGAATGAAGTGGCTATACAATCATCCCAGGAATGACCCTTGTATATTTTTCTAAGTCAAGTATTTTGGAGTTTGCACAAAAGGTTATTTTTTTAAAAATACAGAAATAATTTTCTGCCCAAAATTGGGATCTTCATTCCAGAGCCACTCCATGCTGTCTATGTGGTCAATCTGAAGTGAGTAATGCATCCTTTCCACCCTCCATTCACCTGCAGAGAGGTGGCACTCATCCCTCCCACGTCTCCAGGTTTACATGCTCAAACCAGTGATCTGAATTAGGGAAACAAAATACCTTTTTCTGAGGGGCTGGGAAGCTCCAGTACAGCTCAGGGGGTCTGATAGGAAGGAGACAATTTCTGGGCAGGCATCCTCAGTATCTGAGCACACTCTGCCTGTCTCAGCCCGAGTTGAGTCTCAGAGGACCCCCATCTCTTTCAATGCCTCCTTAGAGGATTTACCTACCCAAAACCCTTGCCCAGAGAACCGAATGCAGTTACAAGCACAGAAAAAGCAGAACAAACCCCTTGAGGTAGCTGGCTGCGTCCTCATCCTCCTGGAAATGTCTTGTCATGCCACAGTTCTCCAGTGCCATCCTCTCCAGCAGTTTGTGGTCCACATCATTGCCAATGCCAATGGTGAAGAGGCAGAATTTATCATGAATGGCATCCTTGGTGTTGCTGAGGATTTTGGACGACTGTGTTTCCCCAACAGTGGGCCTCCCATCCGTGAGAAAGATGATCAAAGACACACTCCTGGCATCAATGTCATTCTGAGCAATGTAATCATTTAGCAGCTTTGCACCAGTCTGGACAGCACTGTTAATATTAGTCCCTAAAAAAAGTACCAAAATGATTAGCTCATTTCTCTTTCTAAGAGTGGAACAAATAATTTCCCCAAGATCCCTTTAGTACAATGACAGCAACTCTGTTCATCAGGATGTTCCTTTTCTCTACATAAGGTTGCACGAGCACTTTAATTTAGTTCAGCTGTGTTACTCAGCGCCAGTTTGGGATAGCTGTTTATAGTCTCATGAATTGAATTATGAATTGCAGTTTATTATGCGAAATTGCTGTATCCTTGAATGTCTCAATGTTCAATAATCAGCCATGGTAAGCAGAGTCACAACACATACTATATTCTGCTGGTACACACAAAAATAGTTAAACTAAATTACAGGACTCTCCCAGATGATATCTGAACTAGGAAAACAAGTTCTGCTCATTTTGTCTGAAAGGCACAAGATTCAGAGAAAGGGGAAAAGCCTTCAAATGGGAAAACAAGTGGTTGGGTTTGTTATTCAAACCCCAAAGGCTAACAAAGTTTAAAGGGAAGAGAAATGGCTTTATTAACTGATGAGTATATTTTCACAAAACAACTGGCTAGCGAAGAATGGAGCTGCCTGAAGTGGGAGGGAGAAAACAGAACATAAATAAAGGAACTGATGTATGTTAGAAGAATAGCCATGAAAAGGATCCAAGCCTACTGTGTATTCAGAAAAAAGCAAGCAGAAAAATGAGTACAGGTATCTCCTTGCTCTGTATTTCTTGTGATAATCAAAGAAAAGAGGGATTGGTTGTGGAACTTTTGCAAGAGCAGTACATCTGGGTTAAAAACAGCTCTCAGAAAAAAAACAGATGAAAAGGGTTAAGAGTCAGACACAACAGATTCCTGGGGGTCCAGAAGGGGAGATCTAGGGAGGTTATCAGCAAGGATGTGCTAGCAGGTCTGACCATCCCTCATGTACCTAGAAACCTAGGGTGCACAGCTGCAGTGACTGCAGCAAGACAAGGAACAGGAAAGGGGCCAAAACTTCTGAAAAGTCCTCAAAATCCAGACTGTGTTTTTTGCAGAATGGTTTTGAACCCTGCACCTAAATAGCCTAATATTAGTCTCAGTCTCCATCCAGACCCAAAATTTCAGAAATAATATTTTCCCCAGAAACAAAAGAAAAACATCTCATGCAGCAGATTGTGTCATTCCAAACCCAGCCACATCACAGAGCTACCAAGCACTGAAAACTGCCTTTTGCCACATGCACAAATATTTAACAGCAATATTTTGTTCCCATTTCTTTGGGATGAGAGTATGACACAGCAGTGTAAGTCCAGGATGTTCTTTGTGTGTTTGTGATCTGTGAGCCTGAGCACATTCACTGGAAGATACTCAAGCAACAGCACCTTGATAGGGAAAATGCAGAGTCAGCCAAAACTAATGTATCACTGGCCTGTGGTGGAGAATCCCTGCACCATCCTGTTAAACCTAAGTTAATAATTTCCTTCTACTTTTGTTCTCTGACAAGTTCATGGGCAAACTCAGCTGGTTCCTACACAGCACTTTTGGCATGTGAGGAGTAAAAGCTTTGTACTCTGAGTATAGTCTCACTATTGGTAATTGTTTAACTGGGCAGGTCCCTTGACCACTTCCTAAACTCTTGCTCTCACAATATAAACAGTACAGCAAACCATCCTGTTTGCTGTGTTTTTCCATCAGAAAGTTTCCTTTACTAGAAGTGGCCACTGCTCAGGGGCAGCCATGGGAAGACCTTGTCTGACCTTCAACCAGCTGTGAGTGCTTGCATGGGGGAGGATTTACATAGGTCATTTTGCAGTGCTCTGCTTACCTTGGAGTGCTCAGCTAGGATGGGCATAGCTGCCAAAGTATGTTTGATTACAAACCTTACTATGTTTTTTATATATTTGTGTCCTTACAAGAGGCCACTGAATCAAATTCAAAATCATGCCTGCACACTGCCACTGTTCTGGGGTCTCCTCATCTCCCCTCTTCCCTCCTGGCAATAAGGCACAAGCAAAACAGGACAAGAAATTCTTAAATGTCATTGTAGCTGCTCCTCAATGGAGACAAGATGACAGTACTAGGTGGGAAACTAGTTCTTGCAGAAGGCAATCCCACAGCCCACACTGGGTAGTCCATCCCTGGAGTTTCCAGCCCAGGCAAAACCATGTGCCTCCTTTCACACAGACTTTCAGAAACTGAACAAGGTCTGGCCCTGTGTGTCCTTCACCAGGATATGGTTGGGTTTTTTTTCCTGTGCCATCAAGAAATAACCTTGGGAACATTTCCACTCCAAGGGTCTCACCAGATAAATGGGAGAATGGGCCCAATTTGACTTTAATAAATATGTCAGGTCCTATGACTGGATCTGAGGGACACCCTCCCATCGCATACACTGATAAAGGGCACATACCCTTTTGTCACATAACTCTGAGGGGAGGTGGGGAAGGGGCCCCCTTGTCCCATGACCTAAATCCTTTTATTGCTACATGCTACAGGACCACATTCATCACTCTCCATTCTGTTGTAGTTAACTGGATAGCAAAATTAATCTTGCTCATATCTCTAGATCATACCTCCAGTAGGCGACATGTTATGAATGTACTTTTTGGCATCTCTTATATTATTTGGAGTAACTGGGACCAGCTGGTCCTGCTGCCAAACTTTTATTCGGTTGGAAAAACCAATGATATTGAAGTGGTCTTCAGGCCTTAGGTCCTGGAGAATTGTGAAGAGAGCTTCTTTGGTCTAGAAAGAGAAGAGAAAAGAGACCAGTAGACACAACTGTCACTGCTTTAGTGGGCAAGAATTTAATTCTTAAGATGTTTACTGATTTTACAGATATTCCTACACTGCCAGTTTAGCTTATGAAAAAAATTGGAATGTCCTTCCCTGTCTCAAGGCCTGACCTCTGTGGTCCCAAGCGCTACGCAAATATAAGACAAAAGAACAACTCTTGCCCAAAAGATCCTGCAAAGCTGTGAGACACATGTCTAGGCCTAACTAAGCTTAAAAATCATGCACAACAATTAGGATCAAAGCTCCCTGTGACTGGGACAACCATTCTTTAAACTAAGGGATACTGAATAATTTTGACTAATACCAAAAACCTCGTGGAGTTCTTCTAAAGCCCTCTAGACCTGCAGTAAGCTGTAAGTGACAAATAGTTAAAAAGGTTTCTTGTAAGTTTAAATACCTCTAAATATGTCAAGGGTGAACACGCTCTGTTCACAATTAGGATACCAATTGGTAGATATGTATTCCAAAGAATAGTTCCAGCAATTAACAAATGTTTAAGCTAATATGTTCAAATGAATAAGATACAAAAAGAAGCCCTGACTAATGAATGCAGGTTCTACCTGCTAGTTAGTTCTGTCCTGGGCATATCGTTTTTCACCAATACGCCAATGTTACATTGCTCTGCTGTTCATCATTCTATATAAATCCAGGCAACCAGAGTGAGAGAAACTGGTATCAAGATGAGCTCATAGACAGAGAGGTTAAGGTTCCTGGGTGATGGGAAAGACAGACCACTGAGGATAAGCCAAGTGGAAGAGTGCAGATGTGTCCAGTTCTCCCCAGTGTGAAATCTTTGATTTAGCAAGCATGCAGCTGTGTTCACATGGAGACAAACTTCAGCTTAGTAAGACCAGCTGAGAGAAGATGCCCAAAAGCAGCCTCTGTCCATGTAAACATACCCTATATTTGGAGGCAAAACACATGAGAGGAATACAAGGCAACAATATCTGTAAGTATAGGGATCAGCAGTTTCTCAGCTCTGTCACCATTAAGCCTTTCAAATTCTAAGGCACGCTATGCGGGATATAATACGGTAAACTCAACAACATTTAAAGGTTTCTCTCATCATTTAAAGGTTTCTCTCATGCCTATCAGGGAAATATGTGAAGGGCTTGTTAAGAAAAAATAAAAAAGCTAATCAGCAGTGCTGGAAACCACGTATCCCTATGGCTGATGTTGCTATGTAAAGACAATTTGGAAAGGAGCTCAAAGGACTGATCAAGCTGTGTCATCAATATCCCTCTGGATTCTGCATTGAAGCTGATGATGCAATGATGCAACCACAAACAAATTACCCACCGCAGTGGAATCTCTAATCCTCCCAGCTGGTGACTTGGCTTCCAGTCCATCTAAAGCTAAGGGGAATATTTCCCATAGCTTCAAACATTTTGGAGCCAGGTCTGGAGTCCTGCCCTGCCTGTTTCTGTCCTCTGTATAAACTGTTTTCCTCTATAGGGATCACAGGATTCATCCCTCCGTTTGCTTAGCTGGAACATTGCTCCACGTCTCACCACCATGCATTTAATGAATGTTTCATAGATAATACTACTAAACCAAATGCTGGTGGAAGAGGTTTTTTTCAAAGGGGAGAACCCCATTAGGTTCACATCATGCGTGCACCAAATGAACCTTCAAGATGAATGCATGCCCCAAACATGAAGGCTGTCTCCTCAGTCTAACAGCCCATAGAGAACTTGCTAAGATGAGCTAAATAGCAGTTATTTGCAAAAGAAGGGAGGGTTTTATGCTCCTCTCTCACCTCCTCTTTTACAGGAGCCCTTGTATTGTAAAAAAGCATCAGATAATGCATAACATAACCCTACAGAAAGACCCTCAAACATTCACAGTGCCATTTTACAGAAGCGAAAACTGAGGCATAGACTACTTCAGTAATGATGCCAAGGCTACAAATGGAGAGCTTTCCAAAACTTGAAGTTTCCAGCTCTTGATCAAGTAGGCCAAACCATCTTTCAGGCATGCAAAGCAGCAATCACACAGTGGAGAAAAGCTCTTTTGGATTTATTCCATGGTTACAAATGTGGCCCATGCATTTGTCCCTCAAAAAATCAGATCAAATAAAGTAAGCAGAAAGTGAAAATGGAGAACCTTCTATCCTGTGTGCATGTGATCAGGCCTTCATACCAACCTCTGCTGAAGGAAATTTGGGGCAGGACAGTAAAGCAAGAAATAAGGAGACCACAACAGCTCCTTACATGAAACATCCCCCCTCTACTCCCCCCCTAGGGTAGGCAAGAGAGAGAAACAGAGGTGCCTAGTAGCAATGATTTAGAGTGAAACTCCCCAATTCCAATTATCCGTATTATAGCTTTGATAACAATTAACATCACTTTACATTTCCCATTACAAAAAAGCCTCTTTTCAGTTTTTTGCAATTCTGTCAGACTGCACTTTTCTCAGAGGGATTTATTGGACCCAAACAGCTCTATTGTTTCTGAGAACAAGGCAAGAGGAAAAACAGTCTTGCTTTGGCCTTCTTGCAGAGAGACTACATCTCACCTCCATTGTGCTCAGAAATTGCTTTTGACATTCTTGCCTGTGTTCAGCCAAAAGTAGAGGAAAAGAAAAGGTGAAACAACACAGAGCAGCAGTGTAGTTTGATGCACACAGCATCCGAGCTAGAACAGCAGAATAGGTCAGGAAGAACTGAAGCAGACTTTCCTAGAAAACACAGCACTTCCCCACACCCTCATACAGGCGCCAAATGGAGGGCTGGGACCAACTCTCTCTCCCTTTATTTAATTCTCTCTTTCCTTTTTTTCTCTTATTTTTGTCACAGTTTAGTCATTTCCATGGACTTTAAGTCAGTTTTTCCCAGGGAACAGTTCTGCCATAATTTAATGCGCACGCACAGACAGCCTGGATTCTGGCATCTCTATCATGTGCTTGCCTCTGCAACATCAACAAAAACCCTTTGAATTTATGTAACATATATACACACACAAACATATGTACAAATGTGTGTGTGTGTGCGCATGTGGTTTTGCTCCAAAGCAAACAGAATGACAGAGGCCATATGGTTCATTGACCTGTAGCTTTAACCTCATCCCTAGTAAAAATAAAGGGTGGGAGTCAGCTCTCCCAATTCAGTCATCAGAAAGCTGGGCATTGCATCTAAACCCTCTCTAGGCAGGGGAAGACACCTCCAGAGGGTAATTCATTCCCGTCTGTTTTGGATAGGTTTTAGGATGGGCTGAGTCATTGTCTGGAAGTGCCTGTCTCCCAGCATTGCCTCCAAAAGGCCAAGCAGCTCAAGTATAAAGAAGGTGAGATTCACCTCAAGATCAAATCCTGCCCAGTCCTGAGCATTAAAGTGCTTACTGGAGCCAAAAGGAGCTAAACTGGCTCTCCACCACTCCCAGAGTGTTCTGAATTGCCCGACTCATTGTATGTGTTTCCACTTCTCCTCCCAGCCCATAAGTACCTCCAGGTTTATTCTAAAGGCTGCAGCCCTCACAGGGTGGCAACACAGGCTTTGCTACCAATATTCCTTGCCCATAAACGGGTCTGTGAGAGAGACGTGACCTCCCTCTGGAGGGCTGGATATGATTCAGGAGCTGGCAGGCAAAAGTGACATTAAGTAAGGGGAATGTCTTGGTAAAAGTGCACTGCTTGAAATCCTTAAGTACGCAGCTATGCCGGAGTGCTCCTGGTGCCCAGCCTTCTCTTCCAGCCTCCAGGCAAGGATTTGCAAAGCATTTCATGAAGAGAGTGCTGGCAAAGGCTTCAGTCGGGACACAGCAGCAGGTTTCTTGCTCTGGCCTTGTAAGGCCACAGCTGGAACATCTCCTGGCTCAGAGGAGCCAAGGGCTGAGGCTGCTGTGGGATTCCCAAGCTGCTCTGCTGCCGATGGGGTCTCGGCACTTCCACTCCCGACAGGCCCTAGTGACTCATTGCACTGAAATTCATGCCAAGGCACTCTCTTGCGAGGCAGAAAATTAACCATTTCTTCCCTGGTGAGGGCCAGATCCTTCCTCCAAGGCTGTGCATCCAACACTGGTCCATTTGGGGGCTGAGCTGGGCACAGATCTAAGCCACTCCCACCTAGGAAAAACAGTTTAAGGGTCCAGCATCTTTGTGCTAGGTGCTGCAAGGTGAAACACTTCTCCCAACATATTTGCCTGGGTAGATGCATTTTTGTGTGAAGGGTGGAGCGAGGCTTAAAGGAGAGGGTGGCAGGAAGTAACAATAGAGAATGGCTGGGGGCGGTGGGGAAATAAATCCATTTTTGCCAACTAGGAATGGTTCTAGCTGTCAGAGACAAGTTTTAAATGAGGATTAAAAGAGGATAGCTCCATGGGGGAAGATTCCTCTGTTTCCCTCAAATTAGCGTGGATAAAATTTAGCTGAGAGGTAGAGACTGAATTGCCACTCCAATGCATTTGAGTTGAGAAACTGTGCTGATGAATGAGCTGTCAGCACAGCTGCAACCTAGAGCTTAAAACATCCTTCTCCAGGGCTACAAAATAGCATTCCCCAAACCTGGAGCAGAACAATCATGGTCTAAGGCTGGGGACAGGTGGAGTGACCGTGGCTGCCAGAGAGTGATCACAGTTTATGTCTGTGCTTTGGAAATGATGAGAAGCTGAAGATGGGCTTGCACTGTCTAAATGACTGATGTGCAAACGGTGTCTTCTCAAGGGTGCAAGGTCAGGGACAAGGCCACCACTCTGGTCTTCATTGTCACCTCTGCACCAATACCTGGACATGCAACAAAACTGCTGTTTTCCTGGTTCTTGCTTGCTAAAGGCCCTGCATCACAGTCAAGATGACTTGGGGCTGTATGACCCCCAGCAACCGCAGGAAGAGAACTCCCACAGCTACACTCACTTCAGCTGGGAATTGTCCCCTTTGTACCTGGCCCTTGGGGCTAGCTCTGACAGAACTCCCTTTGCTTAAACACTAGTGGAGCAAAGCATGGGAAGGCACACTCCCATGGAAGAGCCGAGAGCCTTCAGTCCTTCCTTGGGTCAAAGAGCTGCCTCAGAGACATCTGGGATGATGTCAAACCATCTGGGTACCTTTTAGGAAGAATGTGAGTCCTGGTGACATTTCTCTTACAGTCTCTTGTTTGTTTGAGAAGCAGGGTGAGGGTGAAGCCTGGCTACCCTGAAAGCTTTGCAGTTCAAAGGGACACAATGTGTGGTTGTTAGACACTGTGGCATTGCCAGACTTTGGCCTTGCTATGAAGCAAGAGGGGAATTCAAGCACCTCATTATAATGCATGTCCCAAGGCCACGTATTCACACTTTCCATTGCCTAGGAGCGCTTGTAAGTGCTTCATCTTAGGCCCACAGCTTCATGCCAGCCCATTAAAAAAAAATCAAAATAAAAAGACTTTCAGTTCATGCTGAATCCAATTTTGTAAGCATAGTGGGTCTTTGCAGCACTGTAATGTAACTCAGCCCCTCTTGGAAATAGCTTCCAGATGCAGAGGGAGCTCTCCCAGCACCCACCCTACCAGTGCCTCTCAGATCACTCAGCAATCCTCGGCTGCACCCTGCACGCCCAAATACAGCTGCCATCTGCCCTCGCAAGGGCTGGGCAGTGAGACATCAACACCAGCGACACAGCCCCTTTCCAGCTTCAGCCAGCACCAGGGAACTGCATGGGCTCAAGATCGTCAGTCTAAAGAGCATGGCTAGCAGAGAGAAAAGCATTCACAACCAAAACCTCTGGGAAGCAGTGCCTGTCAGCTGAGGGATGCACAAGAACAATCTGCATATAATAGACGTGGGAGCATCTGCAACCATATGGTGAAGGATGCCAAAACTAGAAGACAAAATTTCAGTAGCCTTTACTTTGTCCTTCCAGATCCCCTGTGAGAGACCGTATTTGACAAGAAAGGAGCTAAGGCACAAGATGTAAGCTCAAAGGGAACTAGAAGCGCAGAGCTCTGAGAGTACAACAATGCAGAGAAAGGCTCTGAAACCAGATCTCCTACAGTGAGAAGGAGAAAAGTACAAGTAAATATGTTGTTTGGCAAAACACTGCAAGGAAGCACAAGGAGAAAAAACAGAAGAGCTCGCCCCTCACCTTCAATATGCTTTGGTTCATATCTTTCCCTTTCCAGGCACAGGCAGCTGATAAAAAGGTCCTGAGCTGTTTTTTTCCAAGCTACAACAGCAATATCTGGTCAAATCTGCCCATAGTCTGTCAGAGGGATTAAAACTGTGACTTAAGGAAAGGCTGGCATCAAAGTCACACTTGAAACAATGCTGTTGAGGTCAGACAAGGTACTGCCATAGAGCAGGTTTGGGATCCAATAGCCAAGGGAAAGGCTGTGTGAGCACCACTGCCACTTAACAGGGAGTAGCTGAGGTACAGAGGGAGCAAAGGTTTGTGCAGTGGCATTCCTGCTAGGTCTGAAGCCACATCACATCAGTTTTTCTTTCCTCTACGTCCCAGTTTCCTTTCTGCACACGTAATGCAGATCACATGCCAGTTGCCAGCAAGAGGGACTTTTGTACCAAAAATTAGGTTTAACCCAGAAGTGTATCCTTGGATTTTTTCACCTTCCTCCATTCCCCCTCTTGGGGAAGACAATCTGCCCTTTCTTCCTCTGCAGGGAGCGTTGTACAGTTCAGGAACTGCAACTAACCCTCTCCCTGTCAATGTATCTTTGTGCTTTCTTCCTGGCAGACACTGATCGCGTAACCAAGGAAAACTCCTTCGCAATTCTGGACAACAGGCATTTTGTTTTACACTGACACTGGCCTGTGACAGGATGGAGTTTGGTTGTGGAGCTCTGGACAATAAAGGTCTGTATCCAGTCCATGGCCCAGCCTCTCCCGCCTGCATATGACTGATCCCTTGCTAATAACTTGAACATTGCTGACACCCTATAAGGCTTTAGGAAAAGTTGCTTTGTAATTTCCTGGTCTGGAAAAGAAATGCTCCATCATTTAGAGCAACTGTTTCTATTGCCTTTTCTGAAAAAGATTTTCCATTCAACACTGAGTAAACTACTTAGCTCCACATTTCTCCAGGACATTTAATCACTGGATTTCTGCTCAGTGGAAAACTGTCTTCAAGGCTGTGGGCAAGTTTAGATATGAGTTGGGGTAACTCACTTCTTTAGCACCCAACAGCATAGTGAGGATAAATACATGAAAAACTGCAAGATGATCTGATTTCTCAGGAACTGGAGTTACATGTACCCAGGGGGCTGAGTAGATGCTCAACCTTTGTAGCCTTATTGCAGCACTGAGGATATAAGTAAATGTCTATACAAAGATTGAAGGAGGCAAGCTCTTATCAACACCAAGCATCATTAAAATCCTTATCAATACTGCAGTATGGATTACAGTTGGAGCAGTAAATATTTCTGTACAATAAGTCAAAGGGAAAAGCTTAAAGGCTGCCCACAATGCCATACTGAAATAACCCCACTGGAAACAATGGGGCTACCTGGGCAGGCAGCCAGACTGACACAGCAGTCTATGAAGGCCACATTCTCATCTTGAACTTAGCTCATTTTAAGTGGGATCTTATCCCATAACATGCCAGTCAGACACTCAAACCCCAACCCTGTCAGCGTGACAAACTATTTCCATGCAGTTAGTGGCAAAAAGGTCAACACCAAGGGAAAAGCTCTCCATGCCCTCAATGCAGAGCTTGACATCTCTCCCTCTGCCCATCCTCAGAAGATGGAGTTAGATCCAGTGCACAGACACTGTTCCGACAACTCGGGACTTTCATTCTCTGCCACACAGATCAGCTGCCAACACAGTGCTGGGAAGAGCTGCCGTGCCCAAGAGGCTATCCATAGCACACCCCCACCATTTCAGCAGTCAATAGCTGCTGCGCCATACAGCAGGAGTTGAGCTGAAACATGGGTCCCTATGCTTTTCGTATCAATTAGCCTCCATTCTTCATCATGTACCCACTTTTCCAGAGTGGATGCCACAGCAGTCAGAAGCCTGCCAGGTCTGAGGCTTTCTAGCCCCTTCTCAGAACATCTTACCTGTGTGTGTAATCTGCTAAGAGATGTGCATTGCTCCTCCATAGAGACATGTCCCTCTTCACAGAGAAAAGATCTCTGCTATTTCACCAAGGAGAGATTGTGCCATTCCTACTCCAGGAGGAGATGTTATTTCTCCATGAAAAGGAGTACTGAACTTCCACAGGGATGAAGTATCTGTTACCCCTCTGCAGAGGACATGACTCTGTAGCCACCTCCTCTCATAGCCCTGACCCTTTTTCCTTGAACTGTGATATCTCTTGCTTTTAGATGCAACTTTCCCATTTTCATCTTCAGTGAGTGAGGGATGGTGATAATGGCTGGTCAGAGCAAAGACCCAGCACTTTTCCTCAGGTTTAGCATTAAGCAATACAAGAGCATGTAGTTGTTCTTCAAAAAAACCAAATTTGCCTGTTTTCCCACATTTGCCTGTCTGCCACAGGGCCCTCACAGTTCTCCAACACCTGCCCCCTTCTGATTTTCCCCATTTCCAAATCCCCTCATCATCTCCAGCTCCAGAATCCCCACTCTCTCCTGCACATCTCTGCCCCCAACCCTTCCCCTGCCAACTTCTGTCCCAAGCCACTGCCTCAGACATGAGCACAGGCCAAGTCTTTGAACCAAAGTTCTGCAGAGAGGAGTTGAAGATGAAGTCACTACATAAGGTGTAACTATCCAAGCAAAAGCTCTCTCCTCATGACACAGGTACTAAGTACCACATCCCTCGTTCCCAAGGGACCTCAAATTACATCACGCGAACCTTAGAGCCAGAACTGCCCATGAATACTGATGACTTCATACAGTAGCATAACACGGCAGGCCTCGCTCCAGCAGGCTTCCACACAAGATCTCACAAGTGCTTCTGAGCCTCAGCTGCTCTTCACAGTTAGAAACAGACTGTCCTGGTTGAGCAATGTATAGTACACACCCCGTATTAGGGTGAAGGGGTATTTACTTGGAAATAGCAGTATTGTTGCAAGCAGAGTTAGCCTAATGGTTTAAGTCTTAGCAAAGATCAAGTGTCTTTTAGATTTGGGGGAACTTGTACAGCCATAAACCCACCCACGGGTTTGCCAGCTAACCAGACGAGGCTCTGCAAAAAGACAAGCACAGACAAAGAAAATCCTAGGTTCCCTTAACGGATCTATGACAAAAACACAAATGGAAGCCAAGTCTGGCTTCCACATATTGCTCCAGCAACTGGAAAAATGCAGGGTTTTGTCCTGGAAAAGACTTTTAAAAAATCCCAGATCAATAGCTTCACAGACTTGTATGCATGTGCCAGAGGCTTAAGTGTACTAATAGGCTTTAATGGCTCTGACCAGCCTCACCTGGGGCCTCCACCCACACTCCTGCCCAGTTAAGCTCCAGCCTGAGCCCTCAGTCCTGCCCGAGTCTCAGACCAAGGGTTATGCTGTAGCTGTCTCTGTCACAGCTGTGCCTGGTCATAGACCTCAACAACCCTGATCCATGGACTGACTGACTTCCTAGCTTGATTTAGCTCCTTCCTTTTCACTCTGGACTTGTTTGGTGATCACTAGGCTATGTCTGCCCCTAGAGTAGCACCTGTTTTCAGTTCATCCTTTGATGAATTTCAGCAAAATTCCAACTGAAAGCCTTGGTAGAGTTCTCAGTGTCTTCATGGGGTTTCAGTTCAAGCCTCAGCAGCATTTCCATGCTAAACTCTGCACTTGCCTTTGTATCCTATGTACTCTGAACCCATTTAAAGGACTGGCCATTTACAGGTGGGCTGGGCTTTTCCTGAGAAATTCTGTCTCTAATTCTGCTACCTCAACATGGAGAAAATCTGCTGGGGGCACACTGGTTGTTAGTCCCGAGACCAGAAGCAGATGCTCCCTGTCCTGAATACCTGAGGGCATCTTGTTCTGAAGGTTACTTGTTCCTCTGTGGCCCTGTCTTTACTTGTAAGTTTTAGGGTTTAGGAAAGGCAGATTATTCTGCTGCATAACAAGTACTTGCATCTTTCTTGGAAGCTGGGCAATTAAAGTCTATATGGATCTGATGTCTGATTTAGTGTAGCAGATCCTATATGCCACATTGACATCTACAAACAGGACTGAGATGGCACTGCTGCTGTTTATTTCTGAGTAGGAGGCAGCTGCATGAGATTCTTCCACGTTCACTAAGGCTGTTGCCTTCCAACAGAAATGGGAAAGCTGACAAATCTTCTCTCTTCACAGTACCTTTAAACCTGCTAAAAGCTGTAATTAGAATTAGCATTTTTTTCAAAAGTCCCCTGATGATTTCACATTGTTCTCCTGGGCAGCAGACATTATTTGGACTAGTAGTCAATTGACCTGTGGCCAGCTCTGCAGCAACCAGCAGTAGTCAGTGGGGTTTGGAGTGAGAACATCAAGCGTTCAGGTGTTTGTCTGCTCTCTCACCACCCTGAAACTACTCAGAGGGAGCCTGTGTGCTGAAGCATGGAGCTTTAGGGATATGTGCCTATAAGGCACTCAGAAGGGTTCAGACAGTGTGGGTCACAGATCAAGGGTACCGACAGTGTCCCTTGGATGGATGCAGCCAATAAAACTGAAGCACTTGCAAATACGCACCAGGTCCCAGTTTCAGTTGAGTTCCTCTTAGAGCAATTAACCTCAAAGAAAATTACAGTCTGGCACACTACCGTTGACAAGTTGCCAGGCTTGCGGTGTGGCCAGCTGTTTAACTGAGTGTATGGGCATTTATTGCCTGTGGGAAAGGTAAGGTGAAATGGATCTGTGGTTGAAACAACTACATCTTACCTCCTGTCTGCAAAATATTTGCAAATCCATCTTTTGTGGACACATTCATAGCTTGGAACATGCTTGTTCTATAACACTGAACTGCAGGCTGATAAAGGCTCTTTTTCACTGTGTTTAGTGAAGCTGGGGACAATCATCGTAATCACAAGGTGGTGAACCTATAACTGGCCCCTCTTTCTTTTAGTTATACCAAAGTAAAACTTTTACATCACCCTCTACCTGGCCCAAGGTACCACAATTTCAGCAGGCCAGACTGCTTGAAGGGGAAATCATTTTGCTTCCCGGTAAACTCTGCAGATACAACCTGTTCCCCAGGGTCTTCTGGCTCCTGTTAAAAGCAACTATTCCATGTGGAGCTTACTGTCTCTTTGCAAATGAAGGAACAAAGCTCATGAGGGCAAAACCACTATTTTCCTTGCCAGTGGGGCAGCAGTAATACCGTGCAAAGTCTTGAATACATGAAGAATATTTTTACCATCATGTTCAAGAGTTTTCTCTTCCTGAACTTTTATCTCCCTGCCAGTGCTAGAAGGTGACTGTCACAGAGGCCCATACTCTCAGTGGAGGTCAACTGCTGTAACACCTGGAGTCTGCTAGACATCAAAAGAGTTCAGAGGCTGTGAAAACTGCAGGAGGAATATGCATGTTAGCTGATCTTCCCCACAAAGCTAAAACATGTCTCAGTGATGTGAGGGCAATGTCTCAAAGGTCTTAATGATTTTACTTCAGCTGATCAACCAGTCTCACTATCTGTGTTTGCAACTGGGTCTGAACATCTTGTTGCTTCAAAGACTGAGATACCTTAGGAAGGAAAGGGTGGCACAAACAGATAAAAATTTGTGGAGGAAAAGGAAAACCTTGGGAGACGAAAAGAGAAATTACTCACAATTAGACTGTAGGAAATGTAGGGTGCATGAAATCCTGACCCCATTTGAGTCACTTTGCCATTATCTTCATGAAGAAAGGTGACAGAAGAGTACAAAATCTCCTTGAGTTACTGTAGAAAAGGGTGCACAGTTGATGTTTCTCCTACAACCCTAAAAACTGTCCTTTGCCACAGTTACTGCAGCTGACTCACAAGAGCATTCTTTACAAGTGCTGACTGTATTTTTAGCTGATCTTGCATGTGACTTAGTAGAGAGAAATGAGGAAAGACAGGCCCATGGGAATTCCCAGCTCTCTACACATCACCATAGATTAGCACAGCTGCAAGAGTCCAAGAGAAAAGAAGAAAAGGAGGCATTTCCTCTGCTCAGATGTATCCTGCCACCAGGGGATGTGTCTGTAATTTAACAAACATCTTAATAACAACAACACTTGTGTAAAAAGGCCACTGAGCAGACATGATCCATGGCTGTAACTGATCATACATTCTTAGTGTACCAAAAGAAGCGTATTATTCAGCCAGACCTAGATTTTGGTCTTTCCTTGACTAATCTATGTGGGAGATTTATGATTTGGGTCATAATTCCATGAAGTTCTATTTTTTGGAGCAGCTGATATCAAAGGAAGACAAGCACTTCCTGCACATAGCACTCCTCCATAACATACCATTGGTTCTCCATAAAAAATTACCATACTGAGGTAACAGGCAAAAAGTTGGGTATACCCTCAAAAAAGGCTCTGGCTAGACACATCTCTCGCTTCAGGCTCAAGAGGCACCTATTTGTAGCTAATTAGCCTGAGATTCATGTACTTTTAGCAGTAGGAGCTGGCTAGGCTATGAAGTAGACCCTCAAGGGTTAACAGCCATGTTGTTTCTAGTAAGTATATGAAAAAGAAGCCCTAATACGCTCAGGATGAGAATAAAAGCTTTCATAGTACAGGGCTAATCTGCTGACCCAAGGCACTACTTGCACAGCTCACGCCAGTACCAAAGCCCTTCAGAGTCTTAATCTCCCTGGTTCAGCACTGTGTCACTGGCTGGCTGCTTTCAGCATGCAGGACTGGGTGCATTTGTGCAGCATCTGTTTACCCTGTGAGGCAATGCAGACATTTTTCAACAGAAGGATAGCAGAAAGCCAAGAGCCAGGCTCTGTCCACAGGAATTTGTAAAGATTCAAAGGCATCTTCATTCAAGACCTCATTCAGCATAGTACTAGGTATGTTTGTTAACAACTCTGTTTGCTACTCCAGTCACTGGGGAAGGTAATTATGAGCCATAAAAGTCACAGTCCATTTTAGCTCACAGTAGAGATAATTTGATTTAATAGGGAACACAGCTTCTAAATTAAGATTTATGATCACCATTGAAACCAGATAGTAAAGTTTTTAGCAGAGAGAGGAAGGTATATATACCCCCAGTGTCCTTGTTCAAAGACAGAGAACTGTCAGAGAATGACCACGGTCTCTGTTTGTCAAGGACATTTAGGCTAGTGTTGGTGGCCAAGGGGAAAAAAAAGGCTGTCAAATAACCACACTTTCCAGAAATGTCACCGTGTTCCAGGCAGCAGCTAAGGAGCTTGAATGGACTAATTACATCTCCTTAACTGTCCAAGGTACAAGTCCAAACCACTGGCCTTCAATCGTTCTAGTGGAGTTACAACATCACATCATCCGTACAAGCTGAAACTGCCTCATATTGGTGTCAACCTATGTGGAAAGTGTCATTTGTCACCGTCATTATCTCAGCCATGGTAAGAAAGGAGAAGGTAAAGATGTGGCCATCCAACAGAGAGAAGCCAAGCAACTTCTCTGTATCTCACGCCTGTGGAGCAAGTCTGCAAATGGAAGGAAACAATACTAACCCTGCCAGGACTTTTCTCCTTTTCTGTACAGATATAATAAGATGGAAATTGGATTTAACTCTCCAGTGTGAGTGAAGACTTGAGATACATCTGTCAAATCATTCAGAACAAAATTGAAGTCTTAATTCATCTCTGCTTCTAGTTTAGACTGATAATAATGTGTTGAGAGAGCATATTCCCCCTGGCATGGTGCCCTTCCAAGCCAACTACGTGGCTCCTGAACTGGAGATGGTTTTCATCTGTCCAGATCAGAGTGTTGAAGAAGCAAAAACATTTAGGTACCAGCCTGAACCATCCATGTCAAAGGTTGATTTTAAGTATCAGTGATGTTGGCTTGGTATGTTGGCTCACGCTAAGATCCGTGCCCTGGAAAAATGTCTGAGATTTGTGTTGAAAGATATTCTCAAATAGGACAAGTTTAGCTTTCTTTCAACAGAACCCATTTAGTTATACATTGCTAAGGGTTTTGCCAAGGTAACTTAAAGACAGCAGTATCTTCTCTCTGCTGTTAAGCTTGGATACAATGGTCTCCTGAATGCACTTTGTTGGGAATTCTCCCTAATCTGCCTCTTTTCAAACTGCTCAGAATGGAACTGCCCAGGATAATCCTATCTGCAGCATCCTAGCTCAGTTTTGACAGCACCAGCCTTTTTTACAGAGTGATTAAGTCCTCTGCACTTCTTGTCCCCATCCCAGTCCCACTAACAAGATAACTTCTCATTGCAAGTAAATCATCCACCTTGAGGTGTCTTCAGAGCCTCCTTTCAACTCAGATATAGCAAACGCTTTGTAGAAGAACCCATCTGATGAGACGAAGTCTGAACCAAGCTCTTTGCAACCAGTCTATAACAAATGCAAGGACCTCACCTGTTTCAGTTTTGTTCCCACCATGGAAGCACTGCTGTCAAGCACAAATACAACGTTCTTTGGCAATGGAGGAAGATCTGTCGGGGCAAAGTAGTGCACGAAATACCCATTAAGAATCTGTGGAGAGCAAGGAAGTCGGGAATCAAAAGTAGATCATGATGCAATGTTCCACACATATCATTATGGTATATTTGGTTGGACACACCTGATCCTGCTTTCAAGGTTTGTGCCTACACTGAAGGAAATGAACGCCCCTTGGTACCTCTCTTAATTCTGGTCCCCTGTTTATCCAGACTCAGGGAGCCTACTGAAGCTCTCTGCATCTCCTTCCATGGTGGACATTGGAGTTTCTTTCCAAATGTAGTAAGGATATAATGTATGTACCCAGGGATCAGAACCCCAACATGCATTTGGAGAACTAGCCTTATTTCTAGAAATATATACAGCCAGTATAAAGTGAAGTGTAGATACAAAAGAAATTCAATGAAGTAGGTACCTGTGGTTTTTAAGTCCATCTTGTGGCTGCCAACTGGCTGGTTTTATTTCGGATAGTTCTTACAAGACTGAGAAGCAACCTTCACTTGGAAAGCATTTTCTAGGACATTTGAGCATGAAAGACATTGAACCACCATAGGTACAGTTAATAAAACAGAAAAGACGACCCATGTGTACAGTACCTGAATATCCCCAACACTCAGCTCCCTATTGACATCATATCTAATTATGAAGTCTCCCAAAATGCCATTTCGGGCGATCCTGGTTTGCTCGACAACACTGGGGTTGAATGTAACTTTAGCTAAGGTTTTGGTATGTCCAACTACAGTAGAAGGAGGAGGAGAAACATCACCTGTTGAGATAAAACCACAATATTACAAGTTTCCCCCGTTGTCTTACAGATGTCTAAGAGCAGCACACACAGGATTACCATGCAGTCAGGTCAACTAGCATAGTTACATACTGAGGTTTAGATATTCAGCTCACCAGTGATAAGAATGTAATAACCCCTCCCCTCTAATTCTAAACTGAAACCAACATTGCAATGCTATCAGGGATATAAATGTTTAGGCAAAATTCCTGTGCTCACTTCTGCTTGGAGAACCGAACTCAAAGGCTAGATATTTTCTGTAGGATTGTTAATTGTTTTCTGTAAATAATGAACACACAACATTAGACATGCATGTGGTATTCAATCCAGCCAGCTCTAGACGTCTAAAATTCAGATCCTATACCTGAGATCCTGCCAGTCAATGAAAGTATGATTCATGTGACCTGTTTAAACATTTCCTCTAGGATTAGATGAATCATGTTGTAGATTCCTCACTGTTGATTATAAAGAGTTCTTGAAGTTACCTGCTCAAATGTACTGTAGGCATGTGAGGTGGTCAGGATTAACCTGACTAATTGATTGCTTGATCTGACAAGCATCTTATATGTAACGTCTTCATCTGAACAACTCAGCTGACTATGTTCAGCAAAAAGTTATCAGTGTATTTGCTGCAGTTTCAGTCTTACTGATTGAGACAAAATCCAACACTTGCTAGTGCAGTCATGCAAACTGCATCCCCGCAGTGTAACTCACCCTAATCTCCAACAGCTGTTCCTGAGGCAATGAAGACAGATGTGCCTTTCAGAAGGCATCTCAGAGAAAGACAATAATTTAGGTCTGAGTCACCCTGAAGGAACCTCTGCTTGTCTTGTTAGCTGTGTTCATTTCCTAAAGTTGAGGGTTATGGCTATTCCTTTTTGTCTCTCTGTGTGGCCAACATCCCACCTTACTCTTGGTGTGCCAGCTGCTCATTCCCTGTGAAGTCCATAAGGACCCCTACATGAGACTGACCAAAGGTCAGATTTGGCCTTGAACTTTGCCAGATTTTGAGGGGTTTCCCCCTTATCCTAACTAGCTATTGAAACACCAGAACAGTTTCTCAACTGATATTCTTCTGGAGTGCTTCAACTCTCACAGTGATTATTCCAACACTCCTCTGAGCCATGGAAGTTCTATGATATCTGCTCATGTGCTGATTAAAATTGGTGGCAATGAGCTACTTAATTATACTGGGGAGGAGTGTTCTCAAATCTTTGCCAAAGATGGCCCAAGAAGTCTGTGGTATGGCAGGGAAAAGAAAAGATGGGTGAGATTCAGTTCCAGTTTAGGTGTTCACAATGCAAGCCTGAGCTTATTTTCTAGGATCCCATTATGCTCAGTGGAGATCAGGTCAAGAGTGTCAGGGGAGATTAGGTTATGATACATCTGGCCAGACTTAGACATCTGCTTTAGGATAATTTTAATTATGTGCTATACCCCATTAACAATACTGATCACAATGACAAGATGCAGGCAGTCCTGGAAGGCTCCTTTCCAGGGATTCCTATAACACCATGTAATGACAAGTGGCATTTCTCCACCTTTGTAAAGTGCTCTGAGCAGCACTGGAGGAATGCAATGTGTCATCTGTATGCAACATCAAACACGATCCACCTCACATCTAGATCCCACAGGGATTTAAAAAACTGAATACATATGAAGGCCATTTAACAAGTAGGAAAGTGGACGTATGGAGTGGTTATCTAACTTACCTGACTTCCTATAGGTCAAAGTCCATAGAAATGCTGGGGCTAGGGTTTCTTGTGCGTTTATAAAACTATCAGCCAAACCTAAAGTGCTATGTACAATCTAGACTCTTCTAGACAAAGGAATGAAAGAGTCATAAATCAACATCACTTTAGGATGTGATTTCCGTGGTGGTTTGGCTTTATTTTTATCGCTGTCCTAGGAGTGCCTTTGAACAGACAAAGCACAAGACCATACTACTGAGTCAGGGAAGTTTTCTCATAGGCTCAGCTTCTTCTCAAATAAATTATAGTTGGAGGACCTGGAACATGAGACAAACTCATCAACAAAGTCTTGACCAAGAAGTCTGAATGACAGATGTTACTGAATTTAAGTAAAGTCAAGAACTGACTCTGTATCATGGCTTCTCTGACTGTGCCAATTCCAATCCATTCATCCTGATGGAAACAGAGAAAAGTCGCAGCCAGTACACTGAAATCACTTAGGGACACTAGTGCTGGATCTTAAAGGAGGTTCATAAAATGATTAACCAGAGCTTTGACATTTTTTTCTAAAATCTGTGTACAGTTCAGATTTCTCCTGTCGAAGAAAAAATCATAAATCAATAGCTCTGTAAGATTTTAACTCTATCTTGATTTTTTTTTTAATTTTATAGCTGCCCTTTGATCTGATGAATCGACAGATGTAATATGTTTTTAACACACAATACATCAGATTTGCTTGTGTTTGCCTTCCTGGATTTTCCATCTGTCTTCTATCACTCTAAAATCCCATTTAACTGCCAGTTTGTGGGAAGTATCCACAATTCATAGAAATGGCTTAACAGTTCATTTCTATTTTGTGATCTGTTTGAGGGTTTTGCATTGCTTCTTCTCAACTGCTGAAAAGCAAGCATTGTCCTTGGTTAGGCTGCCTGGCCATACCACATCAGGGTTACCCTCCTTATACCTACTGCACGTATACATCTGTGGCTGTGGCCTTTGGACTTCATATCTGTGTTTCTCTGCCATAGGTACACTGATGGGTGAGCACAGTATGCTGCGCACCACAACATGAGTGCCAGTCCTAGCATTTCTATGGACTCCGACCATCTGAAATTATCTGAATTAGGTAGGTAGCCACTCCATGCCTCAGTTTCCCAACCTGTTACATGGGCATAATCACATGTATCCCATCCTGTAAAGCACTGCGGAATCTAGATGGGATCATGTGGATCACATTATATTCCTCTACTACTCCTCAAAACACCCATTGGAGGTGAGAAATGTCATCCCCTGAAACACAGACAGTGCTTTAGGAACTCCTGGAAAGGAGGTTTCCAAGGCTGCCTTTGGAAAGCATATGACATAGCCATTGTCAGTGACACAAATAGCTGGGGAAGCTCTCCCATCTTCTTCATAGCCGTTCATCTCCCGTCTCCAGGATGGAGAGTAAAATCAAAAAACAGTCTGATGGACAAGATCCAAAATACTTTTTTTCCCCTGGAATAATAGAAATTAGGTCTATTAGATAGAAGATAATAAATAATAGAAGTTATCAAGTTCATCCCATGTTCACAGACCTAATCCCTTCCTACTTGGTTTTATGACATGGTCTGGAAACAGTCCAGACCTCCATTCATGGGAACTCAGTACCTGCCCTTGCCAGTCCTTTCCAGAGCTTCATTTTTTTTCACTGTTAGACATTTTCAATGTCTAATTAACTTTTTTTCTGGATTACAAACCCATGACTTCTTGTTCTTTCTGTTATTGACACAGAAAGCACAGTATTCTTTCCCTCCTTGCAGTAGCCTTCTGTATATTTAAATGCAGTTACTGTGTTTTCCCCCATGTTTCTTTTTTTAGGCAGCACTTGATATCTGGATTACAATTACTCTCCTCTGTTTATTGGCCCAGTTCTTTTCAAACAAGTGACAGAAAGGAAAATCTATGAGATATTGCAGCGTACAGAGTATGGATGAGCTCCAAAGACCTGAGCTGGTCTGTGCTCATGCTGAGATAATTAACAGGGCCTTTAGACAAACTTTCCACCAAATTCAGCTAAAGAAGTAAACAGAGCAGGAAAAAGCATTTTTCATATGAAACTGTAGTCCTTACATGATGAACAGGTAAACCTAAATTATTTTGGGGACTGGAAGAGGCAGGATTAGAGCTCAAATGTTCTTCCTCCACTAACACGTGGAAACTTCCAGACAACTGTGATAAGAAATTAAAACCTTTCTGAGCCATATGACTTTGAAGAGAAATAGTAATTCTCAAGCAGCCTAGTGTCTCCCTGCCTAAGTCCATAAGTAGTTCTCATGCCACTGTGCTGGAGCAAAAGGATGAGGACAGTCATCACAAAGGATGCTGGGTAGGACATCATTCAGAAAATGGCTCCATTCTGAGGTCAGCAGAGAAAGCCAGGATCATTGGCCTCAGTGTCTCCTGTTTGGGGATTTGAAGTGACAGAAGACAACACCTGCACATGCCAAAAGATCACTTTCCAAAACTCACATGCCTAATATCTTCCTTTGGGAAAAATACAGCTCCCAGATGGAGGTGTGTGACCAGGAGTCACTGGCAAAGGAAATATCCTGGAAAGACCCTGTCATCACATTGTCTCTGCTCTGTATTCAGAGAGGATGTACACAGGACTTTCCAAGAGTCTCTCTATAGCAAAGCACAGCTTTACTTTTCATAAATCACTGGAAATTTGTGGAACCAAGTCCAGCCTTTTGTCTTGGTCCCTTTCAGCCAAAACCAGGTAGAGCTGGACTCTTCACTGCTTCTGCTCCTGCTGCTGTGATTTCTGCACTATTTTAGAAATGGCAAAATAAAGAGTGTCCTTCACTCTTTTTCATTAAGGGATAACTTCTGTCTATAGGTCTTTAAGTTTTGTCTGTTCTGTTCATCACAGACTGTATGGATACTAGCAGTTTGGGTGGAGTCAAAAGTGCAAATCCTGAATGACCATTAAACAGAGAAATTGTTTTTCTGCTATGCATGGTACATTGGCTGTATGGATAGCATGTAGAAAGCACCACAAATGTAAGAGGATTTGTCCATGAAATAAAGGCAGATCAGCCTTTCATCCACTTTTGGTCATCTAAACTATCACGGAGGTCTTTTTCATTAGTTTTATTAACAGTGTTTATTGCCACAATAGGTTGGCATTTCGGTTATGGACATCAGAGTACAGAGCAGAGTACAGAGCTGGTGCTGATCATTTGAAGCTGTAGATGATTCCAAAGACAAACGCATTTGATTTTCAACTTAATTTGCCTACCCTACACTGGATCTTCAGGAGCTATACTCAGAAATACAATGTAGTTTCTTATCCAGGTCAGTCAGAGTAAAAAAGTATCTTAAATGACTTGTGAAGCTACATCACATCCTCAACAATGGTTTCAGGCTGGTGGCACTTCGGACATATTACTCAAAATGCCGTTTAACTGATGACTTGGTGTCACAATACATTTTTCAACCAATACTCTCAAGGTAATTTGTTAATATTTATCAAAATCTGACATCTTACCATTAACCTTGAGATACTATAGACATCTTTGTAGACATAGGAAACTGAGGAAGAGTTTTCATGACATATTCAAATTCAAACCAGTCAGGCAGTACCATTTTCAAATGTGCAGGCCTCCATTCCTTATTCAGTCATTTTTTTGAGTCATGACCTGTCATTTAGGGCACCACAGGTAACACAGTATGGCAGCATCTGGTCTGGCATCCCTTGCTGGCCACTTACTAGATTGCTATCATGCTTTCCAGTCAAGTGATACTGAAGAGTTTTAAGCCACGGGAATTCAAGCAGAGACCAGACACTGTCTTCTTGATGGTTTACTCCCAGTTTGCAGACTGCCAAGCAGCCAGTCTTTAAATTTTAGACTTCCAGTTCACCTGTCTTTCACCTAAAAACACATAGCCTTCCCCGGAGGTCTCACTGGATGTGCAAATCTCATGCTCTTGGGTCTCTAGGTGTCACATGAGCAAGAAGGCTTTGCAGGGAGGATCTAATGGCTCAGATGTTTTGGGTTTTGAATCAAGCTTGAAAGATGACAGCTGACTGGAACAGAGTGGATTTCCAAGTGAAATGCTCTTTGCCTTGGCCTTGCCCTCCCTAGGAGTGTTCTTGGGATTTGCATTTGTGTTTAGAAAGGCAGGAAGTTCCTGTTGTCTGCTCTGAGTGTGACTGATCTTGTTGGCAAGAAGAGGTCACAAGCAATAATTCCCTCCTATTCAAAACAAGCTGTCCTTCTCTGTGACTTGCATTAGACCCTTCTGAGACCCTCTGTCAATTTGGGGTTGGGGTGGGTGGGGGTGTGTGTCTTTTTTTTTTTCTTCTTTTTTTTGGTCTGGATGCTGGTAATGTCCTAATCTCATCTTGCTTCAAATCAGAAAGAAGCTCAGCAAACCTACTGAATTCATTAACCCTATACACTTATCTCAGTGGCAGTCACCTGAGTACCCATGAGGACTTGGTCTGACAGAGATACAACCCACTCCCAACTGCCTATGATGGACCTCAGAAGTGTGTTTGGCATTTCAATGACTTCCATAGCAGTGATTTCACCACAGCTAACAGATTTCACCAACTGTATAGGGCAATTCCAAACAGAAAGGGTCTGTAATTGAATGCTGAGCAAGGATAAAACACAGAGAATCTGAGCTTCAGTTGCATTATCCATCCTGCAGTGGGACATCTATTTTATATATGTTTTACTGGCTAGGGAGCATTATGGAATCCTAGAGCTTGGGCCCATTTTCATATGAGCTGTTTAAAATCTAAAGCACGGTGCCAAGAATGCTGACAGATTGCCATTTGGATAGCAAGTTATGAGAGTTTTCCCTGTATGTCATTTATGTCATAGGAATTTCCATACTGCACTAGACCAACAGTGTATCTGCTCTGCTTAGTCTGTCTCTAACATTGATCAATGCCAGATGTTTTTCAGGAAACCATATGCCACTATGCACTATGATACTCCTTGATAGGTGGAAAAGGCTTCCTTCCTCTCCTAATGAGGAACAGAGCACATTTATCATGCAGTGCGTGGATGTATGGCAGAGGGACTAATTAGCTGTATGAGGCTTGACCCTGAAGCTAGTCCAGGTCACTGAGAGCCTTGATTTCACTGTGATTTGGATGAAATCAGCAGGATCACACTGAACAGTCAGTTTAACTCCAGTTCATATGCTTTAGGAACTTTACCTGGCAGACATGAACAGCTCCACTGATTCTGCTGACATTATGTCACTTGGAGTAACTGAGGTTCAAATCCCACAAGACTCCGCATCCCACTTCCAGGTCAGACTCTCCCTCTTTTTTTGGTGAGAGTTTCTTGTCAACATGTCAACATGTAGCAATCACAGCATCCTGTGCTCCTCACTGTTAGTTAACTCTGGAAAAAATTACCTTTACGCTGCCTGAACAACAAGTAAGGACAGTCGGGGGTAAAATTAGATACTCAGACCGCACTTCGTGCTTTGACAAAACTTGGATTTTCCTCTTGGAACTTCCCATGTTCTAAAATGCAGGATTTCCTATCTGCCTTGGCATGGAGGGATGGAAAAAACAATTCACTTAAAATAAACAGTTCCCAAGAGATATGGAGCCAGAAGACAGCCTGCTCAAATGCTGAGCCCAAGGCCTGAAGGCCCAGTTCAAAGCTCATAAAGACAATAGCAAACAAAAATACTATTGAGTTGACTCAGATCAGCCCTATATTCATTAAGCTTCAAAGTTCTCACATACTTATGCACACATATCACATACAGTCAGTCATCTATAATAAACAGAATAAAAGCCATTAGCTTTTATGATAAGATTGAATTCCCACCACTGAAACATACAGTTCATAATCCTGAAATCCCTCTCCCATTGTAGCCCTTATACCAGCTTCCATGAACCTGGAGATCGCCCTGCCAGTGAATGACAGATCTCTAAATAGGCTGATGGCCTGCAATGCTTAGAGACATGCTCATCACTCAAACGCAGCCACTTCTGGGGTGGAATGTACCTTTCAAACAGTCAGTGATGCAGGAGTTAAGAAGGGAAAGTGAAAAATGTATGTTTCTGAATAAAGCCATGGTTTGTATTTCCCAGAACAATTTCTCTAATGAGCTGCTAGCATTCATTTTTCTTGCTGTCTTCAGGAGATGCATCCTCCAGTTTCTAATACAGTCTTGATCTTAGACAATGCTGCTTTAATACAATGTTGGGGTTTTGTTTAATGCCTCATTTGGAGCAGAGGGAAAGCAAATAAAACACCAGCCTACACAATTACCCAAGACTGCCTTGAAGAACTCCCAACACTGCCAGTCCAGTTCCTGAGAAGTGATTAAGGCCCCATGAGTAACAGAACCACGGGTCATAAAACTCTCTCCTTACCTTCAACTTTCCCATTGCCCTTATGCTTGCTGTTCCGAAGGGGAGGCACTTCCAGTGAAACTATGCCTGAGTTCTCCAGGATGTTCACCTCCACTCGTAACCTCCCCACCAGCTGCTGGGGCCGGATGCTGACCGTATACTCATATTTTCCCAGTCGCCTTTGCAAAAGCTCTTCGTAATGCAGTAGGAACCTGGCCTGCATCTTGCGAGGAATGAAGACAGAAGCTTTGAATGTCTCATAGCCATTCTCCCTGGAAGGAAAATCCAAAGACACCTTCACACCCAGCACACATCACACACCACCTCCTCCAGTGAACAATGGATCTGGATTTTGTTGTTCCAATGAAAGTATTTCTTATCATTGAATATGTGAAACCAGCAAGAAAGAAAACATCATAATGCTTCTCAAAGCATTGAGCTTGTAGAAGGTTTCTACAGGAAGAAAGGTCTTAAAAGACAAGATGACTTCTTGTGGAGAGGTATATGACAGACATGTATGACATGGAGCAGGGTGAGAGGACAGGCTGTCTCTTGGTTTCTTACAGGGAGTCCAGCTACCAAGCACTGATATAATTCCAGGGACTACTATCTGTGAAGGTAAAATAAAAAAGCCACATAAAAAGAATGAAAGCCACATATAAAGAATGGAAGTTTTTAATTCCATGTAGGAGTAACTTCAGAACTCACTGATGTGAGGTTTTATTCTGGTCTGAAAATGATAGCCTATTCAGCTCTTCCTGATTATGCATTCATGTCGGAAAAGTGCTGCTATCCCAGGTAACTGGGAATAGGGCAGGATTTTTCAGAGCAGCAAAATCCATCCCATGGCGCATCTTTTTGAGAGACATCTGGGGTAATTTGGGCACCTGGGAAAGTAGTCCACAGTGCTGCTGAAGTGCATGCAGGTGAACATAGATACTTTTAGATCATCAAAGGGACGGGACTTTCTTCCAGTGTTTGGCCAAGAAGACTGAACACAGTCAAGTAACACAACTGCAAAAGGCTTCTTGTGGTGACTAACTTTGCAGTCTTTAAGTTATAACTCATTGAATTTCTGTGTGCCTGTGGTGGCGTGCTCCCTCCACCCTCCCCCCACTTAAGCCATAACCACCAGCGGGGGTTGTGTTGGCTGCATCCAGCTTACTCTGGACTTTGGGGGATGGATGGGAACACAGTAGCCAAGGATTGGAATGGTGACCCCGATGTCTTGCTGGTATGCAAATAAGACTATCTGACTTTATAAACAGTGGATAGCCCAGGGCCTGTTGAGCACTCCTGCATGGCAGCAGACTGCATGCCAGGATGTCTCCTTGAGTAGGGAAACCTCTGAAGACTACTCCTCGAGGCTGAGACATTCCTTGCTGCAACAGATTCTCAGTAAGTGATTAATAGCATGCTAAACTTTGAAATCTTAGCTAAGTGATATGAAGAATTGATCATGCATATATAATCCTTTAGACGTAAATGGATGACCAAGTCTGGGACTAGGAGTGGACTAAGCTGCACCTAGACTCTTCTCTGAGAAGGAGTTTAGAATGCAAGGGAATCCTTTCTGAACCTCATAACTCAACAGGACGGTCTCCCTGACAGTTTTGCCTGACCCTGTCCTCTGTACAGCAAATAATCAAATGTAGCTTGCCATCTAATCTTGTTAAACCACTGTCACATTTACCATTGAACTTTGTTAACTCACTACTTTATATCAATAAAGTATATTGTTGCTTTTCTCTTAGAAGTGAAGTGCATGACTACATCTGCAACAGTGCCTTAATTTTCCTGCCTGTTATTCAGGAAGTAACAAGATTACTTGCCCTCTCTAGTACATCCTGGAGTATCTTGGAAGTTAAAATGTTGTGTAACAAGTTTATAAAAGGCCACATGCAATTTTACATGACTTGGAGTATAGGAATGACACCAGGCAGCACAGATAACATTCTGTTTAGGTACTTCTTCCTGTAAATGCATGGATGGGTATGCCAAAGCAGCCAAAATAAATATGGGAGGATAATACATCATTTCCCAGAACACAGCCAAATAAACAACACTTACCTTCCATCTGCAGGGCTTGGAGGTTTCATCTGCCTTGTTTTGTCATCACTGCTGTGTTTCTTTTCTTTCCCTGTGACCTCCCCATAATAGGTCTTGTTGCCGATACTCCTGGAGAGAACAGAGATGTCAGCATGGTAACTTTGCACCCATATACAGCTGTAGAAGGCTTCACAGACTGTGCCCATGTGAATAGGCTAAGTGTGCTGCTGGTGTAACTCCTGGAGTCCACTTGAGTCACTGAGACATGAACCAACTTAGAGGTTCCCTGGCTGGTTATACCAGCAGTGTACTTTTTCAGTCCAGCAGTTTATCTCTCTAAAATGCCAGTTTTTTAGAGTAGGTAATCTCCAAAGCATAAGGATGCAAACCAGAAAGCAAAGCAACTGCCAAAAATCTCAGTGAGTACTTTTTTTTTTTGTCTGATCTTGGATCCACCATCTGTATCAATACCATGGTGATATTCAGGATGACTGCTTTCAAGTAGCTGCCTCCTGACTAAAATGCTGCTCCCTGGGAATGAGTTACAGGGCCATGGATTCTGTAAGGAAACAGCCCTTAACATACATTTTGGCTTGCCAATGGCAGAAGACTGTTTTTCCTCCTATTCAGTCCAAACTGAAGCCCTTCTAAAAGAACAGGTCCCTATCTGCTATGATCGGGTCCAAAGTTGTGGGCCCAATATCTACCTATAGAGAGGATCTGAGCATGACCAAACCAAACATGTTTTTGAAACCAAAAGCTTAATTTATTCCTTAGTGAGTCATTTCAGTATTAGCTTGGTTGCCCTTTACTTGTTTGATTATCCACAGAAAATGATTAGCATCTCCAGCAGCAAGTGAATCCGTCTGCTGGTTGGAGTTGACTCTTCTCCATTAGCAATATGGAGAACCTGGAACAACAAGGAGCTTCTTAGGCACGACAGTCTGTTATGCAAGACAACTAGATTGTGTACCAGTGTTGCTGAAACTTCAGTTGGAATGGTTTCTGAGAGATACGACAGATTTTTCCAGTTCAGAGAGAGAGGAAAAGAAGGGAGTTGTTAAAAGATACTCAGATGGGAAATAGAGTAATTTTCTTCCCCGTGTACATTGAGGACTTGAATCTTAGCATGCAGTCATCCAAGGACTTGCTTTGTGGCCATGACCAGTCTCAGATGGAGTATAGCATGTGTGTGGTTTTAATTTTCCCAAAGAAACACAAAAAGGCCTTGATAGAGTCCTGCTGCAGACTAGTTAGTTTTTGAAATTTCAGAGAACTATCTGTGGGATGGGAGAGCCATTGTCCACCCAGCTGTCAGCATTACTTACATGGTAAAGTTGGAGATGAAAGCTGGAGCTGGGATCTGCATCTCAAACACACCTTCTCGTGCCTCAGATCCGCTGTTCACCATTGTGCACGACACCGTGGTGAAAGCATACCGAGAAATGATTGTGGATCTCACAGTGAATTCAGACATCCGAGGCCTGGTTTCCTGCAGGTATTGAAAGGTTACCTATTAACACTGACAGCTAGAAAACTCACCCCTTCAACTCTTCAACAGCTTTAATACGTCATACACTCAAGAAAATTACCACCCTATGAGTATTACACTCTGCATGAAAAATGGATTTTTTTCTGTCAACAGCAGACAAGGTGGGCTTGCCCTCAAACATTCAGGTGAGCTGCAAAAGGTAAGTCAGGAACATGGCACTGCCTGTGCTCACACACAAGAGCAAAGGCTACAGTCATTCTCCAGTGTTTGGGAGGGGTAAGAAGGATGAGAGCTCTGATTACGCCAGCCTTTATGCTGTGAAACACACTAATAAAATCCACGTATACCCTAAACTGCACCCTTCAACTATGACAATGTGAGGAGATGAGGATTAGTCCCTTATGTCCCGGGAAGAGAAGCCCAAAATATGTCTCCATAGGGTCCAGAACTATGTCACAGAACCTGCCCTGTGTACTGTGCATAAGAGCAGATGTAAGACCTCTTGAAAAACTGAGATAACTGCGTATGAAGCAGCACTTTCAAATTCATACAATCAGATGCATAAGTTACATAAACAGAAAAACCGTTGTTAATGGAGTCAACTGAGTCGTCCTCTGCTGAGAATCTATCCTGGATGTCTCAGCCAATGGATGGAGGAGACTTAATAAGAAACACTGACACCGTGACATCTCAAGCAAAATATTTTGAGCCTTTTAGCTCACATTGGATTCCTTCCAGCAGAGAAGCAGCAGAGACTGCAATGAATGACACATGATGTAGCAATGGAAGATGAAAGCCAATTTCTGCTTCTTGGGAATGTGTTTTTGTGCACAAGTCCTGAGTTGGAGCATTTCTCCAGTCTAACGTGTTTTTTGACAGCAATGTCTCCATGGAGCTCAACAGTTTTCTTCCTGGAAGACTTCAGAGTATTTAACTGTAAGCAGGCCATGAAGAAAGAATTCTGTACGTTGCCTTAAACAGTCAAAAGACCAAACCCTCAAAAGCAAAAGGCAGCTAAAGAGCAAAATACATTGCAAATACAGAGCAATTTCACTAAGCCAAACACAGCAAGACTCTTCCTACTGAGGCTGATAAAAAGTTGCAGCCACATGAGACTTGTGAAGACAAGAACGTGCTTTTCAGCTGCACTTGCAGGCTTTTTTTCTGAGCAAAAATAATTATCACAAATGGCTTAACAAAGGGAGCAAGTGTTTGTGTAAGTATGAAACAAGAACATTTCTGTGGTAGCTGATGGCATCAGAAGCTGTATTTATTACTGAGCAGCCAACTAACCAAGCTTCTGGGCTAGTGAGTTCCAGACAAATGGAAGAATGGGGATCCACTGGAAACAAACACAAAATGGTCAAAAGTCTTGGAATAAAGCCCCACCTGCCTACACTCTCAAGGTTTGGAAAGACTGATAAATGTGTCTCAGGTGAACCTAATCATGATAGATACCTTTAACACCTGAAGAATGTGTGATATGCTTTGTGTCCATGAGCATCCTGCTTAGCACAGGCTCAACTCACGTGGAGTACAATCACAAGAAGCTGGGACTTCTAGGGTGTGATTCATCTCATAGATTTCAGACAGCTCAGTGCAATGGATCTAGACTAGAGCACATCTGCTCAGATCTAATATCCACCTGCTTAGGCCACTAGTGGCTTTTACTCAATCACTGTTGATTAAAACTAGATCCTGCTGTTCTTAGGACCTTCCCTGATTCATAGGCATTGCTTCCTGGTCTCATTATTCTGAAAGTGGAAAGGATGGGGAGTTTTGATCAGGGGTAGAGTTGTAGGAACATTTTCAGGTATAATGAGCTAATGTTTCATTCAGTCTTCCACATTGCTAATAACCTCTGGCATAGCAAGGGATACATAGGATTTCATAACAGAAGCAAAGGAAAAAATCTGAAACTACAGCAAATTCTTTGATTCCAGATCTTCTGCTCTGAATTTCATCATAAGCTGTGAATTTAAACATAGCTGACAGCTCAACAGTGAAAGTGGATCTAACCCTTTGCCTTTTATTTGAGATACGAGTGATTCTGCAGTGACAGATCTGACACTGAATGTAATGATGTATTCACCTGAAGTCAGAAAGTCTTTAGAATATGACAGAGGACATGGACTTGCCCTTGTTGTGACAAGAACATAAGAATGATTGCATTAGGTGAGAACAAAAGCAATTCTAATCCTGTAGCCTATCACTGGCAGAGATCAATAGTACATGCTCAGAGAAGAATGGAAAATTAGCCCAGCCTGTTCTGATACTACCCAGAAATATTCTCTCAGTTTTCAGTAATTTGTGGCTGAAGGAACTCCTGAGCCAAAGGGGGCATTTTTGTGCTGAGTAAACCTCTGTGGATTTTTCTTCTATGACTTTACACAGCTGCTTTTTAAATCCATGTAAACTTCTAGCTTCCACAACTTGTACCAAGGAGTTCAACAGCTTTATCGTGTTTTATAGTAGGAACTACATCACTTAGGGTTTTTTGCTGAATCTGCTATTTTCTGGCTTCAACTGATCTCTGTCATATCTCTTTATTCCACTGAAGAAACTCCAGTTCTGGTATCCTCACAGACTGAGGAACAGCAAAAAAAAATTAAAAAAAGACATTCAACACCTCTCCTTCCTGGTTGATAGGAGATGCTGTTGGAGAAAGCAAACACTCAATAAGGACATCACATACAACTAAGGATGAAAGAACTGATTAATCTTCCCATCCCTGGAAGGGATCTACCACTCCTTCTATAAAGAAAATCTAAACAGTGGGGGCAGAGGGAGTTTACAAACAGGTGCTTGGTCGGGCTTGGTGGGCAGCCCATGTTCCAGTCTGCAATTCTTGTACATTCCCTGGAGCTCTTGCACAATCCATCAGCGCCTGATGCTCTCTCTGACTTACAGCTGTGTAAATGCCTGTTTGTTTTCTCCACTTTTTATTAAGGCCTTCAGAAGATGAGAGGCATCACAAAGGGAAAAAAAACCAATAATATTATAATATTATTATTACTGTGATTTATTATCCCTATGAAAAACAAACCTAGGGAATGCCAAAGCAGCAGATTAGCACACTGCTATGAGGCAGGTTGGCTGGATGCTTTTTGAAGGTGTCCTGGTTATTATGATGGACTGGGAGCTAAATTTTTCTTGCCAAACAAATTATTTTATGCTTGTTTACATCAAATGTTTGGAAAGACAGAAAAGAGCTGAAGATAAATAAAATACATTCCATGTTTTTACCTTCATCAGTTGCTTTCATCAAAACAAATTAACCGTATCTCAGATTAGAAATAATAAACTGGTAATAAGTCTGAGTTGCTCTCCTTTAGGCTGCTGATTCAAATCTGTCAAAGATCAAAGGGACCAGAAGCTATTAACGTGTGATGGCTGCTCAGTGTGTGAAATGAGTTCCTCCAGTTCTCAACTGGGAAGCCCCCATCCCTCAGAAAAGCCAGAAAAATAACTAGCTGTGAAGAGCAATTTCACTCCCGGTCTCTTCAGCCAAGTTTTGATCTAAGCCGTGCAATTCTCGGTGCAGCAATATAACTAGATCTCACAGATCTGCTGTACATCTAAAGCTTAAGTTCCTGTGCTGAAAGAAGGGTATCGGCTCCCTTGGTTTATTCCTTTCTTCAGTAAATTTCAATACAGAAAACAACAGAGATCCTCAGATTTCAAAGCAAACTCTCCCTTTCTCCTCACATTCGGTGAGATTTCATAAGGCTCACTGCATGGTTAAGGCTTGTAAGACTGGATGTTCTCTCTCTGAATCTGGGGTCAAGAAGATGGACCGGGAAGTACTGGAAGAACCTGTCCCTGCTGCATTGATCAAAATGAAGATTTTTTTTTTATTTTTTATTTTTTTACCTAGAATCTCACTCTACTGTCACCCACTGACATAGTTCATTCCTGGACACAGGGGGACACACGCATATAAACACAGAACAAGTGTAATTCCCATGAGGTGAAATAAAGACACAGTGTGATACATACCAGCCTCTGCAAAAATTTGGCCTGTCTTGGAACACGGCGTGCAACCTGCAAAGAGTTAAGGGCGTTAATGGAACCTAGTCAACTTACAGAAGACATGCCACTTGTTTAAATCCAGACATGGATTTGTGACCAATCACCCATGGCCAGGTTCAAATGTTCCTCTGGTTAAAATTAAAACCTGAATTTCTTCTATATTAACAGGCCCACTGATCAAAGCTCAGCAGCGGAATGCAGCTCCTGCAGGCGAGGAGGTACTGTGCATTTTGCAAATGCTACTTACCAAGAGACCCACTATATGAAGACAGGAACCTCAGCCTTTAAGTCCTGGGTGCTGAGTCCTGGCCCTGGAAGTCTGTTCCCTTACAGCTTCCTATGGGGTCACGCAAAGGCTCGGTGTCACTGTCTTTGCCCTGTTGCATGGTATACAGCACATAATGCGAAGGACTGCTAAATGATTCACAATGCTCATCAAATGCCACACAGGGCCCATCTACATCCTCAGGTAAGTAAACCCCGAAGCCCACTACCAACTCCAGATGTAGTCTTCCTCTGTGCAAGAGTGCTTAGCACTTATCATGGGTTACAGACAGTGGGCAGGGAGAGGGCTGAGGGCATGACAAGCCCTGCAACCTGAGGCTGTCCTCAGCACAGTGTGGCTGCTTTGAGCTTCAACAGCAAGCAGGTTAACACCTAGCGCCTGAGTGGTGGGGCTTAGCAAGCATAACTCCATTCTGCTGCACCTGTGGACATGCTCCAAGGGAGGACCTGTGTAAATTAATGTTACAGGTTCAGCTTTATTGATATTACCTCAGCAACAGACCTGTTGCCTAAAACTCTCCACAGGTACTATGGATTTATTGTGCGGTGACAGTAAAGCACTAGTTATGTGCAAAAAGGGAATAAAGATATTTAAACTCAGCCACAGATTTCATCATGAAATGAAGTGCTTCATCTATGACAATGCAATCATATTCATTGTATTGCCCTTCACAACATATTCTCTGACTTCTCCCCTGCACATGGTGTAAGACTCAGCTTAGCAACATTTCCAAATCAAATCCCTCCCCTAAACAGAGAGTACAAGTCTCTTGTTGATGAGGAAAGCCAAGTGACTTCTTAAAATGTCAGTGAAACTCCAGAGAGCAGAGGAATGCAATTATATTTTTTTACCTGATTTGCCCTTTCTGTTGATTTACACTGAAATAACAGCAGTACTTGCCAAAGAGGTTATTTTATGTCTGTTTATATCGAGCATTGAAAAGCTCAGGAAAGCCCCAGGGAGAAATTAAAGTCTCCTTCACTAGAATCTTTATTATTTCCTTCTGCATTATTTTAGCCAACATCTTGTAAAATTAGAACCAAGGGAAAACAGCTCTCTTGGGAAATTCTCAATGGAGAGGAGAAGGAGAGGAGAGAGGGGAGAGGGAAGGAAATCTCTCCAATTTAAATTTTGGAAGAAACTTTCTGTCTGGATCTGTTTATCTCAGGCAAGTAAAGCACCTCCATCACTGTAGGTTCTTCAGAACAAGCCCAACAAATGTCTATGAAGTTGGTCCTGCTTGGAGCAGAGGCAGAGATGAGAGATCAGTGGTCATCAGTGCTTTTTTTCTAAAGGATTACCTTGTGGAAAAAATCCACCTGTTGTCTTGTATGGAATGGTCACGATGGTTTTACTGACTTAATTAGTGAAACTGGAAATTTGGTTACTCCTTTTACTTTTTCCCACCACACACTCATTTTGTTTGTTTTCTTATTTGCATAAGGTGGCTTTTTATGACTCAGCTCCTTCAAAAGCTGCCTTCTAAAGTCTTGAGGATAACCAGGAGACATCAGTGAGTAGCTAAGGATCACCAGGTAACAGTATTCTGTTTGCTAGCATTTCATGACTACTGCCAAAGCACTGCTGCAGGGTTTATGATACTGATCCATCCATTTAACTGTTTTGGATCAGCCAGTTTCACTAGAAACTAATGGAACAATTTCCAAGTTACTATCAACCTTTAGCTTTAAAGCCTTCCAAAGCACTCATTAAAGCCCAGTAATTGCTAGCAGTGACCCCATAGCTGTTGCCCTCTGCTCGTCTTAGCATAGTATACAGAGAATAAGCTGGGCAGTAGCAACCCAACTACCCATGAAGAGCTGTCCAGAAGAACTACCTCTAGCAACAGTAATAACTAGCAAGCTTGTCAACTACCTTAGCAGAGTGGTCAATCTTTGGATAAGTCAACAAGTAATCCACACTCATTGCAAATACCACAATACTGCAAAGACCTGCGTCTGTATCTGCCTTTGTGTAGGAAGATCCTCGCAGGACGTTACAGTTACACACAGCCCTATGCATTCTCCTGAATCTGTTAGATACTTGTTTATGGTGTAGTATCTTGAGCTAGGGAAGCATCTGCCTGTTTGTAACCTGGCTTATGTTTAGTAGACAGACGTATGGCCTCTTCTGGATCTGGCTGTCCTAGGGAACTAGGTCACCAGCTCTTTTTATACAACCCTGCTTTTCTGTTGGAAGATACTGCTGCCATTGGTCTGCCAGCAACACAGTTCCTATGAAAACACCCCCATATATGCCTGAAGCAAGATCAGCCAGGTTATTTCAACACAGTAAGCCAGTTGCTTCAGCTTTCCAACTGATTTTCCCCCTAAAGCAGGTGAGTGTTCCCAGATAGCACTCCACTGCCGGGATAGTGGTGGAGGTACTCTCTCCCACTTGGGCAGGTGGGTCTGCAAGACAATGTTGGTTTGTGGCAGAATTCCCCAACAAGGAATATGTGTTCATAGCAATCCAGATCGATAACAAAGTTGCTGAGGTCCTCACAGTAGAGAGACATGGGCACTTCTGGAGGGAGATTCTTCCCATTTTCCCATTCTAGGTGGGATGAGTGACTGAATGACCAACTCTGAGACAGGTACAGATATATATGAAGAGTCTCACTCTTACCACTTACTATATGGCAGAAGATGCCAAATACAGGCATTTACTGACATTTTAGACACACAAGGGTATCCCCTCTGGTCTCCAGCAAGGCACAGGTCTTCCACAGATCCTGCATTGTATCTGCCAGTCCCATAAGGCTGCTTCAGATACTACAGAGCTTCTCAGATCTGATCAAATTTAGGTAACTGATGCCCTAAGTGACCCAAAGTCACACATGGTATCTGTTACAAACCTGAAGGATGTGAGCACAGATCTGAAGCTCAGCCTTTTAAATCACAGCCTCCCAAACCACTACCCAAACCTTCTTGTTAACTTGCAAAACATTTGTTGCTTTTTCAGCCCTGTTTCCCCTGAAACTCTAAGCCACACAACAACACAGCATAACAGCCCTCACGTGCAGAATATATTTTCTTTCTTTGCTGGTCAAGATTCATTTTACAAGCTGGAATTCATGTGTTTTTTTTCAACTAGCACGAGTTAAAAATCAAGTACGGTAAGACTGAGACCATAGGCAGAAAAACTTTCCCCCGAGCCTGAAATACTCTGAATTGCTCAGACTGGCATGAGGCCAGGACACTGCGTTAACTCCCTTGTCCCTGCGACATGCCTTGTTAGCACAGCTATGGGGGTGTCAGCTTTGAACCCATCCCCTGGCAGCAGCACCCATCACAGGAGGGTGCCGGGGCTCCCCTGGCTTAGCACCTCCAACAAACCGCCTTGCTCACTAGCAGCAGCCTCCCACAGAGCTGAGCTCCTGCCACAGCCACGGGCATGCTGCAGGGACAGGTGCAATAAACGCGGTTTTAGCAAACTGCCCTGCGTCTGAATAGTGATGGTTAAGAGGGGACAAGCCAGCCCCGGCCACCACATGCTCCCAAACGACAACCGCCTTAAAACCTACTTCTTCCATGATGCTGTAGTCTGCCATCAGCTTCTCTTCCAGGTACCTTGCCATCAGCTCCGAGTCGGGCTGCCCCGCCGAGGTGGAGAAGCCCCAGCAGAGCCACAGCCAAAGGATCATGGTGGAGGGGGAGCTCCGGCTGGGGCTGCAGCCCCACAGGTGAGAGGAGAGCCCCGCTGCCTGCAGCCCTGCCTGTGCAGCCCGACGGCTGCGGGGAAGCTGACAGGAGACAAACCGACCCACCCTTTTCTCCTCCTTCCCAGCTCGGGACCGGCCCCTTTTCTGCTCAGGGTGGCTGCCTGTGCTGCCAGGGGCTGCGGGGAGTCCTTGCAGGGTTTCCATCCTGCAGCTGTTCCCCTCAGCTGGGGGTCCCGTGGGCCACCACCGTGTCCCTCTGGACACCACCCTCCTCCTCATCCCCTAGCTTGGCTGGTGCAGCGGAGAGGGGTGGCACCAGAGGTCCCTGAGGTGCTGCTGTCTATCGCTTTGGCAGCACCCCAGCCCCATGGCGGCCCTCGGCACGGGAGGAAGGCCAAGAAGACATTTCTTTCACCTGGCTGGGGTCTGAGGCAGGGCCTAAGATGGCCGTTGAGGAGCTGGTGCCCAGTGCCAGGGGGAGCTGGAAGGATGTGCTGGGCTGCTGGGGTGTCTTCTCATGGGGTCAGCCATGGCATCAGGCAGGCCCGAGCAGCTTATGCCACAGTCCGTATTAAAAAGCACCCCCTTAGGGGGCACATCCCAAGGACATGCTTCAAGGCCGGGGCTTTACCAAGGGCTAGTAAAACCCTCTGGTTTCACCCCCTCTGAAGGGACACCTTCTCCTTTTCCGCAGTCTGGAGAACCCTGGTTTGTTTGTGGAAGCTGCCCCCCAGGCCCACCACCCTGGCTCAGGGCAGGGCTCTCTCCACACCCTCACCCTGGCACCCTGCCTGGCAGCCAGGTGCCTCCCCGCTGGCAAACACCGCCAAGACCCATTGTACTTTCACCCCTCTCTCATCATCTGGACTCCACTTCTCAGCTGGGCAAAGCTGAGGGGAGCCTCCCACTCTTCCCTCCAGTTTCTCAGAGGCAGAACCCTCTCCTCCGCCAGCAGCCCCAGGGCCAAGGTGGGCACGGCTGGGCAGGCTGGGTCCCCACCTCGCAGCTCCCAGGGATGTTCCTCCAGGCAGGGCTGTGCCAGCTGGCACACACCGGGCATGCCTAATCCCCAGGCATTCGGGAACTTGCACCTACAGCGCTCACCTAACCCCAAATCAGATGCATTTACTTCTTTTTTCTATGCCAGCAGTAACTGCTTAAACCCAACAGATCCAAATTTCCTCTCTTTTTCTTTGCTTTTTTTTTTTTTTTTTCAGGTGCTAGGTGTTGCATGCACAAACCTGTCAGGAATGGAACCACTGTATTTTCTTTTTCCTTTCCAGCTCTGGGTCATCAGGGATTGAAGCTGTTTTACTTCAGCTCCGCTCCATGGCAGTGACAGTCCAGTGTGTCCCTCCAGCCCTGCTGAGATCTGGAAACGCACCCTTAGGCCACTGGATTTTCTCCTTCTGGACAGACACATGTGCACCTGCCTGAAACCGTATGTCCACTAAGAGCATATGTCCTGGGAGAATTACATCCTCCATATCTAGCCTGTGTAATGGAGGAGCAGGAAGGTGCTTGCTCCCCATTTGGAAGGGATGAGGGGAGCTGGAGGTGAAGTGAAGGGACGGCAAGCCTTTGGAGCTCCCCTTTAGCAAATCAATGGCTCAGACTTAGGCTGAGGCCACACCGTGTTCACACACAGGCCCCTTCTGGCATTGCCAGCAGAAGTGAAGGAATCAAAAGCCTGACCAACCCCCTTCCCACTGCAACCAGTCCACCACTGGCAGGTACAAAGGCCTCTGGAGTAGCCATATCCTCGATGGGAGCTGCAGAGCTGGGCACCATTGCAGGGAATGACAAAGGGCTTATGTGGCTGGAGAAGGGAAGATGGCGGGAGAAAGATGGAGGGAGGCTGGGGCAGGATGCTTCAAGCCCTCAGAGACACCCCAAATGGTTGTTGTGCTGATCTGGTCCCTGCCAGAAGATAGTCAAGGCATTATCTTCAGCTCCTCACCATTTCACATGGAAGAGGGCTCAACCATCCAGCTGGGAATTCAAGAAGACTTCAAAGCGATGATTCAGGCTGAGACCTGGCTTAAGGACACACAAAAAATGGTTTGAAGTATTTTTCATCTGGGTCCAGTTTGTTTCAGCTCCTGCATGTCCTGCCTGGCTCAGACACAGGAGTGCACTGGAGTAACATGAGAAGGGCAGCAGCTTCCTGTGCCTCCACTACTGACAATGGGGTGGGCTGCTCTTCAACCTGCTCTGTCCATGTTGCACCAACTGGGAAACACAGATGAATAGAAGTCTGGAAGCATATGCTTAGAAATTCTGGAAATGGCCTTTAAAACAATATAGGATGATTTTCCTACTGTTTTGGAAAATCTAGAGGAAACCAAGACACCTCTGGAAAAGCAAGTCAAAGCTACCCTGCTAACCCTAGAGGTGAAAGTAGTTCCTGGGCAGGAAGGGGAGATGTTTGCCAGTTTGAAACAACCACTGGGCAATCAGGAGGCTTCTGCTTCCTCTGTTGCACAGTTGAGGAGCTCAGGGCCAGAGTAAATCAAAACAGTGAGAAGTGCAAAGATACGGCAACAAAGCTGATCCTAAGCACATTGGGTGAAAAAGGGATATCCAGACCAAAACAGGACCCAAGAGCAGGTACAGGATAACCAACAGGCATGAGAGAATGAGCTGGAAAAAGCACTGCCCTTCCCAAAATGATTAGGAGTAGCCAATTCTGCTCATGCTCTTCTCAGCAAGGGCACTTAAGGATACAGCACATAGGTAAATAAAACCAAGGTGTGTTTTAACGTTGTTCAGATGAGGTGACGTTTGGTGAGTGAACATTAAGCCCAGGGTCTTGATTGTTTACATTATCCCTCTTCTTTTCACATTATTCCCACCTTGGAATACAGTCTCCTGAGTTTGGGGGTGAACATGGCAGACGCTGTTCTGGGGATGCTGTTGGAGGCCAAGATAAGCAGTTATTCAAGTGTGTTCACATTAGACGTGTTTGATGCTGACTTTTGCCGACATAGCAAAATAAGCAGCTGTTCTTTGGGTGGGAGCTCAGTAAATTAAATTGCCTGGCATGCCTGCGGCCAGCATAAGTGAAGACATTGGAGAGAGGCATGATCTAGCAGCTGAGCTTCCACACACATTTCACCTGGAACGGATCATGTTTTATCAAGGAATCTGTGTTGACACACAAACACATGCATCTTGGTGATACTTTGCCTTCACACATCTGAATCCCCCTGTTTTTCTATGCAGGGCTGATGGGTAGGACTAGTCTTCCCCATTTTCACCATACCAGCTAAATAAACCCTGTAGGGAGTGTTGAAGCTAAAGAAAACGTTGGCACCTTCTAGCTGAAGAGCAGGGGTTTTCCTGACTCCAGTCTGAAGCTGAAGGAAAAACATCAGAGCTGCATTTGGTCATAACATCGGTACCATGGCTGCATGGATTTATAAATTAAAGATTTCCAGTTCTCTGTTCTAGGTAGAAGAATGGGACACTGGACACCCACTTCATGCAGAGGCATCTCCATTAAATGCCCAACTAGAAGTGTCTGAACCAGGAACTGTATCTACCTAAAGCACTAACAAACTGATGAAGTTAATGGCATTCAAAGCCAGCAATTTGATCAAGAAATTGGCAAGAGTCCCAAAGGGTTACATAGGCATAGACATAGATAAATGTCCAGAGATAAAATTAATTACAGTGAAGTTCAGGGAATTATATTAAATATTTTCTTTCAGGTCTTAATATAATCAGTCTCCTCTGAAACATCTGGATGGAACCTGGTGGTGCCCAGTTCTGATGCTATTTGGGAGGTGCCTGTATTCCTGAAAGGTCTTTTCTGGAATCCCTATGGCTGCTGATCCCCCTGTTACCATGAGCTGTGTGCACCATGACCCAGCAGAGCATTTCAGAACTTCAAAATCTGATTAAATACACCCAAAGTCTCTGCCAAAGGGCCTTGGTGCTGGGGATGTCTGGATTTGTCTGTGAGGCTGCTGTGAAACACACTTTGAGAAGTTATCAGGGCAGACAGGCAGTACCCGGTGTGTCTCTGCTGAATGGCAGTACAGAGAGAATAAAGCTGAAGCACCAAGAAAGCCTTTTCTGTGTGTCTGTATATCACTTCCCTGAATGGTTGGTGTGTAGTGGGATGAATCTCAGGGCAGTAGGCACCCTGGGTGTGTTGCCTTGCAGGTAAACCCTGTTCTTATCTGGATCACTGGAAGTTTACAGATAAGAAATTCAATACAGGAAGGGGAAACTGACTATCTCATAAGCCACAGAAATTGTGAGCATTTCTCCCTGGGTGCAAGCCAAGTTTTAATTAACACAAATTCATTATTCTGAGGGACAGGCGGCCCAGCAGTAACTCCAAGCACTTCAGGGAGGACAGCTGAGAGCTGCCTTCCAGAGGAATCCCAGCCATGAGAAAACAACTCATGAAACAGCCCAACGGGTATGTACCACAAAACATCTTACTGAGACCCTGTCCTCCTCCTGAAATTCTAGGGAAATTCACTTAACCTGGTAGCAAATGGTAGGGCTCTGAGCAGCCTTAGCACTTGTTCCTCCCATATATTTTCTTTCTTTTTCCGTACCTTCTTGAGAATTTTTCAGATTTTTGGACAGTATATTTGAGCGGTTCCTGCCATCTAGTGGTCACGCTGATTTCCCAACCTTGTTACGTTTACTGAAAAAAAAATAGCTACATTCGGTGGTTGTTATGAGGGGACTGAAATAAGGGGTTACAAAGTTAATGTTTACATAAAATTCTGTTCTAAATGGACTTTTTCATCTGCTCAGACCAGCAGTGATTATCTTCCCAGTCCAGGGTCCCAGATACCTTCAGAACAACTATCTTAAGCTTTATGTTTCTGATGAGAAAGGACTGGTCGCTCTGAGCCAGAGGTACATGTGGGAACAGAACTCAGTTTAGATAGAAAATTCAAACTATACTAGATACCATCAACACAGCACAGACTGGGTGCCCCATGCCTGCTGCTCTTGAAGTCCTGGCTAAACCCTGACATAACCATATTTCTGACAGCACTCATGGAGGTGTTCTTAAGCTGACTTAAATACTGCTAGGACTACAAAGCAAAATCCACCAAAGAGGCCAAGTAAACGCTGAGTCCAAGGTATATGGTTAGACTGACAGTCCCTTGACTACACAATCTAAAGCCAACCTGTTTTTTTATGTACCACAGAGCCGTAAGCCAACCTCCTGTTTGAAGCAGCGTGCCTGGGATTTTAATGGTGAGATTCCCCTCTGCTCAAAAAGCCTACATGATGAAAAATGCAGGGCAGCTCACTCCAGGAGGTAGGAGTCATCTGATGAAGTGTAGAAGTTCCCCAGAGCTGGTGTTTTGCTCTGAGCTTTCTGACTGGGCTCACCCATATTGTGCATGGCATGAATTAAAACAGCAAGGGCCGGATTCATACCATTCTGTGGCATGGCAGGTAATGAAATTGAATCAGGCACCATATGGTCAGAAAAAATCTAAAAAGACTAAAAAGGGAGACAAAGATGTACAGTAGGGTCAATCCTATCCCTCATTATGCTACTTTTGTTGACAGCTGACTGAACATCAGGCAACAGTGTACCCAGTTGGCCAAGAAGGCCAGTAGCACCCTGGCCGGTATCAGAAACAAGTGTGGCCAGCAGGACTAAGGCAGTGACCATCCCCATGTAGTTGGCACTGGTGAGGCTGCACCTCGAATTCTGTGTTCAGTTCTGGGCCCCTCACTACAAGAAGGATGTTGAGATGCTGGAGCGTGTCCAGAGCCGGGCAGGGGCTGGGGCACAAGGCTGATGAGGAGCAGCTGGGGGAACTGAGGGTGTTCAGCCTGGAGAGGAGGGGACTCTAGGGGGGACCTTTTTGCTCCCTACAGCTGCCTGAGAGGAGGCTGCAGCAATGTGGGGGTCGGTCTCCGCTCCCAAGTAACAAGCAATAGCATGAGAGGAAACGGCCTCAAGTTGCTCCAGGGGACGTTTAGTCTGGCTGTGAGGAAAACTTTCTTCATGGAAGGGGTTGTCAAGCATTGGAACAGGCTGCCTAGGGAGGTGGTGGAGTCACCATGCCTAGAGGGTTTAAAAGACGTGTAGATGTGATGCTTAGGGACATGGTTTAGCAGTGGACTTGGCAGTGCCAGGTTAACAGTTGGACTTGATGATCTTAAAGGTCTTTTCTGACCTAAATGATTCTGTGATTCTATGATTATTGAAAAACCCTGCTCCCATCCTCCCCATTCTCCTCTTGTACACTCCCCTCCCTTGTGCACATCACTTACCTCCACTTCCATGGGAAGCTGCAACACAGAAGGTGATCTAGAGTAACATAGGGGAGAGGAAGAAACTGGCCAGGTCATGCCATTTGGGCCAGAGGGATGCAGAACTATTTATCAAGTGACCTCTGCATTCAGAAACTGTGTCTTGAGGGGAGGCAATGTTGCAAGCTCCATATGTGCACCGTCTGAGAGCTGACCCAAAATTTAGAGAGCAAGTAAATAAATAGGTGGTGGGGGAACCACTGTGTGGCTAGATCGATGCAAAAGCAAGATACGTGTGCTGTGAAGGCTCTTTACCAGTTTGAATACAGCCTACAGGCTCTTAAGCTTTCTGGCAAATCTGGGGCTATGCCACCTCCAAGTTCAAGATCTAGGATTGCCCAAAAGATTTGGGAAAGGGCAAATCAGGACTAATTATTCAATGCCTCTTCTAGCATAACATTTGTGAAACAGAATATGGAGCTGTCATGTGACAGGTTCAAAGTGATCAAAAGGCCATGGTTCATTCTGTGTGTAGTTAAGGTGTGGAACTTCTTCTCACAGGATGCTATGAATGCTTATTTTTTATCCAATGTCTTCAGAGGAGATGACAGGGTTTGGGAGAATAAATTAACTAAGGACTGCTAAATAAATGGAAAGCATCATCTGATCAGGATGTACCATAGTTACAAGTAGCTGGAGACTAGGAAGGTCTTTGGAAAATACCTTGTGTGCTTGCTCCAGTTTCTACATGCTTTCCTAAGCATCTTCGGTAGCTTTTATCTGGCAATGAGCTGAAAGGTGACTAGTCTGCTTGCGTTCCTTGTGAATCTCTGAACAGAGTTCCGGGTCTCAGCCTCAGAAACAATCTATTGAAAAGATGGAGGAAGGATGTGTAACAGCAGACTGGTGCTGCAGAAACCTTTTACTGAAACATTGAAATGTAACATAACATAGGGTAAGAGAACATAATATAATTAATATAATCTAGATAATATAATAAAATACAATACAATACATTCTTGTTTGCTGTTTTGTCCCTGGCTTCACCTAGTAATTCAGTCTTTTCCATTGAGGTTGCTCCGATGTCTGCAAATCTCTTTTCTTCCTGGAAGAGTGGAAGGGATACCCCAGCTCCTTTTGCCAGAAACCTGCTTCCTCCCTTCTTTCCTCCTTTTGCTTTGCTGGCCTACTTTATCTCATCTCTTGAAGTACACAAAGAAGCAGGGAGACCAAAACAGTTTCAAAAGCACCCAGGAGCCATACAACATGCATCTGAAAATATCATCAGATGTTTTCACGTGACTAACTTGGAAAAACCAGAACTATCCCACCACCAGCTATGATCCTTTCCCAGCCAGAGTGGAAAAAGGTATTTCTGTGGGTCAGGCTGCAACCCAGAGGTCTCTTCCCGGTCCCTGAGATGGCTGAGTGGGAGGGCCCTTGGAGAAGCACAACTTTGCTGCCTCTGCTGCTCTGAGAACCATTCTTCACCTTGTTTACTATAAACAAACAACCTAGGAGTGAGTTCTTCCTTTGATCTTTTGAAGTTTTGGATACTCCAAGGTCTGTGCCGAGCAGGAAATTAGTCAAACATCATGGGAAGCTACAAAAGCAAGAAGTGAGCCTATCCAAGCCTGAGCTGTTATCAAGGGCAGAGGCGAGTGAAGACACTATTTGGATAACCCTTGCTCAGGCACCACAGCTCAGGCTTGCGTTGCAAGACAAATATTTACCTACGGCCTAAACAAAGTCAGCATTTCAAAACTTTGTTCAAAATACTGCATAACCCTGAGCTGTTTCCTTGAACTTGTCTCAGAGAAGGAAAGATCTTGTGTCTAGTACCTATGTGGGCTGCTTTCAGGAGACAAGCAGGAAGAAAATGAAGCATCTGATCTGGTTCCTGGGTTTGTTCCTCATTTCTGGAGTAGGAAGCTTTGATCTTGTTATCGACGAGATCCCAGATGTGAGTATTTGAAGGCAGGGTCTAGATCTCCCTTCCTTGCTGAAGTCAGTAGTGAAGCTGCAGCTGGCTTCAATGGGAGCAGAACTGTGTTATTGCTTCATAACTCTGCTTGTGTCTCATTAATTCTCTTCTACTTTTAGCTGTAAATGGGATTGTTCTGATAATTAGCTTTCACTTGTCATTCGTAGTGTTGCTTTTTAAATGTTTTTACAGGTGGGATAGTGCAAGCATAACTCCAACTTTCTTTTTAAGCAGGATTCATATCTCTACCTCAGCTTTGCCTTTTCTGCTGGTTTTAACCTTCAGATGTTCAAGTGGGCTTCTATGCTCAGACCTTCAGCGTATTTTATATCCTGTTTCCTTAGAATAAGCAGAAACAGAGCACCTAGGTATCTTTGTGGATGGGGTCTCCTGTATGGACCACTATGAACCTCATTAAAGAATCATATGGATTCAGGGTTTTGTTAACAGGAATTCAAATATAGAGTTAAAATCCTATTAACTGTACAATCCTCAGCAGCGGGATAATTTATAGAAGAACCTGTAATTTATTACAATAATGCAATGATGAAAAGGAGTATAGTTACAGCTTTGACTCTGGAGCTGAATCCAAATTTAAACCCCTGGACGCAAGTGAACTTAGATTTGGGTGTCTACTCCCATTTCCACATTGCTGTATGGCAATATTTCTGTCAAGTCAGTGGGGATGATGTGAAGCTTTCTTTTGCTTTGCAAGATTAACAACAAGAATTAGTGAGCAAGGCTATCCTCTTTTTCTTTCTTCTTACAGCACTTTTCATGGCCCAGGTAGATTTTCATACTGAGTTTATAATTCCCAGGAAAAATATTCCAGACCTGTGGTCCTTTCTAACTATTGATGCCATATCAGTTTAATACCAATGTGCTAAAATATTCTAAGTTAATTTTGTGCAAACCTTTGTGTGTCTGCTGTCATATAAGTTGGAAAGCAATTCATGTACTTAGACTTCTTTATTACCATATATTAAACTTCTAATTAAATTTAATTAAGAATATTGTTGTGGTGTAAGAACCATGCTTCTAATTGAATTAGTGCGGCACTGCACTTGGAAAAGACCCGATGTTCTTTTGTTGTCAATGGGACAAATTTAGTTCTCAGGTATATTAGTATAAAAGCAGAGACAATTTCTACTCATCTGAGCAGAAATTCTCTGGAATTGCTGGTTTAAGTGAGATCAGTATCTGAAATGCTGTAGTTACCATGGCTAGACCCATCCTGATGATAATTTGCTTATTGCTCATTATGGTCCTTTCAGTGTGCTAAACATTACTCCTTGTTTCAGAAGGGAAGGTTGTAAAATGGTGGTAAAGGTTATGATATATGGGAGTATATAGAGCTTCGTGGCCACAGAGGGAAACCGAATATAACATTTGGGTCTGAGACAGTTTGTGCCTCTGCTCCCCGTTTGCACCGAGGGGAGATAAATTCCTTTGGAACTCTAGCAGAGTGCTAATAAATAATAAATCAAGTGATAAATCAAACAGTAACACATCAGCGACACCTCTTTCTTTCTTCCTTTTTCTCCTCTAGGAAGTGGAAAGCCTGATTGACCTAGAAATCAATGGATTTCCTTCAAGCTCCAAGATGAGAAATGGCAGGTACCAGGTACAGTACCCAGAAACGCTTCAAAAAAAGGGAAGCAAGAATGCCTGGGAGCTCTCTCCAGGTGGCTTGTTCCATGTCAGGGGTTGGGAGTGTCCACTCAGGTGAGACACACAAGTCCTTACAGTCATTGAGAGCTCCATATCTCTTGTCAGGATAAGAACTGCTACTATTCTTTATGCAGTACCTAGCACAAGGCTTTGTTCTGTATCTGTACTCCTGAGGACCATAATACAGATGCTACACAATGGAGGTACTTGTCTGTCCAACTTCATGTGTGGGAGAAATCCTGTTGATACCGGTGAGGCTTTTCCATGAGAAGATGGAAAAAGACTTCAGAATTGTCAATGTAGGCTGAAGCCTTTCAGTCCTGCAAGTAGTCCAATCATTCATACTTAACTCAGGTCAAAAGAGTACAGCACAGTGTCACATGGGTGATGAGCTGGTGGGGTCTGAGACCAGGGAAGAAAATTTGTTTCCAGCATGCTGATGGGTTGCAGATTAGTATAGTCTATCAGCTTCTGAAACAGAAACATGTAAAACATCATTGCAGGAGTTCTGTTGTGTTTTACACAGTAGTAACTAATGATAATAATAATGAAATCAGTTGTTTGAAGGTATTAGATTTTATTACACTGCATGAAAGAAATTATGATCAGAGTGGACCTTGCCCTCCACCCAGCTCTAGTGCTGCCTTTCTTGAGCTTGTTCAGTACAGTGAAAACAAAAGATCCTCTTGAGTCAAGCTGGATTTCCCAGCATCTTTGAAGTTAAGCACAGGCAAAGACAATTCCTCTTTATGCCAAGGCTTTTCAAAAGGGGCCTCACAGAGTGCAAATTTAACTTACTGACACCTAAACCCCCCATTACACTAGCAGAAAAATGGAGGATTTTAGCATAAATATGAATCAAGCCAGCTCACATTTGCCAGACCAGTAGCCAAATAATGTAACCATGATCTAAGCAGAAATCCTCCCCAGCTGCACTTCTTCGGGGCATTAATTCTTCCTAATATGTCTGTATTAGTGCTGTAATGTTATGTTGCCTCTGTTCCCCAACTTTCTGGATACATAGTGGTATAGACATATGCATGCGATAATTTGCAGTTCTACTAGTGGGCGGTTTTTATACCAGTTATTCCTTATATTCCCATATATTATTTCCCATCCTTTACCTTTATCAAATGAGTCTTTGCAAACCAGTAGAACTAAGAACTCAGCTGTAGGATGAGCTACCCTTATGTTAGTTGAGTCACAATAAAATATTAATAAATGAGATTAAATTGAACTACACAAAACATCTTGAGACAGTAGCTTTTGGCCAACAGCAGGCACACAGTTACTGTTAATCACTAAAGGAAGGCTGTCTTCCAAATTACTGGTTTAGCACTATGTTTTTCTGCAGCAAGGTCACTAGCCCATTGGCAACAAGGCAACAGAACTCCTCTGCAGACTCTACTGATTAGCTCTAAATAGAAAGAATTCTTTTCTAGGTCCAGACCAGGTATTCTGGTGAAAAATATTTGCTCCTGAGTAATTCCAAAAATACTGTGTCTCAGGTATGTGAATGGCCCTTGTGACCGCAGAAACAGAGTGCCCCATGGGCTGGAATGCAGGTAATCTTGTGAACCTCTATGTGATGATGGTTCACTGCTGTTATCTCTGTTTTGGAGACAGATAACAGAGCTTGTGTCTAGACTGTGAGGGGGTATGTTCTGTAGCATGTCCCCCAGTCCTGGTCCTGATTGCTGGCTGTGCAGAGCCAGGTGAGATCACACCTATTTCCTTACTGCTCTGCCTGCCTGGTTTCCCCTCCATGAGAACCAGCACAAGAAGGAAATAGGGAAGGCAAAAGAGGGTATCAGCTGCCTGGAGAGCCCCCCAGCTCCCAGGGTATAAACGCAACCAGAGAGAGCGGGATCCATCTGCAGCATTGCAGAGACAAACTCTGCCAAACCTTGGGTTTGAAATTGCTCTTTCCTGCACCTCGCAGTAAGGGTCAGGATCCCCAAAAGGAGTCTGAACAGACTGCAATGAAATTGCAGTCTGCTAACAACCGCTCAGGAAACAACTTACATGGAAACAAGTGAACCTATGGGGAAACATCACCTCAAAGATTTGGGAGGACATGCCAGGCAGATGTCATTGTCTTTCTGGTTTCTTATACTGGGCATCTGCTTTTCAGCCTTTTTCAAGCCCCAGTGGAAAAGTGATTTCCTTTGAATGCAGTATAACATCTCTGAAACCGCTCTGTAACTAAGTCACACCTCGGAAGTAGCCTGTGGACTGCAACTTGAAAGCAATAGCAAGCTAGGTGTCCCATAGATGACGTAAAAACTGCAATCTCTTGTAATGCATTCCTCCCTTAGACACCATGGCTTCTTCCTCCACAGACAGGACAGAGGTCAGGGCCAGCAGCCCTGAATAAAAGTTAGCTTGAAGTAGCCAGTCTTTTATTGGTGGTAGACTGCATAGTGGTTACAACATTCATGCACAGTGATTTGAACAAAGATCATTACAGAGGGCTAAATATCCATAGCCTGTACAGATGTCAGAAGATGGGTCTCAGTACCTGAAGATAGAGCCCAGCATCTGTCAAGACCAGATCCTTAAAACAGTTCCTGAGGCACTTGTTGTCTCCAGTCTAATTAACAACTTGCCATACATTGGATATTGCACAACATACTGTTTCTACACAGTGCAGTCATCAGCAGATTTGGATGTGGTTTGAAGGCAAGGATCAGCCATGGATCCTCATGCCAGAAATAGCACAAATCTCACATGCCACAGAAGTCCCTACAAAGCCCATGATCTCAGCAACCACACCAGCCCTCAAGCCTGAAGTATAATTATCTACAACTCTGTCTTCCTGACCTGCTGGAGTGGCTGCCCTCTGCAACCTTTGAGATCGTAGGGATGATTGGCCCACCCCACCTCTGATCTCTAACAACAGCAGGGGGAGTCACCACATGTGCAAGTGATAAGCTCACACCTCCATTAGCACCTCCCGCTTCTCCTCCACTCTCATAAAAACAAACAGGAAGGAAACCAGGGCATCGTGAAAGCTTTACGTGCCATTTGTAAAGTGAGTCAGGAACCCTAAGCTCTTCTGAGAACCGAAAAAGGTATGACAATGAAACAAATCCCCTCTGTGCTAAGGTCTTGGTCTTCATCTTTTCAAGATTAAATTTGTTTGACTTAAAGTTGGTTTAACCTTGATTTGTGTTCATGCTGGTGATGTTTCCTATGCCAAAAGTATGTGTGGAGACAACAGTCATTCTTCACAGTCTGGTTCTTCATCAGATGTGAAAGGTCCAGTTCGCTGTACAATGGTGTTTGTGGGGTGTCAGGATGGACTGAGCAAAGATCAGCCCATCAAGTTTTGCAGAGGGTCTCTAAAGAGCCATGAACTTCCAGATCCTGAAGTCCCAGTCTAGATGTTTCAGGTAGAGCCTGTGCAGCTAGTAAATAAAAACCCACATTTGTTCTCAGGCAGGCAGAAATCCTGCAGTCTCTCCATCTGGCTTGAAAAGATCCTTAAAACCATCTTATTAAAATGATCTTGCTATGACGTGTATCATCTTTTATGCAGCCCGCTCAATTGACCTTGAAGATCTGAGCTTGCTTAGTTGTGATGACAGCACCAAAGTAGATATCTGCATTAAACAATTGCTTCTCTCCCTAGAACTAGGTGAGCCAAATCCCATTCCAGCATTACTTACCCAAGTTTAATTCCTAAAATTTAAACAGAACTATTCAAATGGCCACAAGATGTCACTACCTATCCATAGAAATTTCCAAATGGTACTATTCATAGGGCGGGGGGGGGGACGGGGGACGACGACCATTAATGAGCAGTTCCAGCTCTTCTAAGCAGTACATGCATAACTAACTTTACACATATGCAAGTATATAAAAGTAATATCGATTACACAATAGGGATTTTTTACACATAGATACTGCATATAATGCAATAATATAAATATATATTCTATAGCATAAATGAAAACAAAATGAACTAAAAAGGTCTGAGTTTAAGCTTTTTTCCAATTTTTCTGGAAAAACAAAAAGATATTTTTTTCTGTTGAAAGCCAGGTTTTTCTAAGTATGACTTTTTTTCTTGCATGTTTTGGTTTCAGGAAGAACATTTTTGTTCTAGAAGATAACGTTTTCTATAAAAAAAAAATAAAATACAGAGGAAGAGAGCTGTCTTTCTGGTTTTGATAGCCTGTAAGTCACAGTTGTGAGATCAGGTGCTCCAACACCCCATGTATAAATATGTAAAATAAGACAAAAGGAATATGCACACCAAGTCTGGGAACTCAAACTAATTCTCGTCATTTTGGAAAGCAGCTTTAGATGTTACCATTGTCTGATACCTGTCTTGAAACAGCCACAGACTGTGTTCTTAGCTTTGCTGAAATACATTCTCCATATTTTTCTCTTCCAGCGAAGCACATCCGACTGGGGGTATGTTGGAGATCTGGTGAGTTTTTTTAATTCCTCTGTGGAAATTCATACTGAACAAAGTGATTTTCTAGTTAACCATTTTTTGGAAATCAATCCTTTTGTTTGTTCAGTTCCTTATTTTTACTGCTGGTTGGGTATTAACATATTTTCTTTAAACAGAGCGCTGTTTGCACAATGCTGTTTATACAACTGCTCTTGGAGGGAGAAGGGAATGGTAAATATGAAGAAATAAGCATCAAAAGTGATTAGACAAAGACAATATCTGAATATACCAGTTTAATAATGTTCTTCCACTGCCATGGTTTAACCGTTTACAAGACTAGGTCAGTAACCAATGCTTCAGGTCTCCTTTTTTCAGGACTTCTATTGAAAATGTAAGCTTTGTCCTCCTCAGTATATGATGTTGAGAATTACTGTGTACTGCTCTATACTGGATTGTACCAACAGAGTCATTCCAAGGACTGGTTGCATGGTCCAAAGCAAGGAAAACATTCCAGCTTTATAATTTCCTGCTTTCAGCTGAAATGTTATAATGAACTAGATTCACATGAGTATCTTGTCACAACTGCCAGTTAAATATGGAGGTGTCCTGAACTTGAGTTATGTCCCATCTAGCTGCTGTATTGTAAGAAACAACACTTGAAAAAAAGGCACCAAGACTATAAAAGGGATCGATATTGCCCTCTAGGGTACATTTTCTAGCTGTGTCCTAAATTTATAGAGAAATTTTGTCAATTACAGGTGGAGGATGATGACAAGATAGGTCTTTACAGCTACAAAGTTCAATCCACTATAACGTCACGGTTGGCCAACACAATGATCCAAGCTAAAATGGTGAATAACGCAAAAAGGTCCCAGCACATAGTGTTTGATGTACAAGTCCCCAAAGGAGCTTTTATTGACAACTTTACTATGTAAGTAGTGGGCAGGTATCAGCTTTGTGCTCTGGTGGGGTTCAGTGTGGTGGCAGAATGCAGTGGGAAGGAAGTATTTGTAAAAACAAAACACCTCTTATTTTCCAGGTTCAGCATAATTTTATCAAGCTTTCTAAAATTAAAAAGGCTCGTGTCATCATACTGTCTGTCTGCCCATCTCTTCTCTCCAGTAATTATTGGGCCATTGGCCAACATCAACAGAATTTGACAAGAGCACAGAAGTCTCAAACAGACTAAGCTCCCACCTGTCTTGTACAAATTGGCACCAGATCAAAGGAGAGGGAGAGACCAAATTAGACCCCTCACTGAATGGAAAGAAACTAGCCTGGTTCAGTATCCATTCTGGGAGGCAGCAGCCAGCTTGCTGGTCAGGCGACATGTCCTGATCTGTGTTCCAAAACAGCCATGACATGAGTAACTGCCTGCCCTGCCCAAAGAATGGTGGAAGTGTGATGGAGGTGGGGAAGAGCAGATCCTCCTCGGAGTACAAGAGTGCTGGCTACTTGAAATAAAAAAGCAGGTAGGGAGAAAGATACAGATCTAGTGGAAACCAGATTTCATTGCTTTGGGGTTAAACAAGAGCCTTATTATTTCATTTCGCACCAGCTTAGCAGCTTAGATTTCACTAATGTTTTTCTAAAGTGAAGAAACAGTCATCAATTGTAAAGTTGGGATTTTTTTGCAAACTGACTGTGCTTCTCTCTCCTAGGGATGTCAATGGTATAACATTTACCAGCAAAATTCGAGAAAAATCTGAAGCCAGAAAAATGTACTCTCAAGCAAAAGCCAAAGGCAAAGCTGCTGGTATAGTAAGGTATAAAGACTTTGGCATACGGATATTGTACTAACTTATTCATAGGAGAACTGAGGTGACCCATCCCAGGAGAAGATATATGAGGGGGAAACCCTGGGAAGGAAAATGGGTCACTTGCTTACAGCAGCTCTGATATTTAATTGTCCAGGACCTGTGTTTCTGCTTTCAGCTTGATAAAACAAATTCTGCTAACAGACAACTGCAGTTCCCTGATATAGGCCACACTTAGAATCAGACACAACAAACACATAACTCTAAATCAAAATGCAAAGAAACTCTTTTTCTCCTTGCATTTTCTCAAACTAACCCCACAGCTGACTTTTCAGGAGCAACGCCTTGGATATGGAAAACTTCAAAACTGAAGTGAATGTGCCCCCAGGGACAAGGATCCAGTTCGAACTTCATTACCATGAAATGATTAGAAGGAAACTGAGCTCCTATGAGCACGTCATCTCTGTGAAGCCAGGACGCTTGGCAAAGCACATGGAGGTAAAGTAGAGCTGGTATATGTAGGTAGCACACCACAGGTGACCTTGCTGAGAAAGTAGCCAAGATTCCCTCAAGCCCCACAGCAGGCCCTTTCAACTTCAGGTCTTTCATATGGGCTTGGCACAAATAGCTTCAAGGTCACTGTGTAGACCAGCATGAAACACTTCAAATCAGGAGCTACGCAGCTACATGAGTGAGGAGCAAATGTGTCCTGCCTCCTCTTGTACTAACACAGCTGGGCATCTCCTGAATCACGACCGACTCACATCAGAACCACTTGGGCAAACAAGCTTTGGGCTATATATACTGTTGTGTAAACTTCCCTTGACTGAAGGAAAACAAACATATTTATTTGGAACAATGCTTTTCACAATATTCCCAACTTCATGAGATAGTGTCCAATGAGATCAGATGTTCTCTGAATGACCGTCCCTCCATAACTCTCTGCCAGAAGATTATTTGTCTGTTCTTACCTTCTTTCTTACACTCATCCAGAGGTGTCCTCTGTCATCCCTCAACAGACACAAGATACAGGGCTAGCTGGAAATTTCCCTCTGGCCATTCTTATGTTCCTGTTTCATAAATTTCTTCTACAGCTTTCCATGGCATTAGCACAAGCTGTATATGGAAGTTTGCTCCTTGTATTTTCTTGGTGCAGGCTGTGACCTGCTTCAAGCTGTCCAAGAGTCTGAGTTTTCCCACTGAAAAGGATTCCATGTCCTGCCTCATAGTAGTCTTACTAACTATTTAGAATCACAACCAGAAAAAAGACTTCTCTCAAGCTGACAGGATAAAAACTTCATTTTCCAAATCACCTTGGCCATCCAAAAGACAAAATACTCTCTGTCTTGTCAATGGCATGAGCAGAGAGGGAGAGAACTCATCAGCAAGTGTTCCTCCTGGGCTCCTAATCCAAAGCAGCACTGAAGAAGAGTCACTTCATGCTTCTTTTGTGCTTTGAACATAAACTATGGTATCACCCTTGATTCCCATCCCACCACTTGGCCTAGGGGGTGAGAGAGAGAAGAATGAGCATTTACACCTAATTCTTTCTATTCTTTGGACACTTATTTTTTGCCTTTCCATCGTGGTCTATTTTCAACATTACATGTTTCCCCACCGTGGATGAGACCAGTGCTACTGGAGCATTCTCGAGGGCAACCCACCCCCTAGCTGGAGTTTGCCTGTGGAGGGTTCATAAGATCCTGGTACAACACTGGCACTGCTCCACACTAAATGTTTTCCCTTCCTGCCTTTAGGTGGATGTCCGCATTATCGAGCCACAGGGACTTCGCTATGTGCATGTTCCTAATTCGCTTGGAGATCATTTTGATGGAATCACCACCATCTCCAAGGGAGAGAAAAAGGTAATAGTCACAGACTGGAAATAGTATGAAAACTTCAGTTTTCACAAGTGTTCCAATGTAGTGATAGCATTTTTTTCATCGCTGCTGGAAGCAGGCAAAAATATGGCAAAAAAATATAGTGTCTTCATTATTGGTATTGAAACGTATGTACAAGATGCTCAAATGTTACAGTGACAGTACTACAGAAATAGCATGTAGTCTGTCCGTCTTTGTGCAGCACTTTCAATTTGTAATTCTGAAAAAGCAATGCAGAAAGAGATTGCTGGATGTGAAAAAAGGTAGGTGATGAATAGCAAGTGGAATAACCGTTCTGGAATAACTCCACAATCTCAATTTCAACTAAGAACATCTGCATAGGGACTTATTTTAGGACTGGTAGCATTTTTACCCTAGCTTTCTCCAGCATAGCTCTTGGGTAAACCCTCTAACAGTAGAGAAGTTTTTCTGTTAAGACACTTCAAGCAGTGTCTCTGGGAGGGTACAACTCTTCTCACTCTTACATAGATGTCTAATACAGGATATGTGAATAAGACCCAAAAACTGTCTATACTACTATAAGATATCCAGCCTCAACTTTGTCTCATTCACCCATGTTCCTAGTTTAGCAAATTATTTTGGAGGCAGTGCATGGCTATCTATATCATGTCATCTTCTCAGGAAATTTCAAGTTATCCAGTCAAAACAGAGGAATAATGCCATAAAGTCTGCGTAACCAATCATGTGACCAATGAAAATTATTCTTAGTATTCAATCTACAAATTACAAGCTCTCATTTGTTTGTGAAAAAAACCCCAAACAATTAAAAAATTATTAAAAATGTTGATAAAATTGTGGATCGTTTCAACCAGGAAAATGTTAAATAAGCCAACATATTACTTACTAGAAAAGGTTTGCACAGCTCTAATTGAAATACTGGTGCTGTAGATGGGTCATCTTATTTGTGTCAGTTGCTACTACCAAATCAGCATATCCAGGCAAACCTTAGCGCTGTTTTTCTTTTCAAGTGACAACGTCCATTTTCTGCTGAAAATAAGGGTACAAGCAAATAAAGAAGAAAAACAATCACTGAAATAAGATATTTCATGAATAGAGAACTTTTTTTTTTGTTCCAGTGGTCCCCCTTTCACACATCTGATTGACTGATAATCATTTCTCATTTCAAGGCTCATGTTTCTTTCAAGCCAACAATGGCTCAACAGCGAAAATGCCCCACATGCTCATCCACAGCAGTAGATGGAAATTTTGTGGTGCAATATGATGTGAACAGAGAAACCACGGGTGGCGAATTAGAAGTAAGTAAAGTTCAACTTTATGCAAGAAATGCAAAAGAGGAGAGATTTGGATAGCAGGTGCTATTTCAGATTCCAGTGCTGATGTTCATATTCAAGAATTGCTGTCATTAAGAAAACTGTGCTAAATAAACTTCATCATTCAGGAGAATAAGCGTGAGAAAGAGCTCTGTATCTGATTGAAAGAACAGAGGGATTTTAAGTGGACAGAATGGATTTACTTAATTTATGACTAAGACATGATCCTACATATAGTCAGGAGTAGATTCCTGTCTTGCCCAAAAGTTGATGCCTTTTATACCTAGCAGCACTCTAGTGATTTAATGTTGAATCAGAGGACAGAGTCATTGGATGTTGTACCAATACATCACAAGGAGACAACCAGAACATCACTATTTTTATGTTAACATGAAGCAGAGTTATGGGGTTGAATTATTACAGACAGAACAGTCTTTTTTAAAAACATTTTTCATTCCTCCCTGTGTTAGTGCATGGCAGTTGTCTGAGAAGGAAGTTCTGCTATCCTTGATAAAATGTAAAGACTGTAAAGTACAAATGGTATAAGGCTATAGAGACATGGAGAGCTGAAAGTCAGAATTGGTCTGTAAAGAAGAATAACATTTTCTGCTCTGTTATTTTCTTGTGTTTTCTGACATCTTTACTATAGCTCACTACACTGTGCATTTTTCATTTTATTTTGCAGATTTTTAATGGGTATTTTATTCACTTCTTTGCTCCGGAAAATCTTGATCCTCTGCCCAAAAACATTTTATTTGTTATAGATGTCAGTGGCTCAATGTGGGGACTGAAAATGAAACAAGTAAGTGTTAGACCTCTAGTGTTTGACCTCTGTTGCAAAACTAACCTTCTGCCAACTTTCCCCTGTGCCTTAGCCTACAACTCTGTAGCAGACTGGCACTCAGAATTACCAGCTTAGCTCTTTAGATTTCATTCCATCAAAAGTCTCACTGAATTTGGACAATATTTGGTGAATCAAAGACTTCATGATCTTACTTTTTATTTGTAATTCTCCTTCTGTGCTGTAAGGAAGAGGTGATACCATCAGAATACAGATTTTAGCTCTAAATTATAATTTTAATTGACAGATCACAAAATATTTTGCAAAAGCTCTGACCCCCTTTTTCTCTAATCTCCTCTACTGAATCCTGGGGAAGTCTTAGTGGGGATACTACATCCCTGCTTTCAAAAAGTTGTGGACAAATTGTTGACAGCCCACTGAGGAGCAGTAAGAATTGTTGACAACATAATCAGGGTGGGAAGGAGGTGCAGGGAGATGCAAAAAATATGTGAACAATTGTTCTAATAGGGAAACTCATCGAATTACATCCATGCCCACCCAAGGTAGAATAAGGTGGAATCAGATGGATTTATAGCAGGAAACACTTATATTAGATATTAAAAAAAAAACTTTTTAGTGCTGAAAGTGGAGTTCAGGATATTGTATATCATGTGTCACTGAAGATTTTTAAGAACTGGCTAGAAAGACATTAGTTGGAGATGATCTAGTTACATTTGAATTTGCTTTGGATCACAATACTAAGGCATGGCACGTTGCTTCATTGGGGAAATCAATGCTGCAAAAACCGGGATACAGGCTAATTTTGTGTGTTTGAATCACACATTTTCAAACAGATATTACCCAGCCTGAAATGACAGCACTGCACATAGATGTGTTTCCTGAGCTGATATGGGCAATTCCTCTTTCCTGAAACACAATGTCTTACAAACTGCTGCTCTCTCTCACCTCACTCTGTTAGCAGCAGCTAAGCAAGGATGGGTTGTCACATGGGTTTCCTCTTGATAATTGGATTTTTTCTATTGGAGAAAAGTTCAACTTTATGCAAGAAATGCAAAAGAAGAGTGATTTGGATAGCAGGTGCTATTTCAGATTCCAGTGCTGATGCTCGTACTCATGGGAGGCATCTATTTGCCTGTAATCACAAGTTAAGAAGATACTTTCAGCAACAGGAAGCATAAACTCGTCTTCTCTTAAATTTCTTCTTCTCAGACCATCGAGGCCATGAAGGCAATATTGAGTGAGCTCCGTGCTGCTGATCAGTTCTCCCTTATCGACTTCAACCACAATGTCCGATGCTGGAGAGATAATCTAGTCTCAGCCACACCAGCGCAGGTTGAAGATGCTAAGAAGTACATCCAGGCAATCCATCCCAATGGGGGTATGAGGTTTTGATTGCAAGGTGCTCATGGAAGTTAGATATCACAGTAACGGGTACCTCAGACAATCCTCATATTGGTAGAGTATTCCTAACAAAAGGTGTGATTTCCAAGATGGGAAAAGCATGCCCTGGGGCCAAAGGAGAGGAAGGATTCCAGTTTATTGTGCTAGGGGATGGGATGGCATTTCCTTCTACTGAGTGAGCTATGACAGCTAGAACATATACCATAGAACAGCTGCCTTTAATCTATAGGTTATACCTCTAGCCTCACAGATCCCAAATATCCTTGAAAGACAAAGGCCATTTCATGCCTTTATAAAGTAGATCATAAACAGGCCATCTCCAGGGTTTCCACTGGCTGTAAATTGTAGACTACACCATGATTGATGGAGATCCATGTAGCAGACACAAGGGTTATTGATGTGTTAGAAACAACAGAAGTGCCTGAGAATGGTCACATACAAATTAGGGATTTTCCCACGAAAAAGGTGGCAGGATCAACAGCCCAGCTGAAGTGCATCTATGCCAGTGCACACAGCATGGGCAATGAGCAGCAGGAGCTGGAAGCCGTTGTAAAGCAGGGAAACTGACATAGTTGCCATCATGAAAACACGGTGGGATGACTGGGACAGCTGGAGTGCTGCAGTGGGTGGCTGTAAACTCTTCAGAAGGGGTGGACAAGGAAGGCGAGGCGGTGGGGTAGCCCTGTGTGTTACGGAGGGTTTTGACGGTGTAGAGCCTAACGATGGTGACAACCGGCTTGAGTGTCTGTGGGTAAGAATCAGGGGGAAGGCCAACAAGGCAGAGATCATGCTTGGAGTCTGTTATAGGCCACCCAACCAGGATGAAGAGGCAGACAAAATATTCTATAAGCAGCTGGGAGAAGTGTCACAATCGCTAGTCCTTGTTCTCATAGAGGACTTCAGCTTACCCATTGTCCACTGGAAATACAACACAGTGGAAAGAGCTCAGGAGGTTCCTGGAATGCGTGGAAGAGACCTTCCTGACACAGCTGGTGAGGGAACTGGTGAGGGGAGGCACCTGCTGGACCTGTTGTTTGTGAACAGAGAAGGGCTGGTGGGTGATGTGAAGGCTGGAGGCTGTTTTGGGTGTAGTAATCATGAAATAATAGTTTTTGATTCTCAGAGAAGTAAGGAGGGGGGCCAGCAGAACTGCTCCCCTGGGCTTCCCGAGGGCAGACTTTGGCCTGTTGAGGAGCCTGGCTGGCAGAGTCCCTTGGGAGGCAGCCCTGAAGGGCCAAGGGGACCAGGAAGGCTGGACGTTCTTCAAGAAGGCAATCTTAAAGGCACAGAGCAGGCTGTCCCCATGTGCTGAAAGATGAACTGGTGGGGAGGACCGGCCTGGCTGAACAGAGAGCTTTGGCTGGAACTCATGAGAAAAAGGAGAGTTTATGACCTTTGGAAGAAGGGGCAGGTCTATGGGGCTGGATGTGATCCACCCAAGGGTGCTGAGGGAGATGGCGGCAGCGCTCACCGAGCCACTGCCCATCACTTACCAGCAGCCCCGGCTGACCGGGGCGGGCCCCGCTGACTGGAGGTCACCCAGTGTGACACCCGTCTGCAGGAAGGGCCGCAGGGAGGATCCCGGGAACCAGGGGCCCGGCAGCCCGACCCCGGTGCCGGGGAAGGTGATGGAGCCGGTCGGCCTGAGCGCCGGCACGTGGCACGGGCAGGACAGCCGGGGGATGGGGCCCAGCCAGCGCGGGGCTGTGCAAGGTGGGTCCTGCTGGGCGAACCGGGTCTCCTTCCGTGCCCGGGTGACCCGCGCACGGGATGGGGGAAAGGCTGTGGGTGCTGCTCCCCCGACCTTAGCGGAGCCTGTGAGACCGTTTCCCCCAGCGCTCTCCTGGAGAAGCCGGCTGCTCCTGGCGTGGACGTGCTGTTCCCCGGGTAAAAGCTGCTGGACGGCCGGGCCCAGCGCGTGGTGGGGACCGGAGTGACATCCCGCTGGCGGCCGGGCACAGGGGCCGTTCCCCAGGGACCAGGGCTGGGGCCAGCCCTGCCGGGTACCCGCACGGCGCTCGGGGCGAGGGGATGGAGCGCGCCCTCAGCCCGCCTGCGGGTGACACCCGGCCGGGGGGCGCCGATGTGCCGGGGGCAGGGGGCTCTGAGGGGGCTGGGCAGGCCGGGCCGAGGGGCCGAGGCCAAGTGTGTGAGAGGCAGCGGGGCTGGGGGCAGGGGGCTGGGAACTGCCCGGGGGAAAGGGCCGGGGGGGCTGGGCACAGCCGCTGGGCAGGAGCCCCCAGCGTGCCCAGGTGGCCAAGGGGGCCAGCAGCGCCCTGGCCGCTGTCAGAAGGGCTGTGGCCGGCAGGACCGGGGCAGTGCCCATCACAGGTGGGGCTGCACCTTGGATCCCATGTTCAGTGTTGGACCCCTGGGGAAGGGTCTGGAGCACAAGGCTTATGAGGAGCAGCTGAGAGAACTCAGGGAGGGGGGTCAGCCTGGAGAAAAGGATGCTCAGGGGAGACCTTGTCACTCTCTACAGCTGCCTGAGAGGAGGCTGCAGCAATGTGGGGGTCGGTCTCCGCTCCCAAGTAACAAGCAATAACATGAGAGGAAACGGCCTCAAGTTGCGCCAGGGGACGTTTAGTCTGGATATGAGGAAAACTTTCTTCATGGAAGGGGTTGTCAAGCATTGGAACAGGCTGCCCAGGGAGGTGGTGGAGTCACCATCCCTGGAGGTATTTAAAAGACATGTAGATGTGATGCTTAGGGACGTGGTTTAGCAGTGGACTTGGCAGTGCCAGGTTAATGGTTGGACCCGACGATTCTATGATTCTATGATCTACTAAATGCTACCCTGGGCAAACTGTCCATCCTTTTTGTGCCTTATTCTTTGTTCCCTGTCTGATAAACAAGGACAGTTGCCTTCTTCTGTATTATAGCCCTTTGGAGACTGCATTTGTTAATGTTTAAGCTATTTATACAGGAGGGGCTCACAATCATTTTAATCTATTGCTCTCTGAGGTGCAGTTCTGGTTTAGTTGTTCAGTTATTTGCATGCTGATAGTGTGTAGAGGCTCTCCCCAATGTCAGAGCCTTCTGGTGCTGTAGCACCTTCATTTCCAGAAGCTTTCACTAGCAACAGGTAAGGTAGAATCAACATGACTTTACAGACTCGTTCAAGGTAATCAGTGTGCTGGGACTAGGAAACCATGCTGGATATACGAGTGCCTCATAAGCCTGACTTTGTTACCCCAAAAGAATTGGCAGATAAGATGAAACACCTGCTCCAATCCAGCAAAACCAGTCTGCAATGCAGCATTTTATTACCCTGTCTCTGGAGCTGCTGGTATTTTTTCTTTCTTGACAAAGAAAATACCTATTTTCTGACTGTTTAGTCTTCCTGTTCCTGTTCCTCTCATACTAATTTCTTATTCTCTTCCTTCTGTGCAGCAAGCCAAACCTCTAGATAGGCTCAGTAAACATACACCTCTTCTTTTCCAATCAGGATACCCAAGGAACAGGCTGATGCCAGAAAAGAAAGTTTCTTCATGCTCTCATTCAGTCATCTGCCTGCAAACACACTGCTTCTTCCCACAGCAAATAGTTCCCAACACCACAAATGGTTCCACTGGAATTAGTGAGGGGGAATGGAGGGGCCACATGAAGATGACAGCCTGGGTTGAAAAAGGGAACCAGATTGCAAGCATGTCTGCTGTAAGCATCACAGAGGAGGGGGTTTGCTGCCTTCATCTCAGGTCTTGTTCATGCTGATTAATCCCACTAGAATCACAGAACTGATCTGGATTTGACAAGAGACCCAAGAAGAATCAAACTTGTTTTCTTCATTGTGTCTTTGACAGGCACAAATATTAATGAAGCTCTCCTCCGAGCCACGTTCATCCTGAATGAAGCTCAAAACTTAGGCATGTTGGACCCTAACTCAGTCTCCATGATTGTATTGGTGTCTGATGGAGACCCGACAGTAGGTAAGGATCCTGCTTTAGGTGAAAAGAAAGGTCAGCAGGATTAGCCTGAGAAAAGCATGCAACATGTAGACAGTAAGTTAAAAAAATTCTGTTCCACTTTCTTCCAATGCCTGTGCTCTTGTTTGCCAAGTGTTATAGGTGCCGTGGGTTTTTTTGCACAGAAGATTTCAAAAGGTGAGCAGATTAGGTTATGCAAGTTATGTGCTTCTTTCAATTACAGAGATGCACAAGTCTGGGAGGACAGGTAATCACAACAATCATAGAAAAAATTTCCTCTTCCAATGACCTTAGCCCGCACAGATCTATGCAGTCCAGAGTGTTACATCAAAATCAGAAAAATAAAGTAGAAATCAAATTAATTTGGGTTGGTTTTGGTACAGGTCAAAATCAATCACTTACTGCAAGATGTCATCCCAGAAGAGGCTGACATTAACAGTAAGTCTGAAAAAAACATCAGTCCCAGTGGTGGCAGGGAACATTTTAAGTACAAGGAAAAAAGTAAAACCTTTATGGAGATGTCTTAGTCCACAGAGAGCTTGAAGCAGTAATTCTGGGAGAAATCCAGATGTGTTACAATCACAAACTCCCCAGGAAGTTAACAAAAGCCCTGAACGTACAAAGAACATGCATCAGTTCAAAGGAATAGTCTTCAGTGGAAACAATTTGTTAATCTCCACCCAAGAGAAGCTCAAATGTCCCTGTAGGCACTGCAAAATGGAGATCTGGCATTCTGAGATGGAAATCATAGACAATCTGAGTTGTCTAGGTTTCCCTTATATGAAGACAGAACCAGAGATACTAAGAGAACATGAATGTGCTTACCTTGATGGAGGTTTCCTCCACTGCTCAGATGGATATCACCCTTTGTGTGTCTCTAAGGTGAGCTAAAGCTGACAACGATCCAGAAGAACGTGAAGCAGAGCATAAAGGACGAATTCTCTCTCTTCTGCCTCGGGATTGGGTTTGACGTAGATTATGATTTCCTGCAGAGGATTGCAACTGACAACCGTGGCATGGCCCAGAGGATTTTTGGAAATCAGGAGACTTCTGCCCAAATGAAGGTGTGGTTCTGGTCCATTGCCTCTGAAACCCTTTAGTTCTGTTCTCGGCTGTGGAGCTGGGTAACTCCACTAGCAAGAGTAGAGTTACTGTAGGTTCACGGGGGGAGGTCACAAAAAGCATTGTTTCTTCTGCTGGAGAGTCCTGCAAGAGGTCATGTATTAACTTAGGTGCTCCTAGTTACAATTTTTGTGGTATCTATAATACATACTTTATTGTTCTATTTAGGGTTAATACCCTATAAAGCAGTCCTAACCATAAAAAAAAAAATTCTGAACTAAAATTAAGGCCTGGATTTTACGTTAGGCCACTTCAGCACTAACAAGAGGCCTAAATATAAATACTAGATGACAATCCAAACTTTGCCAGTGTAAGAAAAAGGTCAATTCTAGGAGGCTCTGGCTCCAAATCTGTAAGCAGCAATTGCTGATGAACAAACATCCTTTTTCTGTTTCTATTCACTGGTTTCATCACCTATGCAGCTTCTTTCCCAACACAGCTGTAAGGGCACACACAGGTGTGCCAGGACACACTACATGGTACGCTGCCAAACAGCAGCTCTGAGAGTGCAGCCCCCAGCATGAGGCAGCCTCCGTCCGTAGCACTGTATGGGTACCCATTTTCCCTCTCTGGTCCCATATGCTAAATCCAGCAGTGCACACATTCCAGTTCACATCAGCCAGGTATAACAGGGTCAGAAAAGGGTAGAGTGAGAGAGAGGTCTAGTTTTTTGCAAGAATTAGGTGGGAAGCAGCTGTGTGTCTTACGCAGTAGCCAAGAGCTGATCAACCTGATAATAGATTCAGGCCCAGACACACTTGTGCTCAAGCCTTTTAGGTCTAGGAAGAGCATAGTCCATGGGCTTTTGACCATCTTTTGACTTCCACAAGCCTTGGACCAGACCAGATCTTCTTGCTGTATCCCCTCCCAAGTATACTGAGGTCTAAGTATAAAGAATTCTCTGGGACAAAGGGAGCTCCACTTGCCCATTAGGGCTCCAGGTTTTGTCACCTGATGTCCTTTCAGTAAGAGTGGCATATGTGGGAGGGTTGCTTCAGGTAGAAACAACTCAGTCCTCTGTCTCCTTCTGTCTCAGAATTTCTACAACCAGGTCTCCACCCCACTTTTGAAGAAGATTCAGTTCAACTACCCCCAGGAGTCAGTGTCAGACGTCACCCAGAGCAGCTTCCACAACTACTTTGGTGGCTCAGAGATAGTAGTGGCTGGGAAGGTCGACACAGATAACCTGCAACACTTGGAAAGCATCGTCACAGCAACAGCAGTGAGTGAAGGTGTCCCTGGGATACCTGTTCCTGGGGTTTGGTCTGGTTCGCTCACTCATGTGTACAGTCTCCTTGCTTGAGGTTACTGCCAGCAGTGTTTTGTCTGCTTGCGTTCCACATGGAAGTGTGGGGTAACTCATGGAGGGGGTTGTACAACAATGTTTCACAATATCTTCAGGTACAGCCATGAATAGTCACTACCTGCATCCTGCCAGAGGACCTTCCTTCTAATAAGGTACCATACAAAATTCAGTTGCAAACCAGACTAAGACTATGGAGTCCTCCTTCAGGCTTTGTGAAGATGCAGGGGGAGATCTCCTAAGGTAGCTCCTTTCATGGCTGAACTTCCCACTCTTGGGGGCATTCAAGCTGGTGGATCTACACTAGCACTGTCCTTTTATGCCCTGTCTTGCGGCATGTGTGAGGAGACTTTCCCACGTTTTCAGGGATGCTCTTCTAGATAGAGTGGGATAGGGTGGGAATACTACCTCCAGATCCTTCTTTCTGTGGAGGAACCATAATATCTGCACTCTTACAGGGCTTAGGAGCTGCCATTTGTCAGTTGCTGGAAAAAATCAAGCATGTTCAGTACTCTTCCCTACCAAAACACAGTGCAGCTCAAGGGTCTGGGTGAGAAAGTAGAATTTGGTTCCTGTTGCTCAGTAGGAATTGGATGTGAAAAAGCCTGAAGGGAGGATAGCAGAGCTCTGTTAACAGCCTCCTGTTTTGGCACATGGTAGCACTCTCTTTGGCTAGTGCTGACAGCTCCTTTACCTATTTTAATCCACTGTCACAAAAGTGTCTGTAGAAGATTCTCTTGTTACAGCTCCCACACCCATGGCAGTCAGGCCAATGGTGCTGGGACTTTTTGATCTAGAAGTGACCATGGGCAGAGCCAGAGTGGGTTCTTAATGCCAGCCATGCTAAGAGGGGAACTCAAAGCAACTCCATTCTCCTGGCTCACCCTTTGTTATCTTTCTCTCTCCTTGATTGCATAGGCAAACGCAGAGCTCGTAATGGAAACCCTGCGAGATGTTGAAGAACTAGATGGTTTCATGAAGAAAGACAAGTATGCAGATCCCGAATTCACTAGGAAGCTGTGGGCCTATCTGACTGTCAACCAGATGCTGGCAGAGAGGTGAGGAGAAACGTGGTCTGTGATGAGAGGGAAGAGAATCTTGAGAGCAATCTGCTTCTCTATGAGACCACAGCCATGAGGCAGCCCTCAGGGTTCTGAATGGCTAGGCGATACCTTCTGAAAGGTAGGTGATCTCTTCAGCCACATTCCTCCTATTTTTAGCATTCACAGATACCAGGGGATAGAGTTTGGGAGCAGTTAATTAGAGGGATAAGAGTCAAACAGACCTGGCTGTGAGGCTGAGCGGATGAAATGAATGGGAGATTTGCCTTTCAGAGCCTGAGTAAAAGATATGGAGTAGTTCAGGGTGAATCCCCTCTGAAGCAGAAAGAGGTCTCCTCCTGAGACTGGAAAATGGACTGAGCTTCTTTGAGTCCAGGCCAAAGCCCATAGAAGCCAAAAATATTCTTCTTATGGAGTATGCATTCACACAGGCCTTCAGACTTTCCTTCTTGCAACACCTGCCAGCTTGGCTCTATGACCACCCTGTGGACCAATTGTCATGGCAGCTGCCCTGTAGAGCTGCTAACCATGACACTTGTTTCATTTTCCACCCAGAAACACAGCCCCCACTGCTGCTTTGAAGAGGAACATCACCAAATCCATCCTACAGATGTCCCTTGACCATCATATTGTTACCCCCTTCACAGCCATGCTGATAGAGAATGCTGAAAAAGATGAGATAATGCTAGCAGACCAGCCCAAAGACCCCAGAAGGGGCTGCTGCCCAGGTCAGTGTCTCAGTCTGTCTGTTACTCTACCTCTCGTTTTGGCTTTGTTCTTCTTGTACTTGAAGAACAACTGTGTTCATTGTTCACTCCAGACGTTTGTGTTTATAGGATAGCTTGTATTTTCAGCAAAAGCTGACCAAATCTTCAGCCAGTTCGAGAGCATCCTGTTACAACAAATGCTCTTTGGAGCCGTTGGCTTCAGTGGGGACTGAATGTGCCAACATTGCAATGACAAGGTTTCCAGTAAGCCTACAATGTCACAGATTGAACATCATCTTACTGGGAGAGATATGTCTAGTTCCCTGACTTGAAGCTGTAGTATTGACTATACTGTATTTTATTACCACTTTTAAGCCTTGGAAGCTTCCTGAGATTGTTATCAGTCAGCCTTGAGCCCACATGGAATTGGAATTACTGTAACAACAGTCCTTCATTAATTAAACTTCCACATTTAAATCCATTACTTCAATATGCGTTCCAAGGTCCCTGTTACAGCAACCTTATGTCCAACCAAATGAGGTGAGGTTGGCTTGTTCTGGCATTGTTTGGTAGAGTCAGTCTCAAAGCAATAGCTGTTCACATCTGTGGGTGTCTAGCATATCCAAAGTCATCCCTGCTCAGCCATGTGCTTCGAATGAAACTTGACAGCAGCTATTTTGTGCCCTTACCAGTCAGTGATTTGAAAAAGCACAACTGTTGCTGTCAGGAAAACACTGCCAGTGCAATGCAATGGAAGCACTGAAAGTAAAAGATCAACTCCTTGAACAACTGAGTCTGGTGATTTAAAACCTATTAATAAAAGGGAGAGTTTACAATTGGTTGTGAAGGAAAAAAAGCAGACTACATTACACCAACAGACATCATCTATCTGGCATTTCACACCGGAAGTGACTGTGACTTTGCTGAAACTCCAAGCACATGTCCTGCATGCTCAGTTCTCATGCTCCTGGATAACTCTAAAAATGTCCTGATGCTGGCTCAATGAAAAGGGTCCTTATGTCTGCCAGTTGTTAATTTTAGGTTAATTTATTCTTCTTCTCATTTTTAAAGTCTGCAGCTGCAACCCAAAGAGAAATTAAATAGCTGTTATTTATACCACATACTACAACTCATAACTGCCAAACAGTTCAGTGCAGAAATAGCATATATTGCATTCATGTGTAATGAATTCATTATACATGGCACCAGCTGGCTAATTCAGACCATAATTATCTTGATTTAGATGATGTAGAGGATTTAAATTATTTTAATATATGTTCTCGTGACTTTGTGTTTGATGGCATAGCCAAAACTTAACAGCACTGAAATTGGGGTCAAGGCACCTATGGATTTCAGGGACAGTGGGACATGACTCTTGAACCTTAGCAGAGGACAGAGTTTGTAAAAATAATATCAAAGTAAATCTCTGCTTAGGATTGCACAACATGTGGGCTGTACCAAAAAGTTTGTATATACAAGGTTTGGAGTGGGTAACCTGAAACAGGTTTTTCTTATACTGCTCCCATCAGAGCTGCACCATCTGTGTTCCTAGACAGAGATCGTCACTTCCACTGGAATCACTTTTCAAAGGATTGATTAATCGCTCTTTTATCATTACAAACTTACTGCAAAACTGAACTGAGCATGGGAGAGATTCTTCACGCATAATGGTCTGAGAAATTAATATGACCTGGAAACTCAGAAGTCTCTGTGCAGTTTTTAAGTTCCTGTGTTATCTGCACCAACTTCACACATAACTGAGCTAATAGTAATAACACTGCCTGAGTAAAAACAGCCTGTGGTTTCAATTAGGGGTTCAAGAAAGAAGATGCTGACAGAGATTTAGAAGATCTAGCTGTGCAATCTTCTGTCCTACTGTTCTCCCCCAGCTCCTTTTTCCCCTTACTCCTCTTCAGAGCAGGGCCAGCAGATGTGAATGTGTCCTGCTTCAGCTTTTGTAATTTTCAGCCCAACATATTAAAACAAACCAAATTTCATGGGTCATATAAGATCATATTGCTTTATGAACTAAGTGGGAGAGAGAGAACCCATGTTACTTTCTGCTACTCTATCATGGCAAAGGCAGAGAGACCTCTAGCAGAAGGAGACATGTTAAGGGATGTTGTATTAAATGCTTGCACTTATTTGCAACCTTTATTCATGTGGGTCATCCTAGGCCATGCAGGAAGAGTCCTACCTTTTCTCAGGCACTTCAAACTCGGGACCCAAGTCAACAAGGCTTTTGCCACATGTTAAATTTTTAAAATTCAGTTCTTTATTTGACAAAACACTTAAGCCCTTGCATTGGGGGCTTTGCTAAAATAGGGCCCATTCACATGAATAGGAGTTAAAAAGTCAGGCTCCATTTTATGGTTACTTCACCTGTCATATTCCTCTCCATATTCCATACTCCATATGGAGTAAATACATCCTAACTTCATTATAAAAATCTGTCTGTTACAAACAGTGTTGCATCTGCTTTACATTGATATAGCAAAATCAGGTTCTGATCTACTGCATTACTTGAAAAGTTGCACCATTAAATATGTCAGCACTAACAAAAAAACAATTATGACTGTCATTTAACAGGTACTCTAGGATTAACTCCAAATGCACCTAATAATAACAAAGGTATCCCAGCCTGGGCCAATGTCACAGCTGTACCAGTCAGCTTCATGCCGGAGCAAAGGAGTCCTCCTGTGTCCTCTCTGAGCATAAACAGAGGTAAAAGCTGCAGTATTTCTCTGCAAAGAAACACCAGACAGCAACACTCCTCACTTAATAAACAAAGGTGATTCAAGCCAAGTTATTGGGCACATTGGCATTTTCAGCTTCTGTGACAAGATGCTAATGGTGGTGGTCTTTCAGTTGTCCTTATTTTTCTTGTTGAGTTTTCTGAATTGTCGTAAAAGATGCATCTTCATTTAGGGGCTAATCCACAAGAGAATAAATCAATTGCTGTGACTAGCTGATGAAGCTACTTCACTGCTGTTGCAGAGAACACCAGTGTGAAAGGTCCTCAGCACAGTCTCTGTCAAAGGTCTGAGCAGGACACAATCACGTACATCTCAAATCACAGACACCTAGGTTCAGTTTTTGCAAATCCATCTAGCACCCAAAGGTCAAGCTTTCCTTCATAAAATACTGCATTGTTTTGACTTTGAATGGATGAATGTGTAAAAATATCCTCTACCTTACAAGCACGAGACTAGTTTAGATCCTAATAGGATCCCAGTGACCCCACCTTCTGCTGCACGCTTCCCTGAGGCTGTTCCCTAAGCTTGCATTCAGCTTCTCCACAGTAGCAAAGCTAATGTCAGGTTACTGCCATTATAAATGACAGATTAATGTCCTGTGGTAGATAAAAAACTCTGAATGCGCTAATGACTGATGGATCCTCTTAATTCTTGGGCCTTTGCCAGAGTTCAGTGCCTACTTAAACAAACCAGCTGTGAGAACCATTGCCTATAAAAGCAGTATAGCTACAGTAACTCCGGGGGTGTGCCTGTGTGCAGATGAGTGTATTTACACAGCTTTCAAACAAAGAGCTACCCTACTGCTTCTCAGCATAGCTCAAGGGTTAACCTAAGACTTTGGATAGTCAAGAAACTGCTTGGGAAAGAAGGTGAGCAAGGCAAAGTTACCTGTCCAACTTATACATTTATTTTACACAGAAAATTCTTTTTCTTCCTGGAAATGTTGATCAGAACAGGCTTTGTCATCAAGTTGGGGAAGATCAAGCAGTTGGTGAGAATCAGGAAAAATGATTGAGGGCTATATGCAAGAGACCCAATGTATTCAAAAGATTCAAAACATTCAAATGCACCTTCACCCCTTGGAGGGTACCTACCTACCCCACCGTTTCCTGTGAAGACATTCCTGGTCAGGGTCTAGGATTTGCCTAGCACACAGGAAGAGCTAAATATTTCCAAAAGATGAGGAACACCAGTGAATGAATGGAAGCTGGCCTGGCTATCCCCATAGGCAACACTAAGTACAAGTATGACTCTGCATGTTGACAGGGAGACGCCAACCACCACCAAACCAGCAAGAGCTGGGCAGTGCTTTGCACTTCAAGACAAGACTGGAGGCAGCTGCCTTCAGTGATAGCTGCAGGTGTTTGTCTCACTGGAGGCAATTTTTAAAGAACATATGACTTTCGGGGGCAGGGGGGGGGGGGGGGCGGGGGAGAGTCCCACCAGGGTGTTAAACACACTGTGAGAACAAGTCCTGGATTGTAGTCCTCAGGGGAGGTGGTAGGCAAGATGCATCTTTAGCCAACATCAGTATGGTGGATGGACTCAAAACACGTCTGAGATCTTCTTAGTTTGAGAGAATGATGTTCTAGGAGTGTGTCACTTCTAGAAATAGACAACAGCTGGGCATGAGGGGGTTTGGATATTAGTTTTGAACAGTTGTCACCCAAATTCTGCTTTCCGTGCCTTAGATCCTTTCCAGGATCTAGGCCTCAAAGGTGTGTCCCTGTCTGTCTGGTGTCCACATGGGTCCTTGGTCTCACCTGGAGGCTTACTTCCATCATGAAGAAATAAAGCTCATCTCCTAGAACTTCAGGTTGAGCCTATGGCACCCTAGTGTGCAGCTGACCAGTTAAACCAGTAGTTCACTGCACTTGATGCTGTCCTCAATCCAATAATGTCATGTCCATTCCTTAAACAGGGGAAATATATGAGGAGAAAGTGTCTGAGGGGCTTTTGCGAGGAGCATCTAAGAACTTCCTTGGCTACTGCAAGGGTGGAAAGGACTCTTGTCCTACTCTGAGGAGTCCCAAAAAGTCCTTCAAAATCCTCTGAGAAAGGTGTTTCAGGTTTTGTGTCCCTTACCTCCTGGGCAAGAACTGGCCTGCTTCTCACACTTGTTGCTTTTCTGTGTTTCAGTTGACAATGATCCACATTTCATCATACACCTGCCCAAGAGCCAAAGGAACATCTGTTTCAATATCAACTCAGAGCCTGGGAAGATCCTAAGCTTGGTTTCCGATCCTGGTACTGGTAAGGGAATAAAACTTGGTTTATTTTACAGCACTTTTCTTCTCTCCGGTCTGAAAGGTGTTCAGAGGGAGCAGAGGAAATGTCTACAGGGAGGACTGTGTGCTAACATGACTGTGGCCAGCAGTTTGAGTTATTGAGTAGTTATTCCCTTCCAGATCTGGAGTATTGTCTCCAGTTTGAGGCTTGCCAGTACAAGAAAGGTGTTGACAAACTGGATCAAACTCAGTGGTGGCCACCAAGATGACTATGGGGCTGAGCACAGGACATAGAGGAAGAGGCTGAAACAGCTGGGTTCGGTCAATCTTAAGAAAAAAAGACCCATGGTTAATCCTGTTGCTGCTACAACCACCTAATCATAGAATCACAGAATCATTTAGGTCAGAAAAGACCTTTAAGGTCATTGAGTCAAACCATTAACCTGGCATTGCCGAGTCCACTGCTAAACCATGTCCCTAAGCATCACATCCACACATCCTGTAAACACCTCTAGGCATGGTGACTCCACCACCTCCCTGGGCAGCCTGTTCCAATGCTTGACCACCCTTTCCGTGAAGAAAGTTTTCCTCATAGCCAGACTAAACCTCCCCTGGAGCAACTTGAGGCTGTTTCCTCTTGTCCTGTCCTTTGTTACTTGGGAGAAGAGACCGACCCCCACCTCACTACAACCTCCTTTCAGGCAGTTGTAAGAAGCAATAATTGGAAGGTAAAGATGGAGCCTGACACATCTCCAAGATGCGTAGCTAAAGGACAAGAGGCAACAGAGATAAGTTACAACAGGTGAAATTCAGAGCAGGAGTGAGCTATTAGGAAAACCTTTTTCACTGTTGTCGTGGTTTACCCCTGGCTGGCAACCAAGCACCACCCAGCTGCTTGCTCACTCCCCCTCACCCAGAGGGATGGGAGGACGATTGGAAAGAAATGTAAAACTCAAGGGTTGAAATAAAAACAATGTAATAGGTAAAGCAAAAGCCACACACACAAGCAAAGCAAAGCAAGGAATTCATTCACCACTTCCCATGGGCAGGCAGGTGTTCAGCCAAACCCAGGACAGCCGGGCTGCAGCACATGTAAGGGTTACTCAGGAAGACAAACGCTATAATGCCAGATGTCCCCACCTTCCTTGTTCTTCCCCCAGTTTATAGACTCAGCATGGTGTCATATGGTATGGAATGCCTCTTTGGCTAGCTTGGGTCACCTGTCCTGGCTGTGTCCCCTCCCATTTTCTGTGCCCCTCCAGCCCTCTGGCTGGCAGGGCCCAAGGAACTGAAAAGTCCTTGATTTAGTATAAACATCACCCAGCAACAATTAACATCAGTGTGCTGTCAGCATTGTTCTCACATGAGAGCCAAAACACAGCACTGTACTAGCTGCTAAGAAGAAAATTAACTCTATCCCAGCTGAAACCAGGACAACTGTGAGGATGGGCCAGCACTGGGAAAGGAGCCAAGATAGGTGAGGAAATGTCCATGATAGGTTTTGAACTTGAAAAAGAAAGTGGAAGATAGGTACAAAGAGAAACACAATTGGAGGCACACCTGGTGGCGGGCTGTGTGTAACTGTAGTCCCAAAGGCATCAAAGGGGATCAGCCTGTTCTTCTCAGAGGGCTTTACCTATCAGCATTTCTTATCTTCTGGAATATATGTGATAAGCGATGGGCATTTGGAGGCAGGTTAATCTGGGCTGGAAATGTGGTACCATTCTGCCACTGCCCATTTGCCCCATGCTTTTCACAGGCGGCAAGGGACTGAATGGCTTCTGAATCACCTCATACTATCAGCAAGACCTAACATCAGTTCCCACCAGATTAATATGCTAGGAGGCAAACAGCAACATCAGGAGGTGATTTAATAAATTATTTTCTTCTCTTGGTTGGCAAGATGAGGAAAACAAGGGGGAGCAGAGGGGTTCCTGTTTGTGCTGATCCCATTGTGCTCCCTGCTGAGAACAGAACTCCAAGTCTCTAGGTGGTGATCCATTCAGGCAACATGTGCTTCTCTGCTATTCGCAGGAGTTGTGGTCAATGGCCAGCTCATTGGGGCCAAGAAAACAGAGAATAAGAAACTCAACACATACTTTGGCAAAATTGGTTTTTATTTCAAGGCCAAAGGTCTGAAAGTGGAGATCACCACAGAAACAATAACACTGAAAGATGGATCTTACGGCATCACGCTGACCTGGTCTGACACAGGGCACATCATCCGGAAACAGTAAGTTGCTGAGCATTTGTTGTTTGCCCTATGGAAATGGTTTGCAACACAGCACAGGACTGACCCAGCTATGGGTGGGATCCAGGTCACGGGGTGCCTGCATACGGGCACCTTATCTCAGTGTCTGAGCTCTCGTTATAGGTAATGAAATGAGGCAGCAGGGCCAACAGAGCGATTCAGCTGACCAGACACAAGTAGAAAGAGCTGAATTGCTCTCCCTACTGCTGACTGCATTAGCTAAGACCAGGATTCAGTTGCCTAAACACAAGCACCTAACATTGTTTGAGATACCTTCAGGGTTTCTGAACATGATGGGAAACATAACTTCTAACATCCAGGAGACCTTCACCTGCGGATTAACAGCTAGCAGCCACGTTGGGCACCCCACAGCACTAGACACCTGTTTAGGCAATGGTGTCACTTCCAAAATCTCCATTCATTTTAGCAAGAGCTGAAATGTGTAGGGCAAGATTTGGCTGCCTGAACACGGGTGTGAAATGTCTGTCTGATTTGGCACTGTCCTGCCAGACTCTGGGTACCACTCCCAAGGCTGTGGGTTTCTGGTGGATCCCCTGTCATATCTGCCAGCCCTGTGCAGGTGTTCTGGATGCAGGGAGCATCTCAAGAGGCCTGAGAGCTTATGTGTGGGTGGTGAAACTGAGCCCTTCCTTTGGTTCATCTCTGCTAGGCTTCTCGTATCCATGAAGAAAGAAAACAACGTTACTATCACTGTGGGCAAGGAGATGTCCTTCATGGTTTTACTGCACCGTGTGTGGAAGAACCATCCAGTAAATGTTGACTTCCTGGGAATCTACATTCCCCCTGAAAACCAGTTCTCTCCTGCAGCCCATGGGCTCATAGGTAAGGGCTGCGGGCCAGGCGGTGGGGATGGCGTGGCCCTGGGAAGGGGTTTTGCTAGATCTTTGAGTGAATTGGTTGGTATTTGTGTCCTGATGCGGAAGGTGTGAAAATTAATCAGATAGAAAATGGGGGAGAGTCCTGTAATGGCCTGGAAGCTCCGAGGACATTGTACAACATCCAATTATTCCTCCTCCCAGCTGGGGAGGGTGTTTTCAAAACAGGCCTGCCTAGACTTGGTGACGCTGTGACAGGGCTTTGCCGGCCTGGCTCATCTGCTGCAGGATGAAAACAAAAATACTGAAACCCCTCAAACCTTCTTTCTGTGAAGGTATCTGTGCTAGCATTTGTAATTCAGCTCTCCCCTGAATGGCAGCCCTTTTCTGGCAATGGTATAAAACAAAAGCAAGGGCTCAGTTCACAGGGAAAAACAGCCCTCCGAGCCCTGGACCCACCCAAGGTTCCTTTTAAGATGTGGGAATCTTGAGCAGCAGAGGTTGTTTTCCCAAATATGCCTCACAACTCCAGGCTGCTTTTTTAGCACCAGTTTGCTGGCTCAAAAGCAGAGCTTTTTACTTCCCAGTGTGAGTGATCTGATAGCACTGGAGACACAGTGCCCTGTGGTCCACGCAGGAGTGGTTTGCCTGCTGCAGCTAGTTTGATTTTCCAAGAGTGCCCGGCAGCAGCCTACATGAGCGCCTCAAAGGTTAGGATGCTTTAAACCTCCTCTTTGATCAGGTCAGTTTACGTCTGAACCAGAAGTGTATATCCACCACCAAAGACCTGGGCAAGCTCCAGAGAAACCACAAGCCACCATGGAAGTCAAAGGCAACAAGCTCACTGTTACCAGGTAGGAATAATGTGCTTTATCGCTCTCTTTTTCTAACTCTGACTTCTTTTTAACGACATCAATGATTGCAGGCTTATCTTGGGGGGAAAAAAATCCTTCTGTTTTCCCTCTGCTAATAATCTGGTTTTAGCAGTTGGCAAAACACAGGGGACAAGTTGAGCTCTTTCGTATTTGTGCACCAGCTGCTCTGCCCTTATAGCTGCCCAGCATCTGACCTTAGACAGGCCACGAAAAAGTGCCTGGGACCCCCACAAAAGGGCCCACGAGGTCATAGGATGGCAAAATTCATTGCATTTTGTCGTTGCTTCCACATCTCACCACTATGGCAAAAACCGGTGCCATGAGTGAGCAGGATTATCAATGTCTTCTTGCGTACTTGTCATGTGACTTTCATTTTGGGTGGCCACTTCCTCCCAGGGGACTGCAGAAGGACTACAGGACGGACCGCGTGCTCGGGACTGACGTGCAGTGCTGGTTTGTGCACAACAGCGGGAAAGGTTTCATAGACGGCCACTACAAAGATTACCTCGTCCCCCACCTATACAGTTTTATGAAGAAACCCTGAATGCTCTGACACGAAACCAGTTCATTATGGAAAATTCTTACCTGTCCTTCATGCCCAAACAACTCTTCCGAACAGTAGCTGCCAGCCTTTCAAGCCAGATCAACCAAAGGTGACTTCACCACCATTTGCTTTATAAATGATCAGTGTTTCAAAGCAACGTAACTCCTTTTTCTGTTAAAAATAAAATCTGTAATAAAGGGACATGCTGGGCTGTAGTAGGTATCTTGCTGTGTCTGACTTAATGGATAGTAAACTCCCTTAATAATTTACTTTTGTAGTATACATTTCATAGTAGACCTGGAACAGCAGCGCGGCTCCTGCAGTGTGGGCAGCACACACGACCATGATCAATACTTACACCTTTGCTTTTTCAGGCTGTCGGGAAAATAAGTTCATACACTGCTGGTCTGGGGCAAAAGGAGGATGTGCATTAGATGTAAAGAAAATTTAACAGAAAAGGAACACGTGCTCTGCAATGGGTATCATGAGGAGACTCCAGTCTTTTAAGGATGGGTTAACCACTGGTGAGGAATGTCCTCGAGGTAACTGATAGTGCAGGAAAATTAGTTCCAGGAGTCTGAGACAACCTCCAGTCTATTTTTTGTGAAAATATCAACATCACATTAGAGTTCACACACAGATACAAATCTGGGAAAGCACAAAACATTCAGACTATACAGACATTGCCATCAGTACCCAAAGCTTCCCTTCCAGTGGGATTAGCTTCCAAAAGCTGCCTTACTCTTCAGGAGTATTCACCAAAGAACCAGACCGGCAGTGAAACAAATATGCACGTGTGTGTACCTAGAGCCAGAATCAAAACCCTGCTTTCTGGCGACCTTAGAAAAAAAAAATGTTGGCCAGATTCTTCTCAGCAGCCCTGATCGAGGGAGGGCACCCAAGTAATCTGCTTGCCATTCTGAACTTCAGTTTCCTTCACATACAAACTAAAGGCTGGTACCTGATCTTTCTTGCAGCCACGGTGTCAGGAGTGAGATGATCAGTATGTTTTAAGTGTCTCTTCAGAGTAACTCTTGGAAGTGTAAGCAGCTTCCCCACAAACCATTCATTGCTTCTTCGAACTCATTTATTAGCTTTGGCCTCCACAACACCCTGCAGCAGTGAGTTCCCCAGTTTAACCAGGCTCTGTCAGGGGAGGAAAAACCCATCGAGCGTGTTTTTAAATCCCCAAATCAGTAATTCCATGGTGTTTCCTAGCTTGTATGTGAATACAAGCAGAGAATAATCATTCTCTGGTCTTTTCCACACAATTTATAACTCCACGTCTATTACATTCACTTTAATTTTTCAGGCTTCCGGATGTTGTCTAATTATTTTGAGTAATACAGATGTCCTTTCACTTACCCCCATGACTCTCCTACATGCCTCTTCTCACCCAATACCTTCTCTTTGAGAAAGAACATAACTGTTCATATAACCCAGGCCGTGCAAAGAGCCTGAATTTGCAGACAAGTGTCTTCTGCCTCCAGTTCCCTTCCTCGTAATTCTCCATTCTTTAGATACTGCATTACTGCTTGACTCTGCCTTGCATTTACGTCTGGGATCCCTGGAAAACCATTTGATATCCCGTGTGAGGTTCTTCCGGGCTGCTCCAGGCAGCGGCCGTTTCACTAAACCTCTGCAGTCTTCCAGTTCTCCTGCAGGGGTCCCCTGGAAACCACAAACCAACACGGCGGTGACCCTCTGAGGCACGGAAAGGGACGAGGAACAGCGACTTTTGCCTCTAGCGACCCTGAACTCTGAAACTGCAGCAAAGCTGATGTGCACAGCACGACGGCATCCTGCCCCCCTCCAGCCTCACTTCAGCCCGCAGCTGAGATCTCTGCTGAGGGGTATGAGGGCTGTTGGTCTCCATCCCACCAGAGACAGCCACCTCGCCAGGGCAGACCGGACCATCAGGCAGACCGGACCATCAGTCTGTACTCTCCCCAGGACAGCCTGCACCGCCCCCACCCAACCAAGGCAGTGCGCCAGCTGGGCACCTTCCTGCGCTCCTTGGTGGATGTAAACCAGCAGACGCCTCCCACATTTCAAAGGGTGATAAGAAATACACTGACCTAAGAAAGGTTTATGTTTATTCCTGAACTGCCTTAGAAATTAAGCATTGTACAAAATGTGACGTTTTTTACAAAATAAAAGAGTAACATCGTACATCATTTAGCATGAGTAATGTTACTCACGTAGCAGAGCAACAATGGAAGCACGAACAAATGAAGAGGATCTAAAAAACCAAACCAACAATCACCACTTTGTACCTGCACACACTTTGGCTCGTGTCCTAGAGACCTCACAAGTAACATCCACCCTGGAGTCGACATGAAGATAAATTGCATATTAGTATTATGAGGAACCCTGACAAACACGACAGAGGAGTGATGACTTGCATTCCACTATCGCCAACGCGCTAACCAAAAATACATTGGTGACAACACTTAATACACCAGACCACTCCTTCAACATCCAGGAGAATAATCCCCTGCAGCACTCTTACCTTCCTGCTATTCTCTTAATCCCTTTCCTTGTTCCTGCAGCCAGAACTCAATTTTGGCTGCAAACTGAGAAGTGTGTTGTTTCAACTCCACTGGCTCCGACGCACACTGCCTGCCTCAAGCAGCTATTTGTAGGTAATTCTCTCTCTTAGGGAACTGCTAACATGCTTCAGTAAATAAAATTCTCCAGCTTGCAGCTATCTGCTGTATTTTACAAAAGGGAATTGAACCAAATATTATAACTTTGATATAGAATTAGATGAAATATTTCCACCGATAAGATTTCCACAAACATTTTATGTAACAAATCCATAGTGATCTTTAAATAAACCCAGTTTGCTTGTGGTTAATTTCTATGTACATTATAAATACATACACACACGCAATTAAAACCCTGACATGGTAGAGTGTCTGCCTGCAAGATGCTAGAAAGATGTTTCTGGGAACCAAAACCTTCTCTGATCCATGATGAGCACCTCAGGCGAGTTTGGAAATGTCTTCATACTGGATATCTTCAACTCGGCGTCCTTTTAAAGGTCCCTGGAGAATAACATAGTAGAATAAGTAAGATCAAAATATAAACCTGTTTGTTTGTTGAATTCCCAATAGGGAGCTTAAAGAAAGATAGCTAAAGGGGTTGTCTGAAATCTCTCCACATTCAGATGTTTTTCAAGAAGTACAACCAAAGCGAATAGCACTGGAAATCACAGGCATTAGCGTCTTTACTCAGTGCTGCATACAGTAAAAGCACAACAACTACTTTTCTGTTTAAGTGTTCTGTCCAAAAGCCACATACAACTCTACACTGGAGGCTGCAGAGGGGCTGCATAGCAGAATGCATCCAAAGAACTGCAGGTTTGGGACTTGCTCACAACACAATGTTTCTGTTTCATTACTTTCAACCTGACTGGAGAATGTGACAGGGCCTCAACACTGTCCCAGAAATCTTTTCACTTTCAGGACCCTATCTGTCTTAAAGTCCTTGCAATTTTGGGGCAAACATAAGCAGCTGCTTTGAATTAATTCATTGTGAACTTAAAAGTAATAAAAAATTTTATTTTGAATACAAACTTGTATATATAAAAATTCTGGTTACCCTACAACTAAAAAGAAAATCTCACAGGCTTCACTAGTTTCCAGGGGTAGTTTCACCCATTTTTAATTTATAGACTCAGAGTTCATGCAGGAAGGTGAAATCTTAACACCTACAAGCATCAGAACTAGAGAAAAAACTACCCTTGCTTTCCAAGACCAATGTTATCCTAATCCTTAGTTCCAACCAAAGCTCTTCTTTGGTCACGACAGCTGCACAGTCTCTTTTCAAGCAAATTTTCCAGAGTCCAGTATGGGCAGAGTTTCTGCAGCCCTTCTTTGCACGAGACCCCAAAAGGGTCTCTCTCCTGCAAGTTCTGTTTAAGAAATTTGTCTTGGAGACAATACCCTCTCTGCTGTATCACTGAGTTTAAAGGTTGATTTTGCAGAGAACAAAGAAGCAGCCACACAGGCATGACAACATGGCCTAATTTTAGCCCAGAGAAAGGCAACAGGTAAAAAAACCAAACCAAACCACAAAACAAAAAAAAAACCCAACACCTTAACAACGAACAAGACAACAAATACACACATAAAGCCCCACACTCAGTTTGGAAAAGGCAGGAGAAAATTCACCTCCTTGCATACTTAACATTTTTTACCTTCCCACAAAATAGTACAGCAGCCACGTTCAAAATAAACATACGAAATAGCTTGCAAGCCTCTTTCAAGTTCAAAACTTGCTGAATTCAGCATCCTGGCATCTTTTTAAAGGCAAAAGCGGAGCATTAGTCTGCAAAGGGGAATACGTGGCTGTTTTCCTACTGGTTGGGAATAGGTGTGTGGTGACCACAGCATCTTGCACACCATAAATCCCATCTGTAAGACAGGATTAATGATACCATTTTTCTTTGTGAAAGCTCTCCAACGTACAGATGAAAAGTGCTCTAAACAAATGAGATCTTGCAGCATTTGATACTTACAGAGTCGATGATTATTGTCGCTGAAAACTTCTTTTCATTGATAGATTCCAAGATGCCTTCATTTCCCCTGTAACCACCATTTAACACCATCACTTTCTTGCCTGAAATGAGAAATAAGAAAACAGTTACACCACGGGGCTCCCAACTCCTTTTGACGGAGTTGTGTTCAACTCCACTGGCAGCTGAGGGAGAGGTTTGCCCCAGCAGCTTCAGCAAGCAGCACCCAGCTTTGCCTCACACCCTGCGCATTTCCAAAGTGCGCCTCACTTTACTGCTCCAGGCTACGCTGATAGTAATTTCAATGGCTTCTGCCCCTACATCAGGGAAAGAAGCCAAAGCTATTTCTCCCACATCCCATTCCCTGTGCTAACAGCTCAGTGTATCCCCTTTTTGCTTTCTTCTCCCACAGGCATCAATCCTAGTGCAAGGGTGGGCAGAGCTCGCCTGCAAGTATGTTATGCTAAAGAGCACTCACCAGCACCATCAACCAGCTCTTCACCAGCTGCAGAAATGCAAAACGCAGCAGGTCTGCTGAAGAATCTCTGAATCCCAAAATCCTACATCCTGCTTCCCTGTATGTACACTGACAAGTGTTCTGCTCACTGCTACCCTGACCGTTCCCTGAAGTACTGGTCTGGTGCTACACATAAACATTAGTGTGTATCAGCCAAAAACCACCAGTAAACCAAAGAGGAGATGAGGTAAGCTTTAACAAGAATCCACAGCTATTCAAGGCATGACTTTGGAGGTAAGATACAGGATAAATATGACCAAGGGCTCTGTATGGCTCCCAGAGATGCTTCCTGGCAGCTGAAGAGAGATGCTTTCATCTCATCAAATGAGCCCATTCCTAAAGCACTTCAGTCCTCTCAGAAAAGAACCTAATTCTTACATGAAGGGACGGTGAAGACTCAAAGCAGAAACAATGTAATAATTCCCTAGAAAGTAACCAGAGGATATTAGGTAAACGATCAGAGTAGTGTATGAAATGTTGTCTCAAGAGGCTCTCCATAGAATCACAGAATAGTTTGGGTCGGCGGGGTCCTTTACAGGCCATCTGGTCCAACTCCCTGCAATAAGCAAGGACACCTTTAGCTGGATCAGGCTGCTCACAGCCCCGTCCAACCTGACCTTGAATGTTTCCAAGGATGGGGCATCCATCACCCCTCTGGGCAACCTGTGCCAGTGTCTCACCACTCTCACCATAAGAAATCTCTTCATTTTATCTAGCCTGAATCTACCCTCTTTTAGTTTAAAACCATTACCCTTGCATCACAACAGGCCCTACTAAAAAGTTTGCCCCTGTCTTTCTTATAATCCTCCTTTACATACCAAAATGCTGCTATACGGTGCCCCCAGAGCCTTCTCTTCTCCAGGCTGAACAACCCCAACTCTCTCAGCCTGCCTTCCTAGGAGAGGTTATGGTGCTTTCAAGCTGATGAATATATAGTTTTAAGAGAACTGAAATGTAAGTTTTTGCAGTGATAACTAAGCTGAAAACTGAACAAAACAGCTGTACCTGGTGCTGGTATTACAGTTTCTAGATGTGTCTGATCAAGCTTCAGTTTGTCTCCAGAATCAATCATCTTCACAACTGCTGTATATTTGTCAATCACTTCCTGTTGCAAAAGGCAGAGGCCAATCAGAAAAATAATAATGAAAAAAATCTCTAAATTTACATTTCAAAATTAACAAACTCGGGACCGCAAGTCTGCACTTCTACATTTTCAAAAGCAGCAGCAAGGACTTCTGAGCTGTCCCTAGGGGCATCCAGCTTTCAAGAACTGCTGACCAGCCCCACTCTGAAGTTAAGGCTAGATTAAAAGGGCTCCTCTTGAACAACGACTGGTTTAATTGACTACTAATTTTTTCAGCCTTGTCTGAAGATATTGTCAACCTTTGAGTCAGCTACCTTAGCTATTCTCTCAAAGATGCAGAGCAAATTAGAGGCTTCTTTCCATCACGGGAGGTTAAGCTGGCTGGAAGCCACACAGTGACAACTGGGACACTACCTCTCAGTGAGGCAAAATGTCACTGAGGTTTTTGCGCCTAGCATAAACCATGTTCCACCTCTCATACTCGGAGCTCAGTGGAAGACAGCCACTGGGACTCATACACCTTCCAGATGTCTATCAAAAAGCTGTGATTTTGAGCTCTATACACTCTTGCTGATCCTTCAAAACACACGTGGGTGTCACCTTTGGTGCTTTTGCCAGAGACTGTTGAACCTTGGACTACCCAGCAGAGCACCATTCCACTAGCAGTGGCTGAAAGCCCTTCCGAACAACACAGCAAGGCTTACAGCCTGAAGATTTTGTACACAAATGAAATCCTGCTCAAAGACAGCCTGAAGCTTAAATATCAGTGCAAAACTGACTAGTCTCAGACTAAAATGCCATTGCACTGCTCTTGGTTGTATCACACTGACAAAGTGACTGACTGTTCTCCAAGACAGATGTGTTAATAGGGACAAACTATGCAGAACAAAACAGCGCTTAAGAAAGGATCACCAAGTACATCGTGACATTAAACCAAGTCAGCAATTCACTCCCTGCCCAAAGTAAGTCCCAAAAGAGTTAAGGTGATGCTTCAGCCCTATCAGCATTGAGTTAAAGCTGAACAACTTGCACAATGAAACAAACTTCAGAAGTTATCTGATACCAGAAAAGCTCAACCAATGCCACATGCTTCCATTTGCACACTTTACCTTCACAACTGCCTTCTTCTTGTGATACTTATCCCCAAGCTTTTTTGTTACAATTTTGACAATGATTTCCTGGAAGATTTGAAAGTAGAGAAAAAAAATTAAAATAAAAAGGCAAAACACACAAACAATTACACAATCTAAACTAATTACACATTCAGGTCGCTCTGACCCCAACCACAGATTGCACAACACAGCATGGGAAGCAACAACAGCAAAGACTCAGCTTTCAGGAATTTGTCTTTATCCCTGAGTTATTGCCTCAAAGTAGCATCTCAAGACTTTTTTTTGTTTTACAAATATGGCTACACTTGAATTCAAGATATAATGTGACAGCTCACAATGGGTCAAGGTCCGGACTTCTTGATCTAGAAGTCCAATCAAAAAAGTAGAAGCTGAGATGAGGTCTCAGCTCAAAGGCTGATGCAGACTTCCACAGCTCTGTGCAAGTCAACTACTATGTAGAAAGAAGGGGGTTGTGGTAATAATCATGATTTAAACATGACCTGTAGAGATTCACAGTACCAACTGTTTAATTATTGAATTCCACCCCATCTGAGATCAGGCATTCCATGCTTCACACTGCAGATCATGCTCAACCAGAAGAGTAATTCCTCCCAGACACTGTAATATTTCACACTTGGCAGCTTGGAAAGTAAGAGTGAATTTAGTTTGGAACCTGCTTTTGGATATTTACACAAATCAATAGTGGCTTTAGAGATGCAGAATCAGTTGTGTTTGGCAAAACAGTAATTTTTAAGACACTTACAGGCTGCAACCAGTAGTCTCTTCGAGATGTTCTTTTCTTCTCCTCTTCAAGCTACAGAACAACAAATAATCACCATTTACTTCCTCCTTTCACTGCAGCTTTCCTATGCCTTTGAAAAGCTGAACCAATTCTCCAGACCCACATCAAGTGCAGAATAAAAAAAAAAAAAAACAATCCCTAAATAAGGGTAAGTCAGTGTGTGTTTGCTGCATAAAAATCAAACCGATGAGATCCAGGAATCCATGATAAAATGATGGAGATTTATACGGTTTTTTTGTCAAGTGTTTCTATATATTTTCTTCTCTTCCAAATCTGTATTCCTTTACTTCCAACATCTCAGTCATATGGGGAGGAAGCACAGATGAGCAGCAGAAACCAGTTTTAATGGGGAAGTGAAATCATTTTGCCTGATAAGATATCAAAATCCGAATTCCATACGAACTGAAGGTCTGAGGTTACTTCAAAGGGACTCCCTGGTAAAGTGGGCATTGCCATGGGCATGGGGTTACAAAGAGACAGATCCTGCATGATTATTACCTCCATAATCTCATCCAGTGCAGATTTCTTCTTTTTCTCTTTGGGCTGACCAGAGCTATGAGCTGATTCTTTTCTTTTAACTGCCCCTTCCACCATCTTCAGTGCATTTGGTCCAAGGACACTGCTGGAAAAGTAAGATGGTGTTTTCACAGCAGACCTTACACTGTATCCTCTACCCAGATGCATTTGATGAACTGGTTGTGCAAAAAGGCCTGCTAATCTATTTAATTTCAGCGTGCAAGTCACCTTCCAGACCCTACACGTCTCCCTTCTCTAGGACTGCGTTTGGCAGATACATCTCCTTGAGGTGTAAACTCCATGTCCACTGATGTTTGCTGCTAGCAGTCCAGCAGAATGACAACAACCTAACGATCAGTTCACCAGTGCAAAAGCAAAGTGTTGATCGGGGACTTGAGTTCAATGGAGAAGAAAAAAGCAGGTCGGCAAATAAGCTTTTCAAATTCGAAAGGACAAACTTGGGGCTTTAGAGAAGCCACCTGGACAGGGGAACTCTCAAAAATGGTAGACATCTAGAACTCATTTCAGAGAGAGATACTTAACCTATCCAGCAATGGGAGAAAACACATGGGAATCTGTAGAAAAGGGCTCCACACCCAGCAAATAAACACCATCTTCACAATGACATTCAAAATAGGCAAATGGCCTACAGGTTATGAAAGAAAAGAGCAATCAGCACAAAAAGTTACGTATCAGGGAACATCTAGGTAAAGCTAAAGGCAGCTTGAGTTAAGCCATTTTTGTAAAGACATTTAAATGCAGTAAAAACATGCAGGTGTTCTATCATCCAAAAAGATGAAGGCGGCTGCTGTGAGGTGGAGAGTAAGGTAATATTAATATGGCCTTGCAACAAACAGCATGTTCTGCCTATGGTGAGGATGTTAGATATACTAGCAAGGGGAAGATAAGTAACGGCAATGGAGATACAGAAATGGCAGTAGAAGCAAAATCGAGAAAGAAATTGTATTTCACAGAAAGTCTGGATAATCTCCATAGTAGAGTTCTAGAAGAAATAGCAAATTACATCACAAATCAAATAGCAAGTACATAAAATAACATCTCATAAAGGGTAACATACAATTAAAACATAACAAATGCAGTGCCTATATTTAAGGCAGCTAACATATTTAGCCGTGAGGTTACTAAGAGATTCCTGGGTGTCAATTTTAAAATAAATCTTATTTAACATATTCATTAAGGACCCTGGGACAAAGTGAGAGACCACCAACGCTGTTCGGGTGTGTCATCAACATGGAGAAGACAAGAAAGAATTGGACACCAGAAGGGACTGGTTTATCTTGAAAATCAAGTTTTAAATACCACACAGAATTCAATAGCACATTATGCAAGCTCACATATTTTGGAAAAGTTTACTCTGATTACCTTCTATCTACTGGGAGCTGTTTAAGAACAACAAAAGCAGAAAGGGGTCTGGCTATAATCACAGATGACAGCTACCAGTGTGGACCAGTCATGAAAGAGTCAAATGCAATCCTAGGAAGCATCAAGACAGAAAAGCATTAGTGCCTTGTATAAGCCTTGGGAACGTTTCATTTGCAGCATGCACAAATTTATCAGCTCCCCTCTTCAAGATTAGCTGAAACTGGAACAAGGACAAGGGAAGCGATATTCAGCAGATCAGGGGGATGGAGAGATAAGGCCAGCAATGTGCAGGCCTGCTTGTACAGCACAGTGAAGAGAGCCTGAGACTGTTCTCTACAAATACATTGTCTGAGAAAGCAAACACCAGGGAGAAAAAGAACTATGTATGTTAAACACCCAGACCAACATGAGACCAACTGCTATAAACTGGTATCAGAAAGATGGGGACAGACCTTTAAAAGGACCTGTAGCAATAGGACAAGGGGGAATGGTTTGAAGCTAAAAGTGGGTAGATTTAGATTAGACATTAGGAAGAAATTCCTTACCACGAGGGTGGTGAGACACTGGCACAGGCTGCCCAGAGCAGCTGTGGCTGCCCCATCCCTGGCAGTGCTCAAGGACAGGCTGGATGGGGTTTGGAGCAACCTGGTCTAGTTGAAGGTGTCCCTGCCCCTGCCAGGGGGGTTGGGGCTAGATGGCCTTTTTTAAGGTCCCTTCCAAGCCAAACTATTCTGTGATTCTATGAAACGGACCATAACCACATTTACGTGTGAAATTACAGACAAGGTCCTAACCATTAGAGCAAACAGGTTTTGAAGGATCTTCCCTTGGGATTATAGGGCTGCAGAGATCCTAGCTGTGTACAATGGAGGCTGATCAGTGTGCAGACAGGACTGTACACTGGTACACTTTTGCAGTACTGCAGACAGGAGTCAGTGACCTTGACAGTTGCTTCTGCTCAATCCTTAATTAGAAGTAATTCTAATCTTACTTGTCCACTGAGTGAGTTAAGCAGGGATTTGAGGATGCAAGTTCCTGAGGGAAAAAAGTAAGTCCAGGGCTCCCAGTTTGCTCAAGGGCAGTCAGCATCAGAAACTGTGTCCACAGTGGCAGTGGTGACTCCTTGCTTCATGTCAGCCGCACAGATGTTCGAGGAAAGGCACAGCTCCCCCCTCACTCCTGTTCTCAGCAAGGCTCCAACTCCACCACTGTACCCAACCGCTAGCATCCCCACACACTCAAAACTCTGCCATTCACTGACTACGATCTCCTGGCCCTATTTCTGCACCCTGCTCAGGAAATACAAGTGCTAAGTTTCGGTAGCTTGTGCAGCAAGCGCAGAAGGTGGGAAGCCAGGAATTCCTACCACATGCTGCACTGGCCTACCAGACATCAGGTTAAGCTCAACTGAACCTCAGTATTAGCCAACAGCTGCAGATCACACCTTTATGCTGACAGAAGGAAGCAGCTGTGTCACCTGTGATATATAAACCACCGTCTGGTCACTTTACCATGAAGTTGGTATCCCAATTTTGCTTTTACATTCCCATTAAAAAGTTTACAGACAAGCATCTCTCATATGCTATGAAAAAAAATTACACTATTTGATATATGATTTCCCATTCAGCCAAATTTTAGCAAGCACCTTAAGCACTCCTCATTGAAACTATTCAAGTAAGCATCTGAATTAAGTTTCAAACTCATCTTAAGCACAACTCAATGCTTAGGGATAAATTACAAGTTTTCCTCAAAGCCTGAAATCTGTATTTATTATTGCAAGGAACTACTTTATTGTCTCATTTTCTGCCTGGCACATCTCCCATCAGATACCTTATCTAAGAGTTGAGCTTGTGATGAGAGGAAAGCTTTCATTTTACCTGCAATACGTTTAATTAAAATATTGCCTCACATGAAAAGATGCACTGCTCATCAAACAGTTTCACAGGCTGCTGTAAGTCACTATTGTTTGCATTATTGATCCCTTTTGTCCTGCATTGCTCGTGGTTATATGATGACAATTAAATTCACGAGCTTTAGAAAGATTTACATCAGGTAGATTCGGCTTCTTAAATGATGATCAAAGAAACTATTACCTCCAATTAGACAAGGCAATCAAACCTTTTAGGAACCAAAATTAACCAATCACAAATACCCACTCATAGAAGGCTGCTGGGACTAGATGACATTCACTTCAAATGCTTTGACTGGATCCGTTATCCACCTTTTCACACACCAGTATCTTCTTGCAGGAACTGGAAACTGCCTATTGCTTTACGGAGAAGGCTCCTCACAGCACACATTTAAGATACACCCATTCATCCATTTCAAATACAAAAGAACCATGAGGTCACCTAATATCTCCTCCTGAACAACATGACAGGATGAGACATTAGACTTCAAATATTTTGGGACAAGATACATCTTCCTGCCCACACAAATATCATTGTCAAATAAGTGCTTTGCAACAGTAAGGGTCGCCCTTAAATTCTTTTCTCACCTTGTTTTAGAAGATGCTGCTATTGAAGTACTTGCTCCTTTGTTTAAATTAAATGTAACTAAAAAATAAAAAGACATTACTCTATTTCTATCTTTAAAAGTAACTACATTGACGGATGTTAAAATTTTTTAAATCTGCAAATGGAAAAGATCATAAATTTGAAAATATTTACTAATCTATGTTTTGGTTCAGCTTTTAAAATAAATTACTTTAAACTTTATGAGAAAGAATACTTTGTATTTCTATATTCCAGTGCTACTTAGAACTGATCTCAAAGCACTTTATGAAGCACCGAGCAGGCCTCAGTGCACATCTCATTTTGATCACAAAATCAGCCTCTGTAGGTTCTAGAAAATTACATGTATCAAAATCTGGTTACCTTTTTCTTCTTCGTTTTCTCTGTTCAGTTCAGTATAGACTGGCTTTTCCTGCCAAAAAAAACCCACAAAACACGTTTCAAGAGTCAGACAGAAAACTAAGCCAAGATACCATTTTTTGGTGATCATTGATTAGCTCAGTTTTACAGACGACTGCAAAATGATTACAAGTAACTGTAATATTCATCCTGGCTTGATCCACTGAAGATTATAAATTGAAAACATTATCTCATTACAGGCTCCTGTGCAAAATTCTCTAATTAACACTCTACAGAGTTTCTGTCTGAACTTGCTCGATTCCAGCATGAAAGGAAAGTGGCCTTATTGAAGCAGTTTTCTCTATTTGAACCAGCATGATTAGACTGGTTTCTGGACAAACTCTTAACTCAGAGAAGGAAATTCTGGAATCATTCCAAATTTTTAGCACCGAAGGCTCAGACCATTTAAATTTCAATTAGTTTTAAATTAAGAAAAAGATAATCGTTTATAACAGCATTTAAATGTACCTATCAATACCCAGGATCAAATGTGAGGTTCCAGTCCCAGGCAACATGTATAGAAGTCACGGAATGACGCAAAATAAACAGATCCCAAACACCACATCAGTACTACCAAAATAAAACTTGTCACTATAAGGATCTGATTATGTCAGCTCCCCCCTAGTTATTTACTTCAGTCTCTCCACTGTACAAGTTACTTGTTACTTGTAGCCCTAAAAGTTGTGAAGAAACATGAATGAAGAGGCATCATGCTGGTTACTGTATTGTTTACTCTCCTAAAATCAAGAGTGTTTTTTAAATCACTAATCACTTGAAAAGCAGTAATTATTACTCCTTTAGTACTAAAGCAAGCCAGGTACAAAGTAACTCCAGGTTTTCCTCCAGAGCAGGTTAATCTAAGATAACTGTATAGCAGAAAATTCAGGACATAAGTGAACCGCTGTCATGATTCAAGTATGGAAGAAAACAGTCTAAACCAGTCTGAAATGGCCAGGATCAGACACAAGGGCCACAGGATTTCAAAACCACAACAAATCTAAAAAGGAGCTGTAAACCTCTGCTTTCTTTTATTTACTTTTTGAAACTGTGAATCCATAGAGGACCTTGATGTTCATCAGCCGTAAAAAACACCAGCAAGCTGGTTAGTCAAGGAAATGTAACAAGTTGCAATTTCAACAGAAACAAGTCAGTCAAGGCTCCTATCAGAAGTATGCGGGAGAAGACTATTCCTTCTGGCTTAGATGAGACCAGCAATGCAGTCAAATATGCCCACCGTTTCTCAGTTCGAACTGGTGATGAGCTTGTAATCTAAAGCATGAAGCTTACTCATCATCTTCTGACTGCACAGGAAATACCAGTGTCGAATTCACCAAAGGATCCCACCAGTGTCGAATTCACCATTAACTTAACCAAGAACAGTTTTGAGCTGAAGGTGGACATACAGTGCAATTTTCCTCACCAGTTCTTTCCCCTCCAAACCTCTTCTAACTTGTTGTTCAATGAATTTCGCTGTTTTTTCTTCATCATCAAGGTCCTGTTTCTTCTTCCTTTCTTGTTCTTGTTGCCTGCGAATAGTCTCTGGGTCCCTGTCAATGTACTGAATATACCAGCCTTTTGGAGTCTCATCAACCTTGCAAAGACCTAAGAAGTCAATAGAAGAAAGAGTAAGATTAATACTAACAAAAGCAAGCAAGGGACAAGGATAATTTTCACAGTCCAGGTTCACTATAACAATGCAGATACTTTACCAGAGACAATGTACTCCTTTACTGGCCTGGTAGAATTGACTTTGAATTATCTTTAGTATGTGTTCCTGCCCTTCAGCTAGCCAGTTCTATTTGGAAATAGGCCAGTGTATGTAATAAAGTGAACAGAGTGTTTTGCAATACTTTCCTTATTGAAGGAAATGTTTCCTTCCCACTGTTTTAACAGGGAAGAAAACAGAAATCTAACATATATGAACAATACACACTAACAGCATCATATTAAAGGAAACATTACTATGCTACATTATTGTTACTAACTTACATGACTCATGAACGTGTCCTGTAGGACACAGGCAATCAGAGCCAAAGTAAACTTTCTGTCACACCGCAGTGCCATTTAATCTCTTTTAATCCTGCTGAACAAAAAACCTGCAGATCTTGAGCTTTAAACCCTGTCACTTCAAATACGGAAGGATTCTGTAGTCATGAGAAGTGTTCTATCATAGTTTCTAATTTTTAAATGGCAACTGTTGGAAGTTGATTTGGAACTTAGCAATACTAACAGTAAATACAGACCAGCAGATGAAACTAGGAAAGGTTCATGACTGATGTTTGCCAGGTTTCAGACATTTTTCATAAGCAAATTCCTAATGGTTAGCACAGAAATATGTCTGGACATCTGTTAATATATATACAGGAGGGAAGGGGAAGAAAGAAAAATGGAGAACTAACAGAAGTGTTTACTGATCAATTATCAGCAATGCAAACAGCCAATAATTTTACAACTCCTCAACCTCGAGAAACTACACTTACCTTCTCTCCCCAGCCACTTAGTAAAATCAGTCAGTGTCTCCCACTGTGTGGCATTCATGTGGATGTGTTCTCGATGACTGATATACTCATTGTACACAATATTATTGTGGACCCTCTTTGTTCCTGAAACACATCATCATCATGATGTTATTAGTAATATTAATGTTATTATTAAAAAATATGTGGGGGACCTAGGACAAACCAACCAAAACTTCTCACACGGAACCAATAAAAGACATTAAAAACAAACAAAGAGCAAAGTATTTACCAAATCGCCTCCTGAGCAGTTCTAGGAAATCATTTCGGAATTCCCTTAGGGGATAAAAAGAAAGTATTTTAATAAAACTTTAACGATTCCAAAGCAATTTTCTATTACCATTAACAATTAAATATTTGCAGCATAAGCATGAGTACTCTTTTGAAATGAGCATGATGAAAATCAGATGCTCATTTCCCTGTCTCATAAAGTAGTATTAAATGCAGTACATACACACAAAGAAACACAATATGGTACATGCATGTACAAGTTAAATCTTCAAAAGGATAATAGCCTTTCAAAGGCATAAAATGGAAAGAACAAAATCTAAACACTTCCCGCTAATTGCTGGTATTTCATTACCAGGTCTCTTCCTGGCCTGACACAAAACACAGGGCAGGAGAAAGGGCAGCAGCGGCGGGGGAGGGTACACTGATCACTCATCTCACTGCTAATTCAAGGGCTTGAGTATAAAGCCTCACTTCAGACTCAGGCTGAAGACAGCTCCAGTCAACCCAGCTGTCATGTAGGTCAGCTGGACAAAGGACTGGGGAAAGCTGTGGGAAGTTTGTCACACCCCTGATTTGTTATCTCTCTGTAACGGTTCTTTTAGCTCTTTGTAACTCTGCGTGTGTGGCAGTCACTTAGCTGGGGCAGAAGGGTGACGTACTTTGTAACGCAGAACAACTTAAAATGAGACTCAAAACGCAAGATAAAACTGTCAAATTTGATTAAACATCATGGCTCCTTGAAGCCTCTCACATGTGTTCTAAAGAGACATTGCCTAAACTTTCACACTGCCTCTAAAAAAAGAGCTGATGCTAAAATGTGTCAGAATAAAGTGTCTTCAATGGGACGTGACTGGGCCTTAGAGGTATGGCTGTGCAGACCTGGTACAGGAATGAAGATCTGGGTAAGAATATATAGAAACTTACTCAGAAAAGTAATCCATGAATTGCTGAGGATTTTCAGAAGCCAGCAGCAATTGCCTCTGGTGGGACTCTGACATGCAATGACATTTGAAGCCATTCTATAAAACAAAAATAAATACCTTGCCTGACTTTGTCTCAATTTGCAACATTCACACAGCTGAACAGTGTTAAAAGTAATGTTTTACAAGTCAAATTTTCTTGGAGGCTCTACAGAAAACACCTTAGCCCAGCCTCAGCCTAGCGTGGGGTGGTTGTTCCTCCTGACCAGGCAAGCCAGAAAAAAAACTCCTCCCAAGGCCAAGAGCCTCCAGACAAGTGTGAGAGGGGATACGAGACAGGACATTCCAGCAGTACTCTTTGTCCCTTGTGGAACAGCATAGACATGGCTGTGGACCACCCAGGTCCACCTAGGACCCATCCAAGCGCTTGTGGGAGAGCACTGGAAATGTCTGCTGGCTCCCTACCTGACCAACACCAACATGTGTAAGCAGGCGGGGGGGAGCGCTCAAGCTGTGGACTGTGATAGTTTGGCAACCTCTGGCACAGGGCTGAAGCTGTCAGAGCTCCCCAAAAAACAACCAGACATAGGATGTTTGACTGCACCCTTTTTTGTCTAATGCTCTTTCACCACAATATGATTAAATCCACAGCAAACTTCATTCCATGGGAGCCCCATTTCCCTTACAAAAAGATCTGGTTGTAAAGCAGCGAAGCTTTTTTGCTTGCAGTCACTGGGAGGAGAACCAGATTTGAGCTTCTTGGGTGAAAGGAAGAGGGGAACAGAAACAGCTGAAGAATGATGCAATTAAAGATCCACAGGATGCCTTACTTCTCCTCTCTAAGGCACATTAAAGATTCTGTTCATGGAGAAAGGCAAACTAAAAGCATAGTTAGCCCAAGTGGAGGTACTTTTGGAGCACAGCTCTGGCGGGAATCAGGAAGAAGAGGACACTCATATCCTTCAGGCATCTGGGTCCATGTGAACAGACAAGTGAAAAAACAGAGGGGGAAACTTCAGAGAAAAAGCACCTCTTCATGAAGGGAAGAAACTGAGCCAGAATCAGAAGTACAGAGTCATCAGTACAGGAAAGACATGGACCTGTTTGAGAGGTCCAGAGGAGGGCCACAAAAATGATCAGAGGGATGGAGCACCTCTCCTGTGAGGAAATGCTCACAGAGCTGCAGTTGTTCAGCCTGGAGAAGAGACAGCCAGGGAGACCTTCTAGCAGCCTTTCACTACTTAAATGAGGCTGATAAGAAAGATGGGAACAAACATTTTAGCAGGGCCTGTTGCAACAGGACAAGAGATAATGTTTTAAACTAAAAGAGAATAGATTCAGGCTATATGTAAGGAAGAACTTCTTTTATGATGAGGGTGGTGAAACAAACACTGGCACAGGTTGCCCAGCAAGGTGGTAGATGTCCTGTCCCTGGAAACATTCAAGGTCAGGTTGGATGAGGCTGTGAGCAACCTCATCTAGTTGAAGATATTCTTGCTCATTGCAGGGAATGTTGGACTAGATGGCCTTTAAAGGTCCCTGCCAACCCAAACCATTCTGTGATTCTATGAAAAGTGACTCACAATGCTCCAGACAGGCATCCTCTTGGGCATGTCACTGCACACACCTTGCTCCCAAGAAAAATCACGGCTACCTTCAACTCCTGGATGGGAGCCACCTAATTCATAAGCCTGGCAACCTCTCAAGGGGTGTATGAGGGACTCGTCCCTCCAGAGGTTTTGGGGCCACCCTGTGCACCGTCTCACCCTGGGCTGATCATTCACTCTTCAGGGGACTGAACATCTCCAAAGATGGATCAGAGCCAACACACTTCTTCCAAAGTGGATGAAGACTTCTTCCATGTGGGATTGGGGATACCGATAGGATCACCCCACCCTCAGCAACTAGGAACCCTCCAGGTCCCACCAATCCGCCCCCCAGGGGACCGTAGTCTGTACAAGACACTGGGGACCCCCAAAGGAGAATAAGGGCCCTGTCCCATGCTCCCCTAAAGTGAGTTGAGGCTCCCCGTGCTCCTGGAAAGCGAGGCCAGGATGCTCCCCTGAAGGATTGCACCCCACAGACAAGATCAGAGCCCCCACAAGGCGACTGAGGACACTTCCAAGGGGAAATCAACCAACCCTACACCCCCGCTGCAAGGGGACCAGGGAACCCACAGGAAGGTTATGAAGTCCCACACCCCCTGAGTAAATCCCAGCCCCCACAAAAGGATTAGGGATCCCCCACAAACGCGATCGCATCCCCCCTGTGTCCCCCTCAATGGCACTCTGGACGTTTACGTGGGAGATTGGCCCCCCCGCCCAAGGGGACTGAGGACCCCAACCAAAAGCATCCGACTCCCCTGTGCAACTCCAGGAGAGCGGCCCCCCTCAAGGGGCCTGGGGTTCTGTACCAGGGGACGGGAGCCCCCCCCCCAGAGGATCGCCAGACCCGCAGGGTTCGCGGCCCGCCGCGCCGCCCCGCCACAGGCCCGGCCGCCAGCGAGGCGGGCTTACCTCATCGCGGCACTGCTTCTGGCACATCTGACAGTACCAGCGCAGCTTCTGCAGCCCCTTGGACTTGATGCGGTTGGCGATAGCCTTAGGACTGAGGAAATCCGACTTCCCCATGGCGGCAAGGCTGAGCCTGCTCCGCCCCGGCCCGCAGCCTGCGCCGCCGGAAGTGGCTGCGCGCGCCCCGGAAGCGCTTCCCGCCCCGCCGGGACCCCTGCGCGCACGCGCCGTGCGGGCGCGCTGACCTTCAGCGGGGCTGTGGTGGGGGCGCCGCCATGTTCGCCCGTGGAGCTGCCGTCGCGCTTTACCAGCCGCAATGGTAACGGGCGGGGGTGTGGGATAGGAAGGACCCTGTGGGGACGGGAGGGGTGCGTGGCGGCGGCGAGGTGGGCGGCTGGGCCCGGCCCTGGGGGGCCGAGGGGGCGCCCGAGCTTGGCGGGGTCTCCGCCCGGGCGGGCCGCTGAGGTGCTGTGGCCTCTGGTGTGGCTGGAGTAGCGGTGACCGTGAGGCTGAGGGCAGGCGGCCTCCCCGGGCACGGCGGTGACCTGCCGGGGACGAAGGCTCCGACCTCTCGGCCGCGGTCTTGGGGTGGGGGGCGGGAGGGAGACGGGAGCCCCTAGGGAAGGGGGGGCGGGGTGAAGGGGCCAGGCAAGAGGAGTAAAAAGGACAGCTTCGGAGATGACAAGCGGTGCAAGGAGGTTCTGCTCCTGTCAGGAAGTGGTGTAGCCTCCTCTGCTCCGATTTAATAGTTTTTTTTTAAAAAAAACCAACAGTCACGTCTTTTGGAAGTTGTACCCTTCTGATGCCCTGTTGCCCTCGTTTACATTGTACCCGAGGTAGTGGATAATGCATTAAATGATACAGGAGATGAGGGGAAAGGTAGAAAGTATGCATACAAGGTGTGGTTTAGAGTGGCCTGTCCCTGGCACAGATGCTTTTTAAGAAGCAGCAGTTCTTAAATTTTCATCCCTCTGAAAGGGACCTGCCCCTGACAGGTGTTGTTTGCGAACAACTAGTGAACGATCCTGATTTCCCCTGCATTCATTTTCAGGGGCCAAGTCAGGAATATGGCAACTCTAAAAGACAGTAAGTACTGGTTTTGTTTGCTTTGAGAGAGGAGAAGGTGTTGCAGGAAAAACATATCTTAAAATATAATTTCAGCTAGCTTTTACTGCATAAACTGATTGTGATACACCATAACATTTACATATGAGCCTCCAGCACTTCTTACATTAAACAAGTGTCCTTCAGAAAAAAACATTGCTTAAAATGGTTTTAGCACTAATTTCAATATCATTTCAGCAAACCAATGTAGTTTTACTCAAACATATTTTAAAGATAATTCTGTCATATGTGCTAAACCAGGTTTTTGCTCACCTTTAAGAATTAATTTATTTTCTTTTATGTTTGTTTCCTTATGGTTTTATCCAGCATTTGGGGGGAAAAAAGGCTGACTGAATGGTTCCACTTTGATAATGCTTATTTAAGCTGTTCCTCATAGGTTCTTATACAAGGATATTGCCTTGGAGTTGTGCTTGTCTGTAGGACACCTGTTTTGTTTTCTTTCTGAATCTCCTTTTGTCACATTCTAAACAGAGGAGGAAGTTTATTCTTTGTCTCCTTACTATGGGGTCTTTATTTCCTCTCCTTGTCATTCTGGGAGAAAATGGCAATAGACCACAAATGATATATTTGCAAAACAAGTAGAACTGGCTGGAAAGAGAACAGTAAATAGATTTTATGTTGGGCTAAATAACAAGTAAATGTTATGTCTGGAGGAAAAAAAGGTATCGTAAATATGCATTTGGGTTAGCCAGATTACCGCTCTTATTACTATCTCACTGTAAATACTAAGGTATTTTATGAGGTTTATTTGTGCATTGTCTGTTTATTTTTTTTTCCTTTGAGGAACTTGGCATGATATTTTTAGATGGCTGTTGCTAGCATTTTATTGCTTGGTTTTGATGTCATTGTGCCCAGTACAGCCCATGACCTTCAACGATTAACCTTGTAGTTACCAGGCGTTTGAAGTCTATCAAGAACATTCAGAAAATTACAAAGTCCATGAAGATGGTTTCTGCAGCCAAATATGCAAGAGCTGAGAGGGAGCTGAAGCCTGCTAGAGTCTATGGAACGGGAGCACTGGGTGAGAGCAGACTCTTTTCACTGTGTGATGTGGGAACAGAAGAGGAAGGCTTTCATGGTGGTGATGAAATGCCTAGACTTTTTAAACCCTTTGGTAGTTAATTTTTTTTTCCAAAAGAATTTGCATCTGTAGGCCACTCTGAGTATTCCTTATAAGTAGTTTACAGAAAGTGATTTTTTCAAGACTTATTCATTGTGATTTCTGATTACTCTTTAACTTGATGTGGTTGCATAGTTGTTTTTGTTAGTCATAAAAGCACCACAGATCAGAATTTCTGCCTGCTTCTGTCTGTTAATGGGATTGTGTCATATCTCTGTAGCACTTACAGCTACTGCCAAACCTTCTTGTGAACTCTTGGGCTGTACATGTTCCTGAGGCACTGGACCTGCACAGTGAACTTAACTAAGTAATAACACCAATTGTGTGATGGCCGATTAGAGGTGTGGGTGGCTTTGAATTGTTTCATTGTCAACTCTGGTCAGGTCACATGCTTGCTCGTGAAGGAGATAAAACTCACCTGGCTGAGATTTGGAGCCCCTTCAGAAATGTTTTTAGTTAGAATAATGCAAAGGTATTTTGATATGACTTATTTACTTCTTGGCACCCTTGAAAAACTTAACCATCTTTTTTTTTTTTTTTTTTTTTTTTATAGCACTCTATGAGAAAGCAGAAATAAAGGCACCTGAGGACAAGAAGAAGCACCTTCTTATTGGTGTGTCCTCTGACCGAGGTCTTTGTGGTGCTATCCATACGTCTGTTGCGAAAACCTTGAAGAGTGAGATTACCAACCTCTCAAATGCAGGGAAAGAAGTTATGGTGGTTGGAGTAGGTGACAAGATCAGAGGCCTGCTTCAGAGGTGAAAAGGATGGATCCCAAAACTCATACTCCAGAAGGGTTTGGTTGGGTGGTTTCCTTTGTTTTGAGTGGTAGAAATTTTAAGACTGCTTAGAAAGCTGTGTGGCATTCACAGGAAATTGCATTAAATGGAACTATGCTAAATTCAATTTCCTTCAAAAAAAATTTGCAAATATGCTAAGAGAGGTTTTGATCATCTTGACATTTGTGAAACTGCTGCACAGCGTTAGTGTATTTTTGAAACTGGTCTGAAAGCAGCAGCAATGATGCTGTTAAGTGCGTGTTTATCATGAAGCTATCTATCATAATTTAACTGAAAAAAAGCAAAATTTCTCTTGGACCGTAATTCAATAAAATGCTTAGTTCTGAGCACGAGTAAGTTGCCTGAGTAAGTCTTGCTGCCACATAGTTGTGCCTTATAGCATCCATTTGGTTCTAACACATATCCAATGTTACTGCAGGACGCATGGCAATTACTTCCTGCTGACATTCAAAGAAGTGGGACGGAGACCTCCGAGCTTTGGAGATGCTTCAATGATTGCTTCAGAGTTGTTAAACTCTGGGTATGAATTTGATGAAGGCTCTGTAATCTACAATCGGTTTAGGTAAGATTCAACTGGAAAAATACTTGATAAGAGGCTTCAAAGAGCATGTTGGCCCGATGAAGTAATATGAAAACTGACGGTGACTTGTCATGTTTACTTCATTTTTTGAGGAGTGAGTTTTGTTATGTGTGAAGAGCTGTTTGTTGTGGGTTGGTTGGGTGTTTTGATAGCTGTGGTTGGCATTCTTTTTTACTTGTATAGTAGGTGATGTTATATTTACAGCCAGAACATCATTGTATCCACGTGGTATCCAAGATCTTTTCACCAGGATTATCACAGGACTTGGTGGAATCGGAATGCCAGAAGTTGTCTATTCTAATTTGATTTTAAGCACTCAATTTAGGGTTAGTTGAACTGAAGAACCTGCTAATGCTATTTTTATACAGGTCTGTCATCTCCTACAAGACTGATGAAAAGCCAATCTTCTCCCTTGAAACAGTTGCTGGTTCTGGTAAGTAGTGAACTAGAAACCACCAGATATGTGAAATGATAAATCACAGAAACAGTACCCTGAACATGGCAATATGGTATTAAAACATCATATTATGGTCCACGTGTTGTAGGTTTAACAGATTGTTTTATCTTGGCAGTCTAAGGCTGATTTATGGAGGTGCTGTGAGGCAGGGAGGTTAAAAGGAAAGGTCATATTAATTTTGGTTTGAGATTCTCTCTCAAACAAGAATTGTGCATATGCAAAACTCTGTCATTTCCAGCGTTTTCAGCCCTGAACAGCCTGTGTATTGAGTGACTTTGCACTACTCTGTAAAAATACCCAAAAATCTTTCCACAGCATTGTATGGGAAGATTAAACATAATACACCAATAATGTGTTTGGCCTTGGTCAGAATCTCACTTTCCTGGTATTAAGTAGAAATAAAACACATAAAATACTAAATTTTCAAGTAGCAGAGAGATTGTGAAAGTACACCTGGTATGCAGAGAAAATCCCTCTGCATTGCTTTAAGTAGAGAAACAGGCTAGCCTAGTAGGCTTTTGCATAGCATTGTACTGTTTTGCCAGAAGCAGTATATCTTGCATTTCTCCCAAGTCCGCTCTTCCATATTTTGCAGAAAGCCTAAGTATCTATGATGATATTGATGCCGATGTGCTGAGAAACTACCAGGAATTCACACTAGCAAATATTCTGTACTACTCCCTGAAAGAATCCACCACCAGCGAGCAGAGTGCTAGGATGACTGCTATGGACAATGCTAGCAAGAATGCTTGTAAGTCTACTCTGTGGGTTTCCCAGGGCTTTAGTAGTTTAGTGTGAAAGTACTGATGTCACTTTGTGTAATTCTTTGCTTCAAAAATGGTAAGAAATGAGCTGGTTTCCTCTCTTCATTCCATTTTGGGTCTTTTTGAAGCAGTTCAGTTGGGTTTGTTTTCTCAACATGTGAACCTTATTTAGTCCCTGGAAGGAGGAGTTGCTGTTAAGTATATGAGAAATGAGACTAGGTAACTGGAAGTGGATTAAGATTCTTTAATGAGAATATTAAATAGTAAACTAATCTTGTAATGGCCAGGTACTCTTTATGCCCTTCTAATGTGGCTGATGTGAAGATTTCCAGAATTGTTATAAACCTGTACCTACTTGTGAGCCAAATGTAATTAGTACTGCACCAATTTGAAGGTGGGGAAACTGAAATTAAATACTTAATACTGTCATGGAGCAAGTTGAGAATATAGAAGTATTCCTTGGAAGGTGTCCAAACTGAGTGCAGTGCAGAGTATGCAGTTAGTATTAGTGGGAGATAGCTAATGTGGCATGGTGATAAGACTTCAGCATTTAGAAGTTAGTGTTGCATAAAAGATACTGGTGACTGAGTGAAGCCAATGTGCTGTGCAGTTGGGCTGCCTGGAACTGTAGGTGTGGCTTTCTGCTGACCACCTGATCTTGAGAGAAAGAGATGATACCTTCTGCATGTAAAAAAAAAACCAAAAAAACAAACCACTAAAACCCACTAACAAACAGACAAACCTGGCTCCCTTTGCCAGACCAAGAGTAACTTGAAGGAAATACCACTGTAGTTAATTGACATTGAAATCTAATTTAAAAGCAAATAATGCATGCTTGTGTTATGTTAAAATAAGTTATGTCATATCACAGTATTTGCTAGTCTGTCAGCTGTTCTTGGGATTTTTAACTGATGCCTCAAGCCAAATTATCAAGTTTCTTGTTTGTCTACTAGTGGAGTCATCTGTAGGGGTAAAAAATGAAAAGTGCAGTAAGCCTCTTGATCATTTGCATGGATTTGAAAGACTATTTGATACTTTGTTCATACAGCTTCTCTTTATCTGTATTTGAACACTTATTATATGTTTAAATTTCAATCTTAATTTTTTCTAGCTGAGATGATTGACAAGTTGACCTTGACATTCAACCGTACCCGTCAAGCCGTCATTACCAAGGAGCTTATTGAGATCATCTCTGGTGCTGCTGCTCTGTGAGTACCTGTATAAACGTGAAACAGGAGCTGTTGCAAAGCCATGTAATGCTTGTATGTCCTGCTTCAGTCAGGTTAATGGGGAAGGCTAGTGCACAAGGATCCCAAAAGTGAAGGGAAGACAGTCTATGCAAGATTTCCAGCTTGTGCAGTTCTACTAACAATTGTGAAGTTGGTCGTCTTTTTTGGCCAGATAAAGTTAAAAAGCTGGTAAAATAGACCTTTAGCCACAACACACATCCTTGCTTGAACAGGTAGTGATCTTCCTCCTTCTTGGCTTCCAGTGCATTTCCTCCCTCCTCCCTTCCATTTGGACTTTTCCTACTTTGCTCAGACAGCCCAGCAGTGTTGGATGGGGGAGAGCAGCTCAAGTGACAGAGCTGGATATGGATAAGTCAGCCTGTGCTGATGTTCAGAAGCTGAGACTTTGGAGGTGGGGGTGGAAGGAGGAAGGAATTTCCAAAGTCTGTTGATACTGAATTTGTATTTTACTTTTTAAGTTCAGTATTTTGCTTGTTTCCCTGAGAAAGAAGTTTTGTGACAGTGTGTACTGCAAGTTACAAATGTGTGGGCTTAGACCACAATTTGTAACTGCGTGTAGCTCATGTGTGTTTCATCTAACACATAAAAATTGTTGCTATACTCAGATGCAAATACATGTGTTACTATCCTCTGTTTACAAAATGACTGGAATACAACCCCTGTAGCAGTTATGTGCTGTATTGTGCTCCTCACAATACATTTATGGTCATAAATATGTGCATAGTTTTGCCTGAATTTGCATGAATTGCTTCCTAACCTGCTTGTTCTGTTTTTTCTCGTAATACCATAACCAGGAATTAATTGGAAAAAGCGGTTCAGCAAAACCAAGAGGTAAAGTCACAATATAGAAGCTAGATTGTGTTTTAAAATTAATAAACACAGAAAATCAGAAGTCAAATGAGGAAGTGGGAATTCAGTGGTGTTCGTCAAACTTCTCTTCCCAAAATACTGGGAAACTGCCCATTGCTAGATTGAATCTGATTTTAAAAGTTGTTGTGAAGTGTCAGTATTACAAGCAAAATATGCCCATGATAGCGTACACCCACATTTGACATAATTTTCTGTGGTTTTTTTTCTGAGTTATTGGATGCATTTGCAATTACTGTGTTTATTTTTTCATAGTGCTCTGACCTTATGCAATGACTTTAAAATATCTGTATGTAAGACATTGTACTTGAAGAGCTTTCCATAGCAAAACAAGCATATTCAAAATTTAAAATTTGAGGGAAAATAGACTTGATAAAGAGGTTGGGGGGTAAGGAATATTAATGAGTTGAAGCATTCACATTGGAGGAGATAAAAGTTTTAAATGAATTATTAAATAAACGAAAAGGTTTTAATTTGCTTCAATTTGCCTTGTAGGTGAAGAAGAGCTCTTCTGAACATATGGTTTAATCTGCCTGTGTCTGTGTTAACCAGACTGCTCTGTTGTTTTGTGAAGAAATGGTAAAGCCCCAGAAATCTGTACATTCTTACAATAAACCACCTACATGAAACTAATCATCTGATTGTCCATGGAGCAAACGCTCCAGGTGTCTAAATACTTGGGTTTGACTTGGGTATGTTTTGAAACATAATTTTTAAAAGGCTGAGCTCTGTATTTTGTAATGTATCTGGCAGGCAGAATGTAAGCAGGTGTTTCCTTTGAAGAGTGGAAGAGATTGCCTGCCTTCACCTGGTGTTTAAAAGTGCTGGTTTGTTATGTACATTTTATTGCGTGCTGGAGGAGACGGGAATAACCTCTGCATCACGCTGTTGGAACACGGGTCTCTATCACATTTGAATACCATATTGCTACTGTTTCTAGATGTTCCTATTCTAAAATGATCTGATTGCATGAGTCATTTCTGTGTTTACTTAGAATGCATGCTGTTTATATCACGGTCAATGTCTGTATGTGAACACATACATTTGCATGCTATACGGTACAGTAACACTGCAGTTCTCAGTCCTCACCAGGCATCACAAAAATGTGAGAAAGGAAACATGTAAAAACTGGTGTATAGCAGAAGTATAAGAAAGAAATAGTGATACAGCGTAACAACAGAAGTAGAAAGCTGCCACTCCTGGTCTGGTAGACAAAATGAGCCTTAAAGGGCTCAGTAATGTATATGAAAGAAATTGGAAGAGATCTAATGAGAATGGAAATGGCCTTGAGCTTCAAAGCAATCTCCTGATTATAAGGCTGAGAGAGTTCAGGGTAGATTTAGATGAGATGTTAAGAAGAAATTCTTCCCTGTGAGGGCAGTGAGGCACTGGCACAGGCTGCCCAGGTAAGCTGTGGTTGCCCCATCCCTGGCAGTGTTCAAGGTCAGGTTGGACGTGGCTGGGAGCAACCTGGGCTGGTGGAAGTTGTCCCAGGGGGTTGGAACTAGATGGTCTTTAAGGTCCCTTCCAACCCAAACCATTCTGTGATGCTGTGAATCTGTGCATGTGACACGGACAGGCACAAGCAGCCACCTGCTCCCTCAGGCTGCTGTTGGGTTGAGTTGGACCTAAGTTAATTGGCTTAGAAACCTGATAATCAAGTGCTGAGCTTCAGCTTGTGTCTTTCCTTAGGGGCAACTTGTTTGCATAATGAAGTGATAGCTGGCAGCTTTCAGTGTGCTGTCTTTGTGTGTGCACCGGGATGTACACCAGGGTAAGGGGAACAGTATCATGACCTGAGGTGGGATTTGGAGAAATGAGAGAGACTGTCTTGGAGCACATTTGTTACATATTTAGAAAAACGCTGCCGCTGACCTCTTTCAATGAACTTCGGTTCCAATACTGCTGTTATTCACAGAACTGGAGTGGCAGACTGGTTGGAAAGGGGGAATTCTGGGAGTACTAAAATGTGGGAAGAAAAAGCAGCTGCTGGATGCTGTGATAGTGTAGGAGCCCCTGATCTTTGCAATTCCCAGTTCACAATCTCGAGCTTGTAATTTTTTTAAGCATAATTCTACTTTTATTTAGAACCCCTTTTAAATCATGTTTTATCGTGTTTCCTTTTCTGCTCAAGCGTGGGAAACACCACTTTGAAAGTGCAAGCCTAAAACCGTAGTGGACTGTAATTTACTCTGTTAAAATTGAGAGCTAGCCGTATTGTTTAAACAACTTCCACTTTTTTGAGGCAGGCCTGGTGATTTATATTGCCGTTTTCCTCTTAATTTATCTATGTGCTCTGTTCTGTTCCATGTGAAATTATGTCCCCGTTAAGGAATAATTTATGGCTACCACTGCCTTTCTAATGCAGTTCCCACCAGGCTCCTGACCTGATGGGATGTGAACCCAGGTTTACACCGCTAGGGCCAGAGCTTTCCCACAGTGAGTTTTTGTGGCTGCCTGGCCTGCTGTCACCATCTTACCATGGAGATCATGCAGTGGGTGGGCTCAGCGGGACAGGCAGGTATCCATAGCTGTCATCTCAGGGGAGAGGGATGACACGTGTAACGCTGAGCTGGGAAACACTGATGTGTTTGAAATGGCTGGCAAAGTGGAAACTGGCATGTGGGCAGGGCTTGCATGGTTCAGTGGCATTGTGCCAAGCCAGCTGGGTCTGTCAAGGACCCTTATGCTGTCCCCAACCCATCTGAGTGTTCCCTTCCTTGCCCTGCATACGTGTCCTTTGCTTCCTGTCAGATTGGCAAGGAAATCCTTTTGGCAGCCTCCAGCCTTCCCTTCCTCCTTCCAGGACACAAAGCAGTACTTTGCATGCAGCCTTGGTCAGGCCAAAGTACCTGAGGAGTAGCGTGCCCACAGAGGGAAGTCTTTTTGAAGTCTTTGCATCCCATGTTCATAGAATCACAGAATGATTTGGGTTGAAAAGGACCTTTCAAGGTCATTTAGTCCAAGCCCCCACCCTACAATGAGCAGGGACACCTTCAACTAAACCAGGTTGCTCACAGCCCTGTTCAACCTGACCTTGAATGTTTTCAGGGATGGGGCATCTTCCACCTCTGGGCAACCTGTGCCAGTGTCTCGCCACCCTCACAGTAAAAAATTTCTCCCTAGTATCTAAATCTAAATCCACCTTCTTTCAGTTTAAAGCCATTCACCTTGTCCTATCATATGCCTTTGTAAAAAGTGTCTCTCCAACTCTCTCAGCCTGTCTTCCTAGGAGAGGTGCCCCAGCTCTCTGAGCATCTTCATGGCCTCCTCTGGACTCTTTCCAACAGATCTGTGTCCTTATGTTGGGGCCCCCAGAGCAGAGCAGGGGAATCGCCTCCCTGGCCCTGCTGGCCATGCCGCTTGTGATGCAGCCCAGGATACGGTAGGCTTGCTGGGCTGCAAGCACACATTGCTGGGTCATGTCCAGCTTTTCAGCCACAGAGCTGCTGCCAATCCTTTCACCCCCCAGCCTGTATTGATACCAGGTGTTTCCCTGACCCAGGTGCAGGACCTTGCCCTTGGCCCTGTTGAACCTCATGAGGTTCATATGGGCCCATTTCTTGAGCTTGTCCAGGTCCCTCTGGATGGCCTCCCATCCCTCAAGCGTGCCAGCCACACCACTCGGCTTGGTGTTGTCAGCAAACTTACTAAGGACACACGTGATCCCACAGTCTGTGTCATTGATGAAGATATTAAATAGTACTGATCCCAACATGGACCCTTGGGAGACACCATTTGTCACAATATCCATCTGGGCATTGAGCCATTGACCACTACCCTTTGGACACAACAATCCAACCAGTTCCTCATCCAACAATGAGCTGCAGGACTTCACCATGGGTCCAGCTCCCCTCTCCTCTGGTTGCAGACTTGAGATGTGACTGATACAAGAGTCTGGGCTGTTTATTGACTGATCAACACACTACTAATGGTCTAATAATTCAAAAAGCTAATTGGTGAACTAATTAACTTCTAATAATAGACCACTATTATATACAATTCTGTCCTTCACACTCTGATTAGTTACGCACAATTACCAAGCTACAGTTAAAGCTACTGTTCAAGAAACAGCTCTGTTGCTCCTCATTCTACCACTCAGTAACTGTTATCTTTGCTTCTGGAATCCTCCTTTTTGCCACCTAGTTTTATCCTTTCCCTGCTTGTTTTTGTTCCCAAATAAACAACTAGGCCATAAACACTTTTTCCCCTTTGTTGCCAATTTTGCTACATCTGTTCCCAAAGCTGATGTTTCTACTGCCTAGGCAATCTTGGCCTCACAGGTAATTATTTATATACCTGCCTACATACAGGTGACCTTTGCAAGGTTCTGCTTCCCCAAAAGATCCCCCAAACTTCCCTTCAATTTGGCTCTTAGTGGCTTTTAAAAATTACTTTTTTGTGGTTTCACCACATGCAAAAAAACTGTAATTGCAGGAGAGATCCATGAAAGTCTTCTTAGCTCTGCAGGAATTACTGAAATTAGGGAGGAGCAAGTGTAACAAATCAGCATTTTTTTGCTGCAAAGGAGAAATACCCCCTAGAAGTCTGCTGGCGTTTAAGTCAATTTTGTTTTAAAGTGCTCCCTCCTACATCCTTAAGTCTCTTCACTGTCAAAGGATTCTCCACGTTACAGTAAAACATCTTCTCCCATCTCTCAGATTCCCACTACTCGGAGCACAGGCCTAACCCTGCCCCTTCCACCTGAGCACAGGAGGCTGCTCCAAACCACCCTGCTGCTGCACTGGTCCAAGCGTGACACATGTGGCGACATGTGTGGCGAGGCCGCGCAGCTGCGGAGTGCAGAGGTCAGACCTGTGAGCCCAAAACTGCCATCTCCAAACCAAAAAGTGACCCGCTGACAGGATTACCGTGAAGTAATTAAAGGACTTCATGCAAACAGTTTAATGGCATGGTCTTGACAGCAATCGTTGGATGTCTGCGGCTATGAGGTGCCTGGCGGGGGCGGGGGCAGGGGACATGGACACACGCCAGCGATGGCGAGGGCTGACATCCACCACCTCTACCCAGATGAAAAGTAAAAAAAAAAAAAAAAAAAAAAAAAAAAAAGAGACAAATAATGAAACGGGGCTTCGGACAAACTGTTTTGACCAAGAGCTTTAAGCTTTCAGGTAACACGTGGCATCGCTGCTTGGTTTAAAAGATGCGCCGGGGCTGTGCTCCAGTGCCTCGTGGGTACGGCCCCCGCCCGGCCGCTTCGGGCCTGCGGAGGGACGGCGGCCCCGGGGAAAGCTCAGCCCGGGCCCCGCCAGCCTCCAGCGCTCTGGAAGGCCGCCCGACACCAACTTTTCCTCACAGCTCTGTAAAAAACCGCGATTCCAGGGCTTCTCCGTGGGGCCGTGCCGGGCCGTGCCCGCCCGCCGCCGCCAGGAGCCCTGCTGCCCGCCGAGCGTTCGATGCGCCGCGCCCCGCTCGATGCGCTCGGCGCTGGAGCGGCGGTGCCTGGCGCTGGCGGCGGGGAGGCGCGGCGCCAAGATGGCGGCGGCGGGCTCTGCGTGAGCGTCCCTCGGCCCTCCCGGCCCTGGGCGGGCGGCGGGCCCGGGTGGCGCCGCGCCGAGCCGAGCCGGCATGTGCGAGACCTACTCGCGGTGGCTGCTGCGGGTGTCGGTAGCGCAGATTTGTCAGGCGCTGGGTTGGGACTCGGTGCAGGTTTCGGCCTGCGACCTCCTCACCGACGTTCTGCAGCGGTACCTGCAGGGGCTGGGCCGGGGCTGCCACCGTTACTGCGAGCTCTGTGAGTGCGGGCCGGGCCGGGCGCTGGGCGGCGGTGGTGTGGGGAGAGGGGCTGCGGCAAAGGACGGAGTCGTTGGCGGCCGGGCACGGTCCTGGGAAGGCGGCTGGGGGTGGCCCTGCTTGAGCAGCGGTTTGGACTGAGTGACCCCTGTAAGTCCCTGCCAGCCCCGGCCGTTGTGTGAAGGGGGCTGCGGAGCAGTGCTGTGGGTCCTGGGGTGGGGAGGAAGGCTGTGGGCTAGCATCGTGGAGGAACGGGGAGGGCAGCTGTGGGGTGGGAGGCTGTAGGGCAGTGCTGGGGGCTGGGGGGAGGAGCTTTTTAGCGGGAGGGTCGTGGAGATGTGGGCTCTGGGGCAGTGCAAAAGGGCATGGGGAGGGGGGGCTTTGGCAGCGCTGGGGGCTGGGGGGGCAGCGGATGCGAGGTGTGTGCATGGGGGTGACCAGCCTGTGCAGAGGTGGTCTTTAGCAGAGAGATGTGGGCATGGGGAAGATCAGGCTGTGAGGCAGTGCAGGGGGAGTGGGAGAAATCAGGCTGTGGAGCAGTGGATGTGAGGTGTCGATGTGGGGGAGGTCAGTTTGTGGGCCAGTGTTGGAGCTGTGGGGCGGTGGGCTGTGGAGCAGTGTAGAGGACTAAGAGGATGGGGAGGGAAGCCATGGGACAGTGCAGGTCCACAGGAGCCCTGCTGTGAGGCAGAGGTGGGCTGTGGCCCAGCAGGTCTGGGGTGTGGGCATGGGTGAGGAGTTGGGACTGTGAGGCTGTGGACTTGCAGGAAACAAAGCTCTGTGGCAGTGGGTCTGGGGTGTGGAGAGATGGAGCTCCTGCCCCCCTTTCTCTGGCTATAGCATGCAGGGTACTAGGGGGTGTGTGTACAGGAGGAGGAGATGGGACTGATCCTTCTGCTGGGGCTGTAGTGGTTTGAATCTGGGAGAGGGATGTACTGGGGGGTGGAAGGGGCAGCCAGGTCCCTTGCTTGGTGGGATGTATGCATGGAAGGACGTGATGCTGTTGCTGTGCTGTCCTGGCTCATCTTTGGGTCAGGATCTGTGCCCTGGGGGGGAATGCTGTGGGGACCCACTGTAGGTGGGGATGTATTTGTAGGGTTCATGGTGTTGGCACAAGGGGAAGTGCTGAGGCTGTAGGGCACAAGGTTTGGGCTGGGTGTACAGGGTGGGAAGGTGAGAGGTGTTAACCCCAGAGCTGGGGCTGTAGTGTGTGTTTCTGGGGTGTGTGTAAAGAGTGAAGAGATGCATCTCCAGCACATGGGGTCCAAGAGGTGTGCCCCGGGGGGAGTGGAGTCACCTGCATGGGAAGATGTGACTGGAAATGCTGTTGCTGGGGCTGGAGTATTCTGGGCTGGGTATATATGTGTAAGGGGGGTGTGGTTTCTGGGGCTGGAGGTGTATGTGTGCAAGGGGAGATGTGGGGATGCACATATTGTATGCTGTTTGTGGTCAGGGATGTATGTGTATAGGGATGACATGGGGCTGTGGTGCCTGGTGTCAGGGATGCGCATGTATGGGGCTGGGCAGGGGGCTACAGACAGGGATTGACACATACCCGAGCACTGTGGGGCCATATACATGAGGCTGGGGCTGTGTGCAGACAGAGGGAAGCGATGGTACTGTGGGGCTGGGAATGTGTGTATGGGGGGGTGTGGGGCTGCAGCGTGTGAAGGCAGGGATGCACTAGAATGGTTTTTGGGGAGATGGAGCTGTAGTGCACAGGACGTAGGAAGGTGTGTATGCAGAATGGGAGGGATGAGGCTGGGGATAATTTTACTGCATGTGGCATGAGGTGTGTGTGTCCTCATGTGGATGCAGTGGAAGAGGTTTGGCTGGATATGTGGGGGGCTGGAGTTGGCCCACGCTGCCATTGAGATGGCACGTGCAGAAGGAGCTGGGAGTGATGGTGTGAGGCAGGGTGCCCAGGGCCTCACTGGATTTAGTCAGGCTGTGCTGGAGTGGGAGTGCGCAAGGGGTGAGGGGAGAAGAGGAAGAAGAGAGGTTTGGGAGCCAGTGTGAGGACTGCTGGCTGGGTCACATAGGAGTATGGAGTGTGTGTATGGGATGGAGAAAGGGCAGCAAGTATCACTGCTGGGTCTGTGAGTGTGACAGAGGATGAAGTTTTGTGTCCCTTGGGGTTGTCTGTGTACCTGCAGAGCCTGCAGTGGAGGTGCTGGGGAGGGCAGGGCTGGAGTGGTGGGTGACCCGCTGGTACCTGCAGAATAATGCCGTGTGGGAGGACAGGATGTCCAGTTGCTTGCTGGGTCAGTAATGCTGACTGGGGGGATGAGAAGGGGGTAGGGGTCTGCTGGGTGTGGGAATGTCAAGAAAGGGGTGCTGATGTCCTCTTGGGTCAGGGAGGGTGTGGGAAGGTGGCAGTATTTGAGGATGTGGTGGATTGCCAGGTGCCCACGAAAGCTGCTCTATCATTCCCTTCCTCAGCTGGGCAGGGGAGAGAAAATACAACAAAAGGCTCATGGGTCGAGATAAGGACAGAGAGAGATCTTTACCAATTACAGTGAAGGGCAAAACAGACTAGACTTGGGTAAATCAGTTTATTACCATTCAAATCAGAGTAGGATGATAAGAACTAAAACCAAGACTCTAAAACACCTCCCTCCAACTCATTCTTTCTTCCTGGTCTCAGTTTCACTCCTGAATTCTCTACTTTCTCCCTGCCAGCAGTGCAGGGGGACAGGGAATGGGGATTACAGTCAGTTCATCACACATTGTCTCTGCTACTCCTTCTTCCTCACGCTCTTCCCCTGTCCCAGCACAGGGTTCCTTCCACGGGAGACAGTCCTCCTCCAACTCTCCAACATGAGTCCTTCCCACAGGCTCCAGTTCTTCACAAACTGCTCCAGCATGGGTCCACAGCAGGGTCCCCAGCCCTGCCAGCAAACCAGCTCCAGCCTGGGCTCCTCTCCCCATGGGGCCACAGGTCTTGCCAGCAGCCAGCTGCAGCACAGGCTGTCCATGGGTCACAGCCTCCTTTGGGCATCTCCCTACTCCGGCATGGGATCCCCCACGGGCTGTAGGTGGGGATCTGCTCCCCTGTGGGCTCCATCGTCTGGGGGCACAGCCTGCCTCGCCAGGGGGTTTCACCATGGGCTGCCTGGGAATCTGCTCCTGCACCTGGAGCATCTCCTGCTCCTCCTTCTGTGCTGACTTGTGTGTCTGCAGTGCTGTTGCTCTCACATGTTCTCATGCTTCTCTTCCACTGCAATTGTTGCACAGTTTTTTTCCCCTCTTCTTAAATATGTTATCACAGAGGCGCTAGCTCTGGATGGGCTCGGCCTTGGCCAGCGGTGGGTCCATCTTGGAGCCAGCTAGCATTGGCTTTATCAGACACATGGGAAGCTTCTAGCAGCTCCTCACAGAAGCCACCCCTGTAGCCCTCCTGATACCAAAACCTTGCCATGCAAACCAAATACAGGAGAGGGGAAGGCTGTCAGGGTGTTTACTAGGCCTGAACACAGGGAATGTTGCAGGGGGTGTGGAGCAAGGCGCAGGCTCTTGGTGTGGCTGGAGGGTTATGAGTCCATGTGTGTGGAAGCCTTTGCTGCCCTACGTGTGGGGCAGGCAGGGAGGACAGCAGTGATTTGTGTGCAGAGATGGAGCTGCCAGTGCTGCTGCTGGATCTGTAATTATCGGGAGGGGGTGGGTGAGGTGTGCACATGGCGGGGGGGGGGGGGGGGGGGGGGCAGGGGGAGCAAGGGTGCCCTAATAGGGGTGGGTGTAGGCTGTGTATGCACGGAGAAATAGGGCTGCTTGCACCTCCTGTGCCAAGAGGGACTGGTTCCTTCCTTTGGCTGGTATAGAGCTGTAGGGTTGTGAGCTGCTGCTGTTCCACTTCTCTGTGTGTACTTGTGCAAGGGGAGTTCCTGGAGAGTCCCCAGGGCAGAGGTCAGAGCCGCTGAGGTTGGGTCTGGTTGCAGGGAGGGTGTTTAGGGAAGCAGGGTTTGGAGCTGGGATAGATAATGTGATTGCTCACTTGAAGTGCTGGGTGAGGAGGTGACTCACTGATGGTGGGTTTGGGGCTACTATAGCCACCACTAGTTCAGAGAATGTGCTGGGGATTGTGGGATGTTGTGGAAGAGGTGAAAGGGACAGCAGCTGTGAAATTGTAAATGGGAAAGTTTGCCCACGCTTGCACTTCTGTCCAAGTTGTGGGAGTTGTGCTAATGAGGGTGTCGCAGCTACAGATGAGGGGAATATCAGAGGCATGTTGCTGTCAACTGGTGGTGGATGCAGCCTCAGGATCAGAGGAACTATGAAGGCTGCAGTGCCAGCTTCCTCTGCAATAGTGAATTTGAAGAGTGTGTGGAGCAAAGACCCACGAGGCAGGAAGTGTGGAGCGATTGGCTTGGTTGGGAGAAGAGCAGCCATGGCCTGGAGGTGCTGCTGGCTGTGGTAGTGTCCCTTCTCTGAAGCAAAAGTTCTGACTGCTGCAGTGATCGCTGATAAAGCAGAGTGATGAGCTGAATGTACCTGATACCTGCTCCTGCCTCTGCTTGGTCATTTCAGGAATAATTGAAATCAAGTCTGGCACTGCCAGTATAAGTGAGCTTAGGAGGAACTTAGTGATGTTGCTGCAAACTTTTTGGATTTCAATTTTAGGTTGAATAGGTTTCCTTGTACAAGCTTTCCCCAAATTTGAGAGCTAGTTAGACGTGAAGCTGTGTATAGTTAGTCTGGAAAAATTGGACTATGCAATATTAACCTGTATCTCCCAGCAGCACAAATGCAGCTGCTGCACCTTTGAAGTCTGTATCTCAATCCAAACAGAAATGATCTGTAAAGCAATTAGAGTACAACAGAGTAGTGAGAACTGAGTTACAGGGCGAAAAAGGAGCTAACCTAGGCTTGGTCAGAGCTGTCCTTTGATATGGCTAGTACAAATATTGGGGTAGATTGTTTTGTAACTGGATCACTGCTTGTGCAGGAGATGAGTTGTTGAGTAGCATTGCCCCCCAAGCTCAGCTGCTTCTGCCACAGGTGTTGCAGTGTTTGTAAGACTGGGAGGAAAACATGCGAAGTGCTTGAGAAATTGGAAACGTGGAGAACTAAGGTATCCCTCTCTTGCTTTGGTGTGCTTACTGAGAGTGGGGAATTCTTTTTGTACTCTTGTGAATGGAGAAGTATCACAGCCCTTTTTTCTTGGGTTTGGGTTGTTGGGTTTTTTGTGGAGGAGAAGGGGAATATGCTGTTTCCATGCCAGTGATACAGTATTATTTTGTATTGCCTCTCTTATTCCTGTGTTTCTTTCTTTAAAAGGTTTGTAAAAAGACATCTTAATGCTCAGCTGACATCTCCCTGCTTTTTCAGAATTGTTGCCTTTTGCTCCTAAAATAAGTTACTGTACAAACCCAGCTCTGGATGAATGAGTTGAATTTTGCCATGGTTTTGCATAAGTAGAATTAATTAAATTCGAATTGTAGCATCTTTATTGTCAGTGTGTTATCTCTGAGTCAAACCAGTGGGGTTTGAGTTAGCAGGGTTGTCAGCTGGAGGGACATAATCTTTGTATTCGAAACTGAATGGATTTACTCTGACGTAATTGAGACAGTGTGGTATTGCTCTGAAAAGCATGTCATTGCTGTTCACATATTTTCTCAGTTGCAGAAGAAAATGATGGCTTTCCCAGCTGTGTTAGATCTTTGTTCCAGCTGTTACATCCCATTAGGAGAGCTACATTCAAGATTTTCATTACTTTTCTGCTGTTGTTTCTTTGCATTTGCAGTAGCTGTAGTTGATGGGAGCTTCTGTAGCTGCAAAGAGAAGGCAAAAGGATTTGCAAAGCAGGCTTGAGATGTGTTTGATGCTGTGAAATGCTTTTGAATACTGTGTTGAGGGTGGAGGAGAGGGTGAACTTACAGGGCAGAAAATAAGGGTTTTCCTGTTAAAGTACATGACATTATGCTGTTCAAATTTGTGGAAAGCTTGTAAGAGGAAGCCTATTCAATATGCTGTATGCTTCACGTGTTTTTACTGTAAAATATAAATAAAACATTTGAAAAACAGTATTGGGAGTATGTAATTAAGGTACTGAACTACAAAACAGACGTGGTTTCTGAGAGCAGAGTTCTGCGTTTGTGTTGATGGTAGTTTTAAGCAGAGGTGAAAAGGGAAGAGTTGTCTTACATGCTGCTTTGTTTTGCTCTCACAGTCCATGTGGTTTGACAGAGGTGGTGGCACAGCTGGTGCTTTGGGTTAACTGCTCTGGATTTTCTTGCATGTATTGGTTGGGGTTTTTTTGTATTGGGGAACTGTCCAGTGAAGACGGAGCAGTATCTGCTTCATTTGCTAGGAATTATGCCAGTGCAGCTTGGAAGTGGATGGTTGGTTATAGAAGTGCAGAATATGTTGCAGTTCACCTCTTGATTTAGCACATCCAGTAAGAGAATTCAGTTTCCAGTATGTTTACATGGGTGGTACAATTCATGGGAGGGATGAGGTGGGGAGTCATGATTTACGCCCTCAAAAGCCTGTTGCCTGTTTTTTCTATTACGCTAAAAAACCAACCAGGTTGAAAATACTTAACTTTAATCACAGAGGGCACCTGGGCATTTTTCAGCAGGACAAAATTAGATTATTACACTTCTGCTTTTAGCAGCAGATAAACTAGATAATTAACTTTGAGGTGTGTTGGATCTAGAAGTGGGTTTTTCAATACTCTTCTCTTGGATTTTCAGCACTGAACATATGCTTGGATATGCTGTTTTGTTGGGTTTTTTTCCTACTGAAATTTGCTTACCATGAAGAAATACAGTTTAAAAGTTGGTCTTTAGTTTCACATTGTATGATTATTTTTTTGAAGATTATTTTTATGTAAACTTAGAATCATAGACTATTTCAGTTTGGAAGGGACTCATAGGGAACATCAAGTCCAACTCCCTGTTCCTTGCTGGAATACCTAAAACTAATTATATATATATATATGTAAATAACATTAATATAATAAAATTGATATTAATAATGAGACTGCCGTTTTATTTGAAAGGCAGGTTCTGCTCTGGTGAGCACAACAGTGTAACTGGAAGGGAAAATGACAGATCTTGCAAAATGTTTTGCCAAGATAGAGCTGGCTCAAAACCTGCTCCAATGTCACTGCACAATCTCCTGTAAAGTAAAACTTAACTTCATTATAGCAGATCTCTTCTTTGGAGGATGTAAAGAGCAGATTGATATTTTCATTGGGAATTCTCCACAGTGGAGAAAATTCATCTGGCATCAGCCATATATTTATTTCTTTCTAATTAAATGTCAAATTTACCTTGTAATTCTGTTCACTTGCATTTTGGTTTTTTTTAGTTAGTTCACTCTTATCAGTATACAATAATAACCTCTATCAAGGTGTTAGATGTTGATGATCACTTCAAATGAGCTAATACTGATGCTGAATGACTGCTATAACAAGTATCTATTCAGGGCCCGTAACGTCTGTTATGTATACCTCTCTATGTCCTGATAACCTTAAATGCTGATGTTTTTAAGCTAATTAACTTCTTACTGGCTACCAATAAAGAAGAACAACTTGGGGTCTTGCTTGACATTTATGAAGTTACCAGGAAAAGGAGCAGACTCTGAGCAGCAATAGCAACAAGATGCTTTTGTGTGACTGGTAACTACATTAATAGGACTCTTCCTTTTTTTCTCCCCCCACTAAGTGCACTCAAGTAAGGCATATATATACTTCTTAAATAATCCACTGTGTATGCTTCTGATTGTTCTTGTGGATGCTGGATGGAAGCAACATGTTGTCTGCTTGAAAGAATTATCTTGGAGTAACTATCCAGTCTAGATACATGGGTATTTAATGTGTGGCAGGGTTGTGTGATGTGCTGAAGCACAAGGAATCTGTGATAAAGTCTGTAATAAAAATATGGAGGAGCTACCTAATAATTTTCTGGTTAAAATAAAATTTAAGAAGAATCTCTTTTATAGCAGACATGAGAGTGAATGCTGAGCTATTTATAATAGACTGTATGTGTTGCATGAGTAGTGACTCACTAATTTTTCTCAATATATTTATCACAGAGCTGTAGTTGCTCCCTTTAAAAAACCCAGCATGACATTAAAAGCTCCTCTGTTCTGTACTTACTCGGTTCTTAAATTTTCACTGATTACTATGAACTTTGGGCCAGGGAGGATGAGGTGATGGGGGTGAGTTTGGCAAAAGTAAGTCAGCTATTCCTGAGACTGAATTTAAGGAAAGGTAGTTTTTCCCTAACCCTCACCCACCCCCTCACAGTTTCTTTGGATGGCGTGAGCATTGGTCAGCTTGTTTGTTGGAGGGCTGTAGGAATTCTTGGGACTTTTACGAAAATAACTAGGCTTTAGTAGCTTCCAAAAATGTTGTTTCCCCACAAACTGAAAGTGAGCTTTCATTGCTAGAAGGGGAATTAGTGCACCACCCTCATTCTATTTGATTTGATTTTTCCTTGTGAACAGCTAGGTTTATCTGCAGGTGATGCTGAGCAGCAGAGTTGAGGGCTGAATAACTTTCCACCCAAATATTTGGCTCTGTGTGTATTCTGTTTCCCCATCATTTCAGTGCTGTGCTTTTATGGGGGATCCATTTCTGTGCGTAGGTTCCTCCTCACACAGCATTCATTTTCATGCGTAGGGAAGCTGAGAGTAACATAACTGCGTGGCCATTCCCACAGGTTTCTGGTGAGCTGTTTTGAGACCAATTGGTCTTAATTTAGCTCTGCTGTTTGCTGCAGCTATATCAGTTTTGGAGCACAGTTCCCATTCAGGGAGATAGTACAGCTTAAAAGCTTGTGAGAAAGATATTTTCATAGCTCACTGTTTGTGAGGTAGCTGTAACTTGATGGATGAACTATTTCCACCCCTTTCCATCTCTTCCCAATCCTGGACAACAGATAGTATTTGAAGTGTCATGGTATAGGGAACAGAAGAGGCTGGAAACCAAAAGCTCCAAAGCTGTTTGTGATCCGGCACTGACCTGCTGTGTGACATTGGATTAATTATTTCACTGGGAGGCTTCAGCTCATTTTTAAACTGACGATAGCACAAATATCTGAAGAATAGTGAGACAAGTTCAGGATGCACAAATTAATTTTTTTTCCTTGGCATCGTTTACTTACATAAAAAAGCCTGAGACTAAATGAAAGACCAGGAGAGAGTATGTTACATGTTTGTCAGCATTCTCTTTCATGTGTCTGGCTTCTGCTATTTTAGTGAATTTTCATTAAACCAGAGAAAAAAGAGGAATGCTTAACTGTTCAAATAAAAGTATAAAGGCACATGTCTTTATTGGATGAATCACCTAAAATTACATTTAATGCATTTTTGTGCTGTGTATATTTTCAGCTGATAAGTGTTTTGATTTAAGCACAGATATAAATACAGACCTGAAACTTTTTTTGTGTACACTTTTACCACTGATGACACTCATTGAAAATGAGAGGTTAACTGGTCAGTCCTTTTGTCCCTGTGACAGTTGCAGGTTTAAATTTTTTTTTAGCTTTTAATCTTATCTTGTGACTTGGCTTTGCCTTTTTGGAAGCAAATGTCAAAGATATGGGAAAACTGAGTATTCTTCAATTTTTTTCTGGTCACCTTTTGAACCTGCTTTCTAACACACATAATTGTTTTTGATATGGCTGCTTAACTATTTCCATGCTTCAATTACACTTAGTAGTTGCTTCTGTGCCACGTGTTCTTAATAAGCACTTGTATGAAGGGGTCCTTTTTTAGCATTTAGCACTTGCTAGTCACGTCGGCACGCTTTTTGGGAGGTTAAAAAGATCACGTGCAGATCTAGGAAAAGACCTTTTCCTATTGCAGTGATAAACTGGATTAAACTTTCACCCTGAGTATGTGGCAGTGCTGGTGTCAAGAGGGGCACACCGAGCAAGGTACTTGAAATGCCTTCATAGAGCCCCAGTAATGGGGTAGATGCTGTGGTGCATCTTGCAGTCCTGTGCCCCAGGGTGTCCAGCTGCAGAATGTATTGCAGCATTTTCCTTGCCTGTACACTTGGTTTTTCTTCCAAGGGAAACTGGACACAAGCACCGTGTGTGTCCGTGCCTGTTGATACTCTTTCCAGGTTTAGGCATTGCCCACCTGGGAATGAGTGCTGTGAGGCTCACCATGAATCCTCCATTCTGCAAACAGCACTGCCAGTGATTTCAGGAGTGTCCAGGGAATAAATACACTCGGCTCCCGGGACTGTTGAAAAGTTTTCCCAAAATTGAAAAGTTTTCTTTTTAACTGGCTGTAAAACTTGTACCAGTTAAGTCTTGACACCTTAGAAGATGGTTCGATAAGCTCAAAGGTATCTTTGTAGTCTGAAAAGCAACTGAAACTGACAAAGCAAAAATTCTTAGCTGTGTCAATTATAATTTAATTTTTCAAGGATGAAATGCTCTTCTGTCTGCCTAATAACTACAAGGATCTCATAACTACTCCAGAGTGGTGATATCCTCCTTTAATATTTATGTAAGTCTCTACATTTCTCTGTCCCTGGAGTCTGTAGGGGAAACTGGTATTGCACTTGTACGAGATATTATACAAACACAAAATCCGAGATGATTCTTGTACAGAGTTCATGTTCTAAATACAGGCAGGCAAAAGAGGCGATAACTTGGTCTGATCTCCCTTTTAGCTGTGAAGAGAATTAAAACAGAAGCAACTTGCCCAGAGTCACACAAGAGGCCAGTGTTACAGAGCTGAGAATCAAAACCATAATCTGAGTATTACCCTTATCTTCACCACATGACTAAGAAGAGAAATTCTAGAACAAAATTCTTATTTTCTAAATGTACCTGCAGGCGTAACTTGGCTGGGGGTTTGAATTCATCCAGTGATGTGAGAACCAGCCTGCTTGACTGCTTTGGCTTCAAGATAAACCAAGAAGAGATTAGGTTAAAGGACAAACAAAAGAGCATCTCCCCCATTCTGTGAAGCTGGGGCTTCACAATAGCGATTGTGTTCCTTCAATAAGCATGGGCTCATTTTCTATAATGACTTCTTAAAGTAAATCACAGCTTATTATCATGTAGGGATGTAATATCTTCATAAGCCAACTATACAGAAATTTAATGATTCGGTATAATTTTATTATTTTTTTAAAATCATGTTTGGGGGTTAAGGCATTTTTTTTGTGTTATTGTTATGATGAAAAGTTAGGTTGAGACTCAAAGTGGTGCCTTGGCTACCGAAGCCAGGTATCCAATTCTCCCTCCAGAGGCCTTCAGAGGGATTTCCCTGTCAGGTCAGGGAAACCAAGGTACTTGGAGGACCTCTGCATGGTATAGTTTAAATCTTTGAGCCAAATTGCATGTGTAGAACAAACTGCATCCTCTCTTGGAGGTTGTATTAGAATAAAGATACTGACTGCTTGGTCAGTAAGGTTTCGCTATGCTTTTCATAATGGGGAAAAAAAAAAAATTGCTGTAGAGTCAGACTTAAGTTGCGCCCCAGGAAATTGGCCCCTGAAGCTTAGTATAAAACATTCTCTCCTCATCATATCTCTACTTAATATTCCTGTTTCATCCAGGAAGTATATAACCAGTAGGTAAAGTGACTCATAGTTTATGAAGCCTGTAGATTTCATCTGGTGGAAAGATAGTATGTGAAGTATTTTTGTTATCAAGAGATACACAAGATATCTTCTTTTTTTGCTACCTGTAAACTACAATCAGCTCAACAAAATGAAACTGTGCCTTTTCTAGGTTGAAAAATAATGTTTAGTCTGTTACATACTGGTAAAGGGGCACTTTCTGCATATTAAGGGCTTGTTTCATTCGAATTATTTGAAATGATGTTGCACAATGTTAATTGACTTGCCAGGTAAAGCTGCTTGTTGCTGCTCCCTTGGTTTTGCTTGATTTGCTTCTTGAACCACATGCGGTTCCTTAATGGTATGAATTGAAACAGAGTGACATGGATCTTTTAAATGCGAGTGTGTTCTTACCCTGGAGCAGTGTACAGCCGGGTGAACAGTAAGCCTGGCAGAAATGGGGGGCAGTGATCTCCATTACTGGTGCTGCGCTGTGGCGGGTTGTAATCTCTAAGTGTAGATCTGTGGGTCAATTTTTTTTAAAGTGGATTTTTGCAAAAATATTGTTCTTTTTGTTGTGTTTTTTTTTGTTACAGATGGCCGCACAGATCCAATTTTGGACGATGTAGGTGATGCCTTCAAGCTTATGGGGGTTAACCTGCATGAGCTAGAAGATTATATACACAATATTGAACCTGTCACTTTCGCACATCAAATCCCTTCGTTTCCGGTCAGCAAGAACAATGTCCTGCAGTTTCCCCAGCCGGGAAGTAAAGATGCAGAAGAAAGGAAGGAATACATCCCTGATTATATGCCACCTATTGTCTCCTCTCAAGAAGGTGCGAAATTAGTTCTTTGCTTTAAGTTTTAGCCCCTGTGTGTTTGCCTATTTGTTTGCATCATTGAGCAGTTCGAGTTGCGCTGCCCCGTAGCAGTCTTTAGGAAAGGACCCACTGGGCGTTATACAACCATGGTTTCAAAATAGGTAGTAGCAGTGCTGTGGCAAGTTCGGTTTCCACTCTTTTACTTTCCTCCCAGATTAACTGGTGTTAAAATACACCATGTTAATACACATTTTGGTAATGCATTTAAATTTTAAGGTTTTAGATTACCATAGAAATGAATGTTTTATATTACCTTTTATGTGTCATCCACCCTCTTATATATACTGCAAGAGCTTACATAATTTGGTAAAGGTAGAAGGAAGTCTGGCAAGACTGGCACAGCATTCCCAGATCCTGACAGTTGTTTCTTCTTCCATTGAACAAATTTAACAAAAATAAAACCACAAAACCACCTCTTCCAATTAAAATTAATTCAGATTTAAAATAAGGAAGTAAGAGTCATTCAGAGGCTCAGTGCTTGCTTTTAATTCTCTTTGCTAATGTTGATTAGGGTTTCATCATCACTGTTCCAACTGCTTTCAATCCCTTTCTTGTCCCACAGAGGCAGTGAAACCAACTATATAAATGCCACGAGCTGCAGTTAGCCTGAGAATTTTAACAGTGGCAGTGGAAAAAGCAAAATTGTTTTTTCTGTTTTTCAGCTACATGAGACTTGATTGCTAGTAAGATGAAACTTTAAGAAATGTGACCTAGTCTAACTTTCCCTTTGAACAGTGAATATCACACAGATATACTTTGTGGGGGAATAAACACATGTAAGCTTACAGACAGTGTACAAAAAATCCCAGACAGAAGAACTTTACTTTCCAAAAGACTGTAATGAACAGATGCAATCCTCACAAGCTACTTTGCTTAATTTATAATTTCCCTGAGGACAGGATGGATATCATGCTCTGTTATGTGTATTGTTCTTTTTAAAGAACTGAGATCTCAAACTATGCGCATTGAAGTATGTGTAGAAATTCTTCCCAGTCTAAAGATGAACATAAATGACATCACCTTATTTGGTAAACAAAATCCATTGCTGTGCTGCTACAAATGTTGTATTTCAGTGATTTAGTAAACTGTGTATGTTCAGTCTTTCATACATCACATTCAGCTAGATAGGTGCAGTTACTATGTGCTCCAGTTAGAACAGGTGAAATTAGTCAGGAACATGTATCTGAAGTGTAAAGGGCTGTCACATACAATGGTTTTAATATTTCTTATGCTATTTCCAGTAGCAATGTGAGGACTTCCTTAAGCTGGTGAGTATTTCCGAAGCTCTGTAGACCGACCTTTTCTGGGTTTTTTTAATTGCATTGAATACATAGTTAGTTATTTTTTAGATCAATAGCATTTTAATGTCTCTTGACTTAATGTAACCCAGGAAGTAAAACTGCTGTTCAAAGCAGAAATATTTTCTTGGATTGATAAGAAGATACTAAAATCTCCCCCTTGTCACGTTTGTTAAAAGGGTTGTTTTTAAAATCTAACAATTCACTCTTAAACCAGGAAGGACAAAATGTAAATACCGTATATGTAGACAGCATTAATAAGAGAGAAGTACAGAGGAATAAGACATTGAGTAGTGAATAGGTATTTTAGCTACCCTGTTCTAGCTACTTTCTTGAAATGCTTTAGCCTGTTTTTTTTCAGGAGGTAAACAAACACCATTCTGTCAGAAATCCAGCATCTTTGAAGCATAACAAGTTAGCCGGCAGTTTTTCTCTTTTTTTTTTTTTTTTTTTTTTTTTCCCCTCCTTGGAAAATCATACTTTGAAAATACGCAATATCAAATCCAACAAGGCTCAAAGTGGCTGTAGACAAGTATCTGAACATGGGGAGTGAGAGATGAGCACTCCAGACTTAATCTGGCGATACATGGCATACATACAAAGAGAGGCTAAAAACTGAAATGGGGACAGTTGTGCTTCTTTTTTCTGTATGTAACTTTTTATACTCTTTCTCTTGCAAGTTAGATCCAGGAGTTAGATTTTAGCAGTCCTTATAAATAATGTATGAATCCTTTTAACACCCAAAGCAAGAAGATATTATTTCCAAAGTTGGATGAGAACCAGGAAAACTTCTAATGCCTAAGGCTAGTGTATCAGAGGACCTATAGACACAACTTCAGAAAACGAATACAGTATTTTTCTAAATGGAAATTTAAAGCAAGCATTAAATACAGCTGCTGAATGCAGGGTTTTTATGGTTGGTTTAAAATACTTACAGTTGAGGACATTTTAACTTTGGATGAAGTATTTTTAGAAAATGATGTTTGTAATTTTATGCCCTACGTGTGGTTTGGTGTTTGGTGGGTTCTTTTGGAAGGGATGAGGTGCATCAGGAAACTCTGTTGTATTTTTTTTTTTGTATTTTACTCCAAGTAAAATTTGGAAGAAAAACTAATTTTTGCAGATTAAAGGAATACATCATAAAAATACTGAAAAATTGAAGGTGTTTAAATAGTTTGCAGATATTTATTGACTAGAGTAAGTGCTGCTGCTAAGATTGTGTGGTCCATAAGTTGCTTCGAGTAGGCAATAATTAGTAATGAAGGAAGACTTCATGCACATTACAATATATAGTGTCGATCTTTCAGTCACTTAAAGGAACTGTCAGGAAGACTCATTATGTCCCATTTTATATGAAAGCCTAGAGCTCAACTCGTGTTATGAGTATTTATTTACTGATAGGATTCAGAAATGACTAGTGCTGATATAATTTAATAATAATGTAGCCATGACAGTCTAAGGGTATGAGCAGAACAAGGTTTATTGGGAGAGGTGATATATTTTAACTTCATCAGTTGATGTACTTAGAAGTATTATCTCTGGTGACAAACAGACTTAATAGGTAAATTTATCTATGTGCTTTAGTAAGAAAAATCTATTGGGTTTTATTGTTAATTTAACAAACAAATCAGTGCTCAGTATGCACCATGACCAGTAGGTGTTGCTAACCCCCTTCTCAAACGTATAACCTCGTATTTCCACTTACGCTAAAACTGGTGGTGTTGTGTTCAGAGTACACAATCTACCCAGCAGCTTGCGCGATGTCTTAGTTGTCGTTGCCAAAGTCTTGGTAAGAGCAAAAAGTCCTGTCCAGCTTGAGAGGAGCTGTTTCCTTCATATGTACTTAATAGTAAGAAATACTGAAACAGCTCTCTGAATGATAACAGAAATAGTGGGGGAGAGAGAGGAAGGCAGATAGGTTTCCGAGATTTCTACTTTGTGTCAGTTGGAAGTTCAGTTCACTGATACAAGTTTTATTCCAAGAAAGGAGAAAATGTTTTCTTGCCTTAAATACAGAGTGCCTCATTTCAGTAATATGCGCTAACAAAATGCTTGCACTGTGAGGATCTGCATATATAATTATATATTTTATAAAACAATCTGACTCAGTATTGCCATGGCAAATGTTGGGTTTTTAGCAGTATTTTTACAAAGGACACTGAAGGGATAATTTTATGCCAATGTATCATGATGTTCACTGTCTGCCTATTTTTAATTAGTCTCCTTTTTGTTTTTTGAGTTATTTTAGCGCTGTTGTCACTAAAATGTCATGGTAAACTTGTAAGACAGATTAAAAAAGAGAAAAAAATAAATTAGTTGCAAAACATGATGGTCATGCTTTATTTCTTGTGCTTTAATGTAAAACAACATACATTTTGCAATAATACATCAACTTCATAGAATTTGTTGATTGTATTTAAAGCAAAACAGTACTGTGCTGAAACTAGGGCAGTTGAGAAAGCCTAGATACTTTTCCACAGCTAATAATAATCAGTATTACCTTTTGTGATAATGTGGAGAGCCTTGGGTTCTGATGCTTTAAGAATGTGTATTGCATTCTCCATAATTGAAACAAAGAAAAGTGAAGTGTGAGTGCAACATGCGCCATGATAACCTTATTTTTAAGCTTCATGGAATGAAATTTTTACCTGTGCTTACTGCCTGTTTTTATTACCTCAATTAATAATAATAATGATTTTTTTTAAAAAAAACCACTTTATGTCAGTTTTGGGTTTGGGTTTTTTTCTGTCTTTTTGAAGTCATAGGTAGTTCATGCACACTTCTCTGACTGGAAAACCAAAGAAAACATGTTGCTTTTGTGCATGCAATACTGTTCATAGTCTTACTATATTTGCATCAGACCTTTGTTCCCATCTTATACTGTAATTGTGCTGGTGTATGTCAGAAGAACAAGAGGGAGAAGACGTGAGAGTCTTTCTAGTAGTTGAGGTTTTTTGTGGGGAAAAAGATAGCTTTTAGGGAGTCAAACTTGCTCCTTAATTCTTGCATCATTCTTTTCTGTCTTCTGCTTCATACTGCTTCACTCACTTCACAGAGGTTCAGCTCCTTTCCCTTAAAGATGATCTGGAAACAAATGCCATTTTTGCCAGGCATTAAGTTTTGTTGTCTTTCGTTTCTGATAATGTGTGTTCAAGCACTGGCATTGTATTGCTGATCATCGAGTCAGGACCAGTTCTTGGTGTGGTGTACAAATTTGGATTTATTTGTAGCGTCTTCTGTCAGAGCATTTTCCTGGCAGATCAAAGCATAAAATTGTTGATCTTCTCACAGTACTGCCTTTTGCCCTCTTTGCGTTCGATGTGACAGTAGGACCTGTTACCCACCAAAACCTGATGCTTGCAGTGACCTGGAAGCATGGAAACCTAGCTGTCAGATTATACATCATTACACATCATCTCAGAACATCTCTAGTTTTTTGGTAGGATGTTGGTTGCTAAAATTCACATTTGAATTGATGAGGGATGGGGAGTGTGAAGCAAGGTGTTGATAAAATAACATGATTTTTGCATCTGATACCTAAGGTCTTCTGGTGCTAGAATTGTGGTGGTATAAAGCATTAGTGTCTAGCTCCAGTGGCTAGATATATCAGATTTTAAAATTGCCACTGGCCCCTCAGTCTAGCAGTGCTTTCTTTGGCCATGGTCCAGAACTGAATGTAGCAAGCCTCTCAGACCAGCATCATTTCAGTCTCTGGTTTCCTCAAGAGTTAAACAAAGCCAATACCTCTTTCTAAATTAGTGTGTGATGGGCTTTAAAAAGGATACTGGGATATCAGCTTTGCCATTTTGGTAACAGAGTTCTCACCGTTGTCATTTTGTAAGCCTTTTTGCCTTTCCCCAAATCTGCTTTAACCCCACAGACTAACTCTTCTTCGTTCTAACAGCTGTATCAATGATTTAAAAGCAGCAAGGATCTTTTCAACAGAGCATTTCCAGTATACTTGGTTAGGAGACCACCACCCATCAACAAACAGGTACTGTGTAGTCAACCAGTTTGAAGAGTTAAACCCATGCCAGAGTGTGAACACTTTGCTCCTGGCTGCTAACCATGTCTGGTTGCTGAGTATTTGGAAGCATCCTTTAGCCGTTCTTGCAGTAGGCTGAGTGTTAGACGCTGATTACTTTTGTGTTGAATGAGTCTTCATGTATGCATCAGTCTAGCAAGGAAGAAGCAACAGGAGAAGCAGACAAAATGAGAAAGGCAGCCAAGCTTGAGATGCAGACAGAAGAAAGGCATTGGGAGAGAGCCAATAGGAGAGGCAGGTTTCAAAGAAAAAGGAAAATAGGAGACGGGAACAAAAAAAAGTGTACAGAAAATGTGCCTGGTTTAAGTCTTGCCATTAGACGGAGAAATAACTTTTACAGAAGGCATGCTGATAAAGCTGTAATTGGGAAGACAACTGTATCTATACCTTTTCTTAAGAAGTTGTATCATAATCGAAAGCATAATTTCCAGTGCAATACTGCAAGAAAGGATTTAATGAGGAAGAATTTTTTAAAAAAAGCTTAAAATGTGAAGCTAAATAGCCTTTCACTGAAGAGCTTCATTTAATTTGCAGCACTTCTGGGGGAAAAAAAAATAATCAATGTAATAAGTGCCATAGTATAAAACTTTATCCGTGGCAGAAACCAAATCACATAGCTGGGATCCGTAGACTATGGAGACAGAGGCATACACTAGTTTATATTCTGTAGGAGAGTAGTACCTAACTTTTCCTAATAATTCATGTCTGAAAAAAAACCTAAAGCCACGACTCTTGCTATTTTTGTAAGAAGCATAGTGGCAGCTGGAAGTGGGGAATGGAGGAAGTGGATTAAAAGTGTTTGCATTGGGTTTGGGAGAGAGCTGTAACGGATTTTCATGGTTTTGTTTCTTGGGGTCTTTTAAGTGTTGTGTCCTTCAAAACAAATAAACCAGCTAGACCCTGGCTGTACCTAAATAAGTAAATCAGAAAATACGTGGTATAAAGATGCTGACTCCAGGGTTTTTTTAGAAGTAATAATGAGGCGTTAGTAATAATATCTATAAAAATCCAGCATTGTGAAAATGTATTTCTTTCGCTTCTTCAGCTATCTAGTTTTATTTGCTGCATATAGAAAATGAAATCAAGTTAACGTGACTTTTCTTCAAGGGGATGTATATCATTCTTTCAAAACCTTCCCACAAAGATGTCTCTGTTTTTTCAGACCTGCTTAGATAACTTAAAAGTTGATAGTGATTCTTAAGGATTCAAAATAAAAACTGCAAAATGCAGAAGCTGACTCATAAAAGCCAGCCTTTTTCAGTAAATTATTTACATTATATTGGAATGAAAGTCATGGATTCTTTCACTGCATTGTGATGTGAAAATTGCAATTTTGGCTATAATAAAACTGGAGGAGAAAATGGGACTTTATGATAAAAGGATTCTATTGTCTTGTGCATTTTGAACAGAAAAGCTGTCATGATTTTAATTTCCTACTGATCCTTTTTCAGCAGAACTTTTGTCACTTGTCTTGACTTGTCATGTCAGATCAGTTTTTTCCCTTTTCTGACAATGTATGACTTTGTTTAGCGCCTATGTTGCTTCCTGCACTGTCTACTGCTACTATACTTGAGGATTTTATTTCATCTGGATCATCAGACACCTTTGTGCCTTTGAAAGCATAAGTTTCAAATTAGGTTATCGTCTGATAGCTGTGTTACTGGTCTCAAGCGTTTCAGATTTTCCCTTACTGCACTGAGTATTTTTGGTGACTCTAGGGGAGGGGGTGGGAAATGGAGAGTCTAGCCACTGCTTAAAGCAGGATAAAAGAGAAGTGCAACTAGCCTATTTTAAGGGCTGACCTTGTGACTTTATTATTTTACAGTGCTTTCACTTCATGCTGGAGCTTTTCCTATTTTATTTTTTTCTCTGAGTTTTGCCACCGAGGGTGCTTTAAGTTAATGAAAATGTTAGTGATTAGTAACAATTCCTGGCATTTGAAAAGCGAATAAAAATTACTTTAGCTACTGGGAGCAAAACCACAAAACTGATTGTTACCTCCCTGCACAGGAATTTGCGCCAAACTTCCTGAGAAATGGCTCGTAACCCAGACAAGCCTTAATTTTGTACGTATTTGAGAGAATTGTTTGGGAAAGATGTGGAAGTAGAACATGTTTAGGTCTCATACGTATATCTGATTTTGAGGCATGTGGCCTTAAGTTTTTTCAGCAATGCCAGCATCTTCCTGCTGTTGATGAGCAGCTATGGCATTTACATGGACACAAGGAAGGTGCATACCTGGCATTCAGGAGCTGGCGCTCCAGGCTGTTGTTCTGAATAACGCTACTGTCCCAAGAGCAGTTACTTGCAGAGTAACTTTTTACAGTTAAACTCTTGAAGTGTCTGAAACATTTCTTTCTTCCTGTGAAAAATATCCATGCTTGGAGCTGTTCAAGAGTAGACACTGCATGATGTTTACACGCATGTTTTCAAGTCTAGCATAGCTTAATCTGGATCTTTAGCATCCGAATAAGTCATTGTGTAGACAAAGATCACTCGGGGATTATGGGACCCGTATCTCTCTTGCATTAGTCCGGTGAATGACTCATTGCAAGCTTCTGCAGACAAGTGGTAAGAGTCCAGGTTAAGACCAAGGAAGTCTGCCTTCTGATTTTTAAAATTATGACTAAGAAAGCTCATTTGAATTCTTTGAGTTTTGCCACACGCAGATGAGCACTATAACTTACCATACAGCTCTTAACTTCAGTGTCTTCTTCCAGTCTTCACCTTTGGTATGTGTACCTGTTTTCTCAAACTCGCAACTGAAGGGAATATTAGTGAGTGTGTAAGTCATTAGGAAAGGATAACTCATTTGTGTGTGTAGGTAGTTCCATTTAATTCTTCAAGAGCCTGAGAAATGTATAATTGGATGGATAACAGGGAGAGTTCAAATTAGAAGATATTTGAAGACATGACCCTCATTCATGTAGCAAGACACTTGGAAACTTAGTGGGTTTTTTTAATCTTTCATTTTTGTAATTACGCTTATTAGGAACACGGCTTTCTGACTTGACGAGACAGTATTTTTATATATTTAGTTTGGATTTTGTTTCTTTGAACAGCTGTGTGTGACTAGGTAAAATGTTATTCTGTCTGCATGTTGTGTATAAATGTGTATTGTTTGGATCGGTTAAGGAAAAGCTATCATAGCATACCTGTGTTTTTGAGAAGCAATGTCAAACTTGAGCAGGGCTGGATCTGGCTTGTGTTTAGCCCAAGGCTGGAAAACATAGGGTCTTCAGGTGGTAACACAGTAAGTCACAGATTTCTCTGACTTGGTTTGAGATTAATGTTTCAATCATGGTTATAAGTGATGACGCCACGCTGCCAGAGGTGGTATTTTATATGAGAGATAAATTGAAGTTCAGCTCTGCGTGTGTGTGTTTAAAACAGTCCGATAACAACTTAAATAGCCTTTATTCTGGGCACTTTACAATCTGCAGCATTCTGCTTAATTTATTTTCTTTGGTGAACTTGTTTGCCCTCTGCATTTGCAATGTTAGTGTCTGCTGCTTTCCCATTCCAAAGAGTTGTGTTAAAGGAAGACTGTGTATTCTTACAGAATTGGGTTGGGATGGAGCATACTTTTCTTCAAACGTTATGAGTTCTGTTCCCTGAGGGGAGGAGGATGGTACTGATTCTGTGCGTCTGAGAGGTACGGCTTAACAGATTGGCCAAATAATCCATCCTGAATTGGAGAGTGAATAATTTTAATACCCCTTATCTTGCATAGATTTTTGTGGATATTCATCTCGGCAAATGAACTTTGCATTTCTAAATGTTTAGAGCAGCATGTTCATTCAGGTACAGCATACTTGAATCTTAATATTCTCCAAGTTTCTCCGTGTTTCTCTGGGTTTCTATGCATGTAGGACTTTTGTTCCAGGCGTATTTAAACAAATGTCTTGTGCTTGTGTGCAGACAACGCTAATTACGTCTGACAGTCACAATTGGGAATAGCTTGGAGGAAATAATAGTTCTTGACCAATCGCTAAAACACAGGAAGTCCCAGTGCCATAGGAAGGGAGAGAAACTCACTTTTCATTTCCTTTCTAGTCCAGTGTGTTCAGATTAACTTTAAAGGGAGCTGAGGTGCAGCTCTGAGGATTTAGTCTTCAATCGTGTGCTACCTATACGTGGAGTCCGTCTCAGCAGGCAGTGAGTCACCAGCCAGAAAAACTCTCATAGCTCAGATGTTGGGTATCCTATTCAAATTAAATATGAAACAAGGATGCGTTTGGTTTTGCATGAGAAACTTTTAACACGTTCGTTTAAGAGGCTTCTTTCTGTTCTGAGTGTTTTAAATCATGATATTGTGGAAGGTGATAGCTCATCTGTAATCTCTCAGAGATAACTAGTTTCTTTTGCTATTTTAAAGAGAATTGGTGGATATTACCATTCGTGCAACAGTTTTCATTTTCTGTGTTATGGGCTTTACATGTTCAGATCAGCAAGGCTGACTGTAAATCAGTTACCTTTCTGGGGTATGTGTGAATATGAAATATTCTACAAACAAATATTTGCAATGTGATCAAAACACGCACCTTTTTTTATTTTCATTTTTTTTTAAGATAAAAGCTACGATTAAAATCACATATCCTTGTCCAGGGAACTTGAGTTGGGATGTTGGGGGTTTTTTAAGAAGGTTTAGAATTACAAGTGAAAACCTATTTAGATTTTAGTGAGATTTAGCCATCCATTTATCCTCCTTTAGCATCATACCTTTTCATTTTTTTCGGAGTCCTTAAAAACATGCTATAAAATCTCATTGGTTGTGATGAGCTGAAAAATCAAGGTGGAATTTTATTGTTACAGTGTTGCTATATAGTTCAGTTACACTTATAAGTTGCAGCATATGAAGGGTTTATCACAATATTGCATATATTGACGCAATTCAGGTTTTAGTATTCTTGTGGAAAGTAAACTGAATTAAAAAATGATAAGTATCTTGATGTTTACATTGCAGGTAACAACATTCTCTTAGATGAACTAGTTTTCTTGGAGTGCAGCTTATGCGTAGTATCTGTTCAGAACTGAAGGTGATGCCGGCTGAAACACTGAACTTCTTCAAAACCTCAGTATAAACCTCAGGTTTATAAATGGCCCATCTATTTAAAGAGTTTTTCCTTCATATGGATACTTGTCCTCATGTGAGTTCGCTAAGCTGACCTCCTTGCATGTATTTTTGGGCCATCTAAGCTGTGCAGAGGCAGAGAGCTGCGTGAGGCAAACTCCCAACATGTCTTCTAGACCCCCCAGTGTAATTTCATACAGATGGGATGTTAGTGTAAAGCTGCAGTCTTAAAAACCAGCCCTGCTGCCTAGTCAAAGACAGAATCCTTCTACTGGTATAGGAAGTGAAGAATGTTAGAAGAAACTTGGACTTGAATTTTGAAGTGTCAGTGGTCTGTGTGTACTGTGTGTGGGATGTGGTCCTGTGCCCTGCCGTAGCGGACTGTGGTTTTCCCAGTCAGGGGCTAAGCCAGGCAGAGTTGCTGCAGTACTCATAACAGGAGACATCCAAGGCAGTCCAATGAACCAGGAAATAGTGTTGATTAGTAGATGATGTTTTATAAGAAGCTTGATCTACTGTTGAGACTGGCATATTTCAAATGAGATGAAAAATTAAGTCCTTGCCACTTGCGGTGATTAAAACCTTAGTGGCTCACTTTTCAAGAGCAGCATGTTAACCCTGCTGGCATGGTTCCAGGTGGGTTAGAGTTCTGCCAACCTAAATGCCCCAAGCAGTTTCAAATTCATGGAGGAGAAGTCGCTCGACGCTGTTCTATGCCACTGAATAGCCGTTGCATCCTCCCACCAAGATTATTGCATTTCAGCTGTAATTGAAGCGATGCTGAGTTGAGGCCAGGTCCTATCAACTGAATGCATGCAGCAAGCATTTTTTTTTCTTTTTTAATGGTAAATCCAGCAGTGCATGCATGTTTTCTAGGTTAGTGTTAGACCTAATAATGTGTGAATGATGATAAATAAATGCACGGTCATTATGCTCTTTCAGAACACGGAGCAGAGCCCACCCTGATGTCAAATAGGTGTTTGCAAGGGAGAGAACCATACGTAATCTGCAGGTGCTGCTAACATACTGAAGAAACTCAGGCAAAACCCCCAGAAATGTTCATTCCTTTTATCTAAATGTTTTTCTTCCTTTCACATGCCTATGAGGGCTGCTTTTGTGCATAGTATAGATAATAATTTCATGCAGTACTTTTAGCAGTCAACATATAGAAAAGGTGTGGGGACTTCTAGAGTAACTAGATGCAAAGATGCCAAATAGAGGGACAGCTGGTTATAATCTGCTGCAAAAGAGAAGTGTGTGATGTGGGAAGGTATTGCTGGCAGTGGTGTGTGTGCCACCAGAAGAATGCATATTGGGGTTAAATAACAGTAGGATTTTTGTAAAATGGAATAATTCTTATCAGCCCCTGGTAAAACGGCTAACGCTTGTGCTGCTTTCAGCCTCCAGTGTTACACATGTGCTTATTCTGTGCAGTAGCTATTGGCCTTATCTAAATGGAAAACCCTTTCCAGCTTGAGAACAACTTAGCAACTTTTTAATATCAAAAAGAGCACATTATACACAACACATGTACAAGACTCAAAGAAACATGTATGCTGCCTAAAGTTTTCGGAGCTAGCGTGTATGTGTGTGTACGCTAATCTCCTGAGAGTTCATTGCTCCAAGCTTTTATCGAGAGCAAAGGGAGTCAGAACCGAAGACTTCTGTGCACTGCCACTCCATCTGAAAGAACCAGCTCCTTTTTCCTTAGTTCAAGGCAATACGCCCAGAAGTATGTGTACATCGTTCCTATCAATGCAGTCACAGGACTCTGACTTTCTTTTTAAGTGAAAATAAATGACAATGTTTTCATTCCGTATTGTTAAACAGCAGAGGAGGATTCTGCTGCAGTCTAATTGTCTTAGATCAGTTTCTCAATGTAGTGCATCTTCACATTAAGCTGGTAATACCTTTTAATGTTGTTTAGAAGAGATGAAATATGTTGGTAGTATCTCAAGGGAAAGACTAGATGCTGGTTTTATGAGGAAAAGCTTAGATGTGGTTTAAAAACCTGCTTTCTTTTGGTTGTCACAAGTTGACTGCAGTTCAAACTACTCAGAGTTATTGCAGCCTTTAAATCTCCAGTTTTGCAGTTTCTTTGCCTTAATTGGTGTAAGTTTTGCTTTCCTAGATAATCTTTTATGAAAGGGCAGTGAGATGAGGGAACAGGTGAGCTTCAGAGTGAGAGATCCTGTCAAGAAGTCATGTCCACTTAGTATCACATTAACAAGGAGAGAACACGCGAGCTATCAGATAACACGCTAAACACTATTCTCCAGAATTAGGTGACTTTGTTTCCTTTCCTGCATCACGTGTCCCCAATGTCCTGCAAAGGTTGGCGTTACTTTTTGAACAGCCCAAGCTACATCAGTGCCATTCTTTTTTCTGAACAGTAGTTCATTTCTTTCTCTAGTGTTAAGACAGCAGGTGTAACCTTTTCATTTTAAGCTTTGTTAAACTAGGAACCTCTCCTGGTCATAGGTAGTATGGTACATGAACATATTTAAGGCAGTTCAATTTCTGTAAGAGACGTATGCAAAGGGAAGTCTTGCTTCCTTGTGCAAAGAGCTGGATTCCTAATTACAACAGAGTTGACAAAGAATGACATTTGGCAAAAATCCAGAGCAATACTCAGCCTGGTTGCTTCTTGTTGCAGAGTGAGCCACCTTAAGTATTCTGTCATCACACCTTCTGATTCAGTGTAAGGAAAGTTAGAAATGTAAGTAGAGATTTTTCAGGGTTTCCTCCCTCCCCGCCCCCCCCCCCCTTCTGTTTGAGAGCATATTAATACTGTGCTCATCAAAGATTCACATTTCTTTAATGGTCGCTATCTGTATTGAGTTATATCACACCTACCTTCACTCTGCAGATGCAGTATTAAGGCTGAAACTTTTGTTCTGCAAAACCCAAGTAATTTCTTTAGAGCTTTTATTTTGCCTTCTATGTGCATGTCTCATTTACAGCATTCATAGCAAAAATATGTGTTCTTTAAATAGCAGCAGCATAATCTGGTTACATATGGCAAAGCAAATAATATGAAATATCTAAACTTTCTCTAATCTGAGTCCATATAGCATCTTATATTGCTGTGTGTTATGTGGCTATAAAATGCATTGCACAAGTGGGATATTTTAAACATAGTGTTAAAATTTGCAATTTTTCTAAAATTTAGCATCACTAAAAGACTACTATTAATGTTTACTGCATTTTAATTAGAAGTAATTAAATATGTTTATTTTGAGTTTACTTGAAATTTCTTACTAGTTCTTTCTACCACCACCTCTTTCCTTGCTTGAAAATAAAACAAAGGAGTATATATCCAGGGAAGGCAATTGCTTTTACACCACACACTGGCTTTCAGAGTGGAAACTTCAGGAGGGAAGCCGAGAGGAGCCAGGCAAGCACATGTAAAGAAAATTGTTTCAGGCCGATCTGAGCAGTGGAGATCAGATAACTACAGTAGTCATGTATCTTCTTGGAGGTTGTATTAGCAGTTACTATGCAGTAGTCTCTACTAAAGAACAAGAGCTTAGTGTGTGATACACCTGGCACAATTTGGAGGATGAGCTTCAGCAGTTTGCAATCTGTGTCCTCAGGAGACAAAAAAAAAGATACCAAAGCAGTCTGACTCTAGCAGTCGCTAGAGTTTGGGGAAGAGGGGAAAATAACTAAAACGCTATCCATGCTAGTGAAGAGTGTGTTCCTCTGTAGAGTTGAACCAGAGTCATCAGGGCACACCAAGCTGTCAGCAGCATCATCACCATTCCTCTTGTGGCTCTGGGAAAAGCACAGGACCACAGCCTGTCTCCATTTGCACCTGCATCGATTTGAGGTGCCAGGGGTGCAGTGATGCGGGGGGAAAGGAGATGATGACTTGGAGGGAGCCAGACCCTTCACACAAACTTGTGGTAGTGTAGCTTTGGTGTATAACTCAGTAAGGGAAGGTTTTGGTGTGTGATTTAAGAGACGTAAGCCAGGTCTTCAAGTGTGTACCTAAGGTCTGTTGCAGTGACAGGTCATGGTGATAGTGCTAAACAAATTAATGTGGGTATTAGAAACAGCAGAGCCATGTTAACAGGACACTTTGTTCAGTCAGTTTATACTGTTGGGAAGAATCTAAGCCCAGCTGTGCTTGGCAAGCTGGACTTCTGTGTATTGGGAGCACTCAGAATGCTTGCAGAGATCACAGCTTGCACAGTGCCCTTTTATAATGCACATGCATGATGATACCTGTTTAAAGAACTTCTTCATTCAGAGACTACCTCCACATCTTTTTGCTCGATGTTTCTTGATGGATCCGTCTAAGGAAGAGCAGGAATCCCTGCTGAGAAGCAGAATATGTCAAGCCAGGTAGTGTGCCATCTTAAAGGACTGTGCTGGCTCTGCTAGCTGAGCGAGGTGTTGGGATACAAGTGCACCACTCTCAAGTTTAAACTGGTTCTGAGATGTCCTTTCTACCTGCAAAACAAGGGGATCAGTCAGTGATTGGAGTCTGCTAATGAGCCAGTTGTACAGAAAATACATGTTCCACTGTGATGAAGAGAAAAAAACAATCTCCTAGATACCCTGGAAAATTAGATATTTTCCCTCTTAAAACTCAACGGGATGAGATCAGGTGTTTCCCAATAACACAGCTGTGGTTTTTTGTCATAGTTACTGTGTCTTATTTACTGCTTAATGCAAATCCAATAACCATATTGGTTCAGACTTCCACACTGACTGCATTGGTGTGTTTTTAACAGTGATATTTTACAAATCACTGCAGGTGATGCATAGCTTGCATGCTATTTTCAGAGGAATTTCCAACTTGAAAGCACAGTAAGCTTTCTTTATATTAGTTAGAAAATCCTGAGCTGTAAAAGCCCAAAAGGTCTATATCACTCTTCTCCCTTCAGATATCACACGTGCAAAAATTTTATAGCATTGTTCCAAGCCTCAAGTTGAGAGAAGTTATGACTTAAGGCTATTGAACATGTAGTTTTCAGACAGCTGCAAGTTCTGCTATTTTTAAACACTTCTTCACATGCAACAAAAGCTCCAGTTATTATGTGCAATAATTATTCAATAAACTCCAATTTAAAATATTTTTTTTCTGTTTTAACTGCATTTTTCTAATGAGAAAAGGAATGTGGAAGGAATTTTTTTGTGAACTCAAATAGCTGAAGTCATATGGCAACTTTCTCACTGCATTACAGCTCCTAAGTGGAATCCATGCATAAGATGTTGTATTTCTAATAGGTACGGTTGTTTTGGTTTTTCTTCCTGAGAATTACAAATGTCTGAGGCATGATTTAAAATGGAAATAGTGTCGTAGCCTTCACCATCGTGTCACTATCAATTTGCTTGAGTTAAACCATTTGGGCAGATACAATAGATTCAATAGAGCTATCAGATAGTATCTCACAGTCTTTTTATTTAAATGCACTTCACTCTTAATGCAAAAAAGAGCATGTATCTATGTGCCTATGTATGTTACCGAAAGGGACTAAAGAGACTAAATACTGCTGATGCTCAGTGAGGTTTTGGTTTTCTCTGTTAGCTGCTGGTTTTGCAAACCTCGTATACTTTTTTTCCCCCATCTCAACTTTTACATGTGTATTACTTTGCTAAACTGGCATGTTTAGGAATTACTTTTGTTTCCCTCAAAGCTCAATCTTTCCAGCGTTCTGAAATTTTTCGTTTTAAAACCCCATCTAATTTGTGTGCCACTTCTCCAGCTGGAATTGGAACCTGGTTTTGACCAATGGTCATATTGCTTCCGTGTGGTACTGTGGGTCTTTTAATGCTAAGACAGACCTAAATGCAATGATCAAATTTGCTGTGCCTTTTCTCTTTGCCAGTGCATGCCTCTCCCTAGTAGTTACCACTCCTAAGTATTCCATGCTTCTCTTCCTCATTAACAGGCTTCTTGAAATGCATTAAATATTTTTTTTTCTGCATGCTGAGATCAGCTTACGTTGTTCTAGGCACGATAGTTTGTGCATATATTTCTCATAGCTGTCGTTCTCCATGAACATTTGTGCCACACTTTCAGTGTTACACTTTCTGACAAGTTTCATTAAACGGTATCATCCGTGGTTTTAGAATATGCCACAATAAAAGCATGCCTAAATTATATTCTTTTGGTTCCTTACTAGATAGCTCTCTCCACTTGTTCATTACCACTTGTCTGCATTCTTTCAGCATGTTTCATTTTTTGTCCAAGACTTTTCAAGTAAGATTTTTTTGATACTGTCAGATGTTGAACTTTAAAGCTTCTATTATAGTTTCTATTTATCTATTATTTTTGTAGTTCTTTCAGAAAGGTCTGAAACTTGATCAAGTTTTCTTTTTTCTTTTTTTTTTTTTTTTTTGTCTAATCTTAGTGTGGTTTTTTTCTTAATACATCCTAATTCTCTTATGGGTTGAAGTGGTAGTTATTGGGGTCATTCTTTTGAAGTGTGTATATAATCTTGACTTACTGATAATATTAATTAGATGCATGTAATAACAAGCAGCTTTAATAATTAGTGAACCCCTGATAGAGACAGAACAATAGTTTGAGACATGAATTTTGAGTAGCAAGACAAAATGATCCCGATGCTCTTGGTTCAGTATCAAAATGGCGTTGCTTGCTATGTATGAGTTTCTTGGGTTTGGGATGTGCACTGCTGGCAGTTTATAATTCTGGAATTTGGTAGTGATGGTTACAGTCTGAGACCGCTCAGGATGAAAAAAAATGCAAACCAAAATTACAATATATTCGTTCTACATTGCTGAAAAAGCTTTTCTTCTATACAAGTTTTATTACAGAAATGTGAGCAGAAGCAGCCAAAAATGGAAACTTGCCCAAGAAGTTCAAAAGTCAGCATAAAGTGTAGTGGAAGAGAGAGGCTTAAAGTGTTTGCAGTTTGTATTTCCATCCCTGTTTGCCTTCCTGGAAACTTGCCCTGGGTTCATACTTGGGATCAGCTGCACTTGGTAGCTGATACTGAGATGTGGCTGTAACCCATGACCACCCTTACAGGAAAATGTTTTTCTCTAGAGTTCTTGCTAAAGGATAAAAATAACATAATTTTCAGTCTTTTCTTACTAGAGTTTCCCTTTATTGCCCTAGTTTGTGTTCTTCTGAAAAGGCAAAAGGGTTTTCCTTGCATAGCTGAACAGTGCAGGAATCTGTTTATCTGGTTGTCTGGTGTTATATCCAAACTTGATGGCTGCTGTAGTCCAGAGTTAGCATGTCTTAGAGGCTTGAATGTTTATGTCTCCTTAACATGAAGAAAAGTTTTGACATGTATCTTGACACTGCTGCATCAGTGCTAACTGCATTTTTTTTTAATCAGATAGCAGATTTACTATTCTATCCAATTATTTTTCCCTATTAAATGTGCTTATCTTGGCTTACATACCCCCTTATCCTAATTTTCAGTAAAACTCTCATCAGTTTACTTATATGTAAAGCCTGGTATGAGATATTGAGGGTACAAGGGACAGAAGTAACAAGGAAGAATGACTGAAAAATGCTTAAAGTTCTTTTTTGCTGGAAGTATGTTAGCCTGTTACAGCAGCAGATAGTTTTGGTTTGTTTTTTTAATGAACAGCTGGCTTTATTTTTATAAACAAACCTTTCTGCAGATGTCTAAAAGGGAAGAAAAATGTGATGGCTTTGTCAGTGGAGCAGCCTGCCTAATTGCCTTGATCAGATCCTAGGTGAGCTTTCTGAAGCTTAGATGGTACAGTGGGCAAGAATGCAAGAAGCTGGATGCGACCATCTAAGGTTGCTTTCACCACTGTGCTCGTGGTCTTATGGAGCATCCTGTTGTCTTGCTGTTCTCGCGACTTTTACAGAATAGCAGTGCCGTCAGCCTAATGAGCAAACTGTATTGTTAACAGTATTTGATACCACTGTGTATAAATCTAAGGGAACAAATATAATAATAAAGTACCAAAAGGTAAGATGTTCCCTGTAGGTGTCTCTTAGCAAAGTTCTCACAGTCACATTTAGTTTCCCTTCTTCAAATTACTTCTTTGTATTTGTGATGATTCTTCTTTGTTTTCTCAACTTTCACAATTTTTTTTCTGAATCTTTTGCAAATCTTTCAGAGGAGAATGATGCAATTTTGATTTGTTTGACAGCCATCACAGTTTGGCAAGAGCCATCTACGTATATGTGCAAATTATTTATGCTCTGAAATGAGAGTTTTGGGGGTTATAGTGTTTCCTGAATTTGGCTAACTGTTCAACTTGGAGATAATGTGCTGCTCTTGTTCCTTTTCATTAGGTGTCCTGGTTTGGGTTGAGTTTTTTAGAGCGGGGAAGAGATCAGATTTCAGTGCATTTCAATAATTTTTAAATTGCCCAACTTCAAGCATCTCTTTGGGCTAATGCTATATGCATACAAAAAGTTTTGTTTCCCTTAGCAACCAAAGTTTAAATATGATTACTCCATTAAATCTTACAGGAGTGATCTGTGGGTAAAAAGTTCTCCATTTAGTGCTTTGTTAGTGATGTGCTGCCTTGGAAGATGTTTCTTGTATTTGTTTACTGAAAGTAAAAAAGTGTGCCTGTAGGATCAGATCTAATATATGCTATCACTGATTTTCATGTGGAAAACATAACTGTAAAAAAAATAGTTTCATTCTATGGTAAAATAGTTTGAATCTATAGTAAAACCGTAAATTTGGTCTTGGAAAAAAAATAATGTGCTTTGTGTATTTTAGCCTGAATTCACCATCATAATAAATACTAATCACAAAAGCTGCAACACACATCCCAGCTACTGGCAACTGGCTGCATGTCATGATAGCTTAGCAGACAGAAATTAAGGCATTCCTTCTTATTTTCATTGAACAGAGAGCTAAACATATCCTGACCAAGTGCTAAAGAAATGCTTTTAGAACAGAAGCCAAGACTTTTGTGATTTGGGGAAGGCTGTTTTGTAAAGTTACTGTCACATGCCATGAAATCTGTGCTGTAGGTGTACTGAAGTGTGCGGGGCATGCAGAGGAAAGTGGATTTATGCTCTCCATTTGTAGTTCACTTCTGACATCTGCACAACCACTCTGTCTTTCCATATGAATCTGTGGACAGATTGCTTGCAAGTAAAATAAAGTTTCAGCATTTTTTCCCCCTGATTTAAAAAAAAAAACAACAATTTGTTTGTTGGGGGGAAAAAAGGGGGGGAGGAGTTGCCCCTGAAATGGGCACCCTTTTTATATAAACAACTTGCATTTGCACAGGCAGCTTTCCAGTTTGTACAGGGAGCACTGATGGTTTTGGCGGGTGGCAGGCACTCCTTCGCTCTGCTTTGCCTTTCCTCCCCCTTCTGCTAGCTCCAGCTTTCATTTTCTTCTTGTTGTAGGGACTGGCAACAGATAGTGGAGGAGGGAGAGAGCTGAGAGGCTGATGTCTTCCGAGATGGATCTCAAAGATTGGGGAAACTCTCTAGAAAGTTATCAGTGCTTACTCTCCAGGTGACAAATTAATTAAGGTGGCTGATGTGTCTTCCTGGGGCATCCAAATTGAGAATTCCTGAAAAATCTAGGTTTTCAGAGGAGTGAGCCAATAGGTCTATAGTAAATTAGGGCTATATATTCTCCTTGATTATTTGTTTGCTATTTTGATTACACTAGCCTGCTTAAGCTGTCTGTAGAAAAAGAAGGTGGCCTGATCTTCCCATTTTAGCTTCCAAGTCTCTTTAAAAAGCCTCGATTTAACACTTAGGGGAAGAAAACGCTTTGTGCCTGCCTTCATTGTTTACTGGACCTTTGTAGCATTTTGCACATTGAACTGCAAACCTCTCACAAGGTTGTGATTATTCAGAAAACAGTGCAATCATCTTTTAAGTTTTGTTGACAAGGAAATTAGTTTATGCCAGACAAATTCTGTGGAATCGCAGCATGTTCAATTTCCTTAGAAATACACATTGAATTTAAAAGTCTTCCTTTGGGGAATGAAAGGGAGTAAGTTAATACAGTTAATCACTCCTGACGCTACCTGTCTGAAACAACTGGAAGACAATGGATTGAGATTTTACATTATACAACTGTCCCACAAAAGTAACGCTCCTTGTGGAAAGGCAAAAAGGCAGGCTGCTTACAAGCAGGCAGATACTGCATTAAGGCTACAGTTTTAAGCAGACAGCAAATGGACCTTTAGGATCCAACAGTAGCAGTAGATCTTCCATCGTTTGTGTAGCAGTTTGAGCCAGCAAGTTGTTAAATGTTTTTGTCTAGCTTGAACTTAGAGTGATATTACACGCTCTTGAAACAGTGTTACTAATATGTTTTTTTTTCTTGTTGTTATTGCAGCGATGTGGCTTAAAGTAATTTTATCACCTCCGTTTAACCTTTGATGTGTGTAAGTTTAAATATATGTCCGGTGGTGGCTCACCTGCTGCTATCTGTGCAGTGGTCTCTCACTGTGGGGCCGGGGGAGAGATAGACTTGTGAAAATTAGGCTCACAACACAGATTGCCAATTGAGCTAAGTGGTGTGTGATGGTGCATGCCTGATGCCTCAAAAAGACACACTTTTCATCTCTGCCTTTTCTGTACTGCTGTGTTTAAGCGACTCATTTTTCAGGACTCAGTTAGCCCAAACGTGTTCCAGCTTTGCTGATGGGAAACAGAGGTGAAAGAGAGGTAGATCTGAATGCAGAAAGCCCAGGGCTTGTAACAGTGTGTAGTAAATAAAAAGACTGTCAGGATTGCTAAGAACTCATACCTTTCTTTGAAATTAGCAACACCTGTAGGTACTCCCAACCCTGAAGGTTTATACCTAGTTTTAGCATCTTGATTTCAAACCATCATGCTCGATAAAGATCACAGAAGACGGTGTCCATATCAAAGCCTGAGCAAGCATCCTGCTCTCCTTCTCCAGCATTGCCATCTAGATTAGTGTCTGATAGATTACCACCTCTTGGGAGGCTTGTGAGGTGGTGAAAAAGTTACTGTAATCTACAGTGTGTGCAAAAACACCTCTGCTTCAGGACTGGCAGCCTGCATTTGTGTCTTACACAGAATGCTCTTTGTCATTTTAAACCACAGAAATTAAAGATTTCTCCAGAATAGGGTAGTTTTTTGAATTCCTACTTCTAAAATTAAAACAGGAAGGATCACCATTCCTTCCCCGCCCCCCACCTCAGTTTTATAAAAGGTGTCACTAAGGTAGAAAGCCGTGAGTTTTAACCTCCACCTTGCTCCTCTGCATACCCAGAGCGCGCAGTGTTGCTGTGGAGAGGAGCTGAGTCCCAGGAAGCTGCTGGTGGGAAACGGGCTGACACAATTCATGGCTGTTTTTGGCATCATGTGCTTCCTGCAGCCATGAAGTTATCTACATGTTATGGCTACAATCTGATCTAAAATGTCTAGATGGTTGTGGTTATAGGTTTTTTGCAAGGGACAAAAACTATTTGCAAGTTAATTGTTAGAAAGCTATTGAATAACTTGTGCATTTGGGGAAAAAGTAACGTTCACACTTTCAAAACCGTTGTTCATTTTTATTAGTTGACATTCTAAAACTTTGGTCCAAGAAAAAAACATAGTGGAAGTAAATAGCTCTTTTTTTTTTTTTTTTTTTTTTTCCTGTTCTTCCAGACCGAGGTAGGAAAGGCAAGGGGATGTAAAGGAGGATCTTCTGCTTACCTCCTGTCTGCAAGATGTCAGTCCTGAGAATGTCTCTATTTATAGCTATGAAGTTGTGCTGCTGCAATAGTTCCCCCAAACACATAAAATTAGAATGATTGCACTGAAACCAGATTGTGACAGCCCACTCTCTCAGGAAGAATTTACTTTCATTCGGTCCTTTTAAAATCGCAGTTGTAATGGGGAGGAGGACAGTGGGTGTCGTTTGTTTTTCTTCTTTTTTTTTTTTTTTTTTTCCCCCCTTAAGAAAAAAGGAACCGTGAGGGAGCCATCAGAAATTTCTGTGCTGTACTCTTCAGTTGTGCTAAGATCCTTTGCCTCCTGTTTTTGTTTCCCCTTTCCCTTTTCCACTTGGCCATCTGAAACTGGAATTTTGAAAAATACCAACCAGTCTCCTGTTGGTGTTTAGGATGGCGTTTAGTTTGCTGGTTTATTGTCAGAAGCCAGACAGCAGTGTTTCAGGGGTAGTTACCATCTGGAAGAAAAATAAATTAGTTTCATTATTTGGTACATTTTAATAAGAAAACAGGTGGGTTTTCTTTTATTTGGTTTAGATTATGTTGCAGCCTGTTTGCTTCCAGAGGTGTTTCTAGTATCATCTAGTTGTATCTGTCATAATATATAAGCAAATTAAGTTGGAGCTTGAGAAAAGCAGTGCTTCGGTATGGGGACCCAAACAGGTTAGTCTTTGGGAGTATCCTCACTAGATGGATTCTGTGAGTGAGAACGGAACAATTCAGACCTCAGACACCGCTTTTGAAATGGCTTTGAACTGCGGCTGTCTTTGAAAAGATTAGTTGCAATCTCATTGACACATGCACGCCTACCACGATGCCACGCTGGCCTGTACCTCCTGCAGAAAGTTGGCTTAATTCGGGTTTGGGAGGGTGCCTGATTTTCAGCAGAAACGATCCCGAAATCCCGCTGCCTGGGTTTGTGTCCTGCTTGGCGTTCGTGCGGTAATTCGGCATTATTGTGATGCCTCAGCAGAGGGCACTGTTGTAGCATTAAAGGCACTTGAAAGTCTCATCTCCAGCTTTTCTTGATAATTTTTTTTTTTATTATTTTGGAAAGTGTTTAATGTTCTCCATGTAATTAAATTCAGTTCCCTGTATAATTAGCAATGGAGCCTTATTCTTTGTGCCACTGCTGTGGATAGTATTATTTTTGTCTCTATTTGCCTTCAGTCAATGCAAAATACTGTTGCCTATCAAAATGTAGAAAGTTTTATTGCTGTCTCTCAAAGCATAAGCAATATTTAAAGGTGGAAATATAAAACTGTAGTTGGTTTCATTTAGTTGCTCAGACTAAATAGGAAACCTTTAAAATTCCTGCTTGTGGCTCAGGAAATAGGAGAGTTAATGCACCATAATAATTTTACCTTTGTATCCCAATGTGTATTATAATATTTTTGGATTGTCAGTACTTGCAGGTTGGTAAAAATACATATGCAAACCCATAATATTTAATTATGTGGGAAACATATTGATTTTATTTGGCAGCATTTTTTTTCTCTTTAATTTGTTCTCCTCTGTATCTTTGCAAGAAGTTGTACTGTATTGGTGCTGTTTAGCATATTGAAATATTAATTACAGAGTGATCAGGCATAGTTATTTTTCATTAATTGCAAATGCAAAGTAATTACTGTGACCTAGAAATAGTTTGCTTGTCCAAATACCTGTAAACATCCTTATTTTTTTATAATTTATGAAGACCAACTACAAAACATTGTGTCAGAAAGAAATAATTTTCTGAGGCACTGGAGATCTTAAATCTTAATTCTTACATTACGTTGGAATGCTCTTACTGCTTGTAAAGAGAAGATACCTGGAAGATGGAAGTCTATTAATATTCTGGTGTGTTTGGCTCTTAAATTGGCAAATACATTAGAATTAATTACAAAAAACATGTTCTAGTTTTCTTTCAGAAAGTGACTCTTTGTCTGAAACTGGTTGAGTTACACGAACAACCCGGAGAAGTTTGCATTAAAGATTGAGGGATACACTCTGCCGCTGGCGGGCAGGATACTCTTACAGTCATGTCAAAATAAACCACAAAAGACATCATCTCCAGAAATCTCTGTCGCCTTAGAAATAGTGGGAAATATTTTTTTCTTTTTTTTCTTCTTTCTTTTGGTAGTAGAAAATGTCAATTAAGTTATCGTCAGCTACACACAGTTGGGAGGATTGCGAGGAAAGGAGCACCAAAGAGTTTGGAACGAAAGCAAATGGTGCAGACCGGTATGACTCTTCGCTTCTAGGGCTTCCACGGGAAATCCAGGGGTCAGGGTCTGATCCTGCTGCGGACCTGGTGCCCTTGTGGTCTGGTAGGGTCCGTAGGAAGGGAGGGCTCCAGCCCTGTGGGATGTGTCGCAGACCATCCGGCTGTGTGCAGCAGGATTCCTGTCTCAAGGCTGATGCCGCTAAAGTCACCGCTAGGATTGCGGCTGAAAACAGCAACTTTAAATAACAAAGGAAAAAGTTGCTTGGGTCGCTTCTTGTCAGTGCAGTGCAATGCAACTGGCTTTTACTTTCACAAAGTGAGGCGATCGTCTCAAAAAAAAAAAAAAAAAAAAAAAAAGAAAAAAAACCCCACCAAACTCTGTAATGTTGCTGTGCAATAGGTTGTAACAATCTGGTGTTACATATTTTCTAAGAGGACTAATATTGTGCTCAAGAAGACTAATTAAATGTATGGTTTTGTTCTTTAAAGCTTTCTTTCATATCATTTCCTATTTATTAGTGTGTCCTTATATCTGCTTGGTAGGCTAATATTCAAGCAAATTCTTGTTTTTTCTGAAACATTAATACTGATGTACTGCTCCTGTATCATCTCTGTAGCTGTTATCTGTTGTATGTTTTCCCCATGAGAGGCTATCACAGGTTTTTAGTCCAGACTGTTTGTATTCGACAAGGTCAAGATAAGTTTTATCTCTATAGATAAGTCAAGTGCATTAGGATCGATACAGTTACAGTAAAATACATTGGCAATATTTATTGCCAAGATCCTAATGAATTTTTAAAGCTTGTAAGACTCTATCAGTGTGATGTGGGTGCCCTGAATGGTTGTTTGCAACAAGGTCCATGTGATTATAGTTAGGTACTTTTTAAAAACAAAAAATGTACAACTTTCTGGTTTTTAACAGGGATGGATATGTTCCTCCTCCCCCAAATCCTGACAGATTCTTAGGACACAGTCAAAATAAGCATTTACTTCCCATTCACTTGGGCGTCTGTATAGGGATTTATGAGGCTTATCCGCAAGTTACCTGTTACGATTATAAAATTACTCTATTTTTAGCACACTAATAGGTTTTTGGAATTTTACCTTCCATTTTTTATTGACAAGATAATTGTCTTTGTTTTGGCTTTGACAGAGTGGCTTAGGCCAGTTTCATTTGTGATATAAATTTCCCTAGGTACGTATTTATGCAGTTAAATCAATAAGTATTTCATAATCTCTCTAAATACTTATGTAACTTAATAATTCCAGCCATTATGATGCATCTACTTAAATATGTATTTTATGTAGGGGCATTTAAAAATGCAAATTATAGGGATTATTTTCCTTCAGGCTTTGTATTTTTCTGTTGCATCAGATAGAGAGTAAGAAAATTAACCCACGAAAAATCCTACTAAAGTAATAACGAAGATCTAACTTATATCCGGTAAAGATAATTCAGTGATAAGACTGCATGGTTCGCTTGAACTCATTTTGCTTTCTGTTTTCTGTAGTTGATCTTTTAAACTGTGCGACACAGCCATGGTAGCATAAGGACTAAGTTAAGGAGAAAGTTTCCACCTTTGCCACAGTCACCTATTTTTGGGTCTTTTACTAATACCCTATCCTCATCTTTTGTCGGTATGTCATCTCCTCCTCCTGGCTCCCGAGCACCCAATGATTGCTGCTTTGTATTTTTAATACTTTGAAATTCAAAATTGGGAATGATAATACCGTGTTCAGAAGCAGCTGTGTAGCTTCTCTTCGTCGTTACCACAGAGGTTTGATACCTGACACTTTTAATTTAATTTAATTAGGGAGGCAGAACCCCATCTTGGTGTTCATTAAGGGGATTATTCATCAAAGTTATTGCTTCCTTGATGGAGAATAACAATATCACTCGCGACGGCTGACGTTGCTCTCATAACTATATTACTTTCTACTATTTTTCTCTCCAGGGCTTTGTACTTAGTCTCTTTATTTGAAAATTTTAAATTGAGGGAAGCGTAAACTTCTAGTATAGCAAATTCACGAGGGCCACATTTATTTTAGTCTAGTAGCTTTATGTCATGTAAATGATTCATAGAAAATTTTTTTCTGTTTTTTATTGGTTCTCCGCGCTGTCTTTAAATATTTGTATTACTTTCAAGCTTAGCTGCACTTCAGCTCGGAGCCTGAGGTTCCTGGCTGCTTGTTTGCTGATGTAGCTGAACCCTGCCGTGCTGAAATCCTGCAGAGATCGCTGTAGTAAGGAAGCCTCTACGGAGCAGGGAGTCACCATGGGGTTTGCTGGAACAGAGTGGAAATCTAATGTAAAATTAATCACGGGGGCGGGGGGGGAGTGGGGGAGAGCGGACTGCTTGCAAAAGTTATCTTTTGTAGCGCAGCCCTAATCAAATATTCAGAAAATGACAGCTTTAAAAATAGAACAATTGTCCTTTTAAAACATGACTAGTTTGGTTAATTTACCCCCAAGTATCCGGTGTCTGTGACTCAGAAAAACCCTTATCTACTAAGGGGGGGAAAAAAGAGCATTGCAGAAAAGGTGACAAGTTTTCACCTCTTTCCTCAGAGAACATTTTAATTCCACTTTAATCAGCCTGCCAATAAAAGAGTACTTGGCTTTCAAGGGGAAACAAATCAAAATATGCATTTATCAGTCACGAGGCAGAATTCAATCGCTCACAACTGATGAACTCCAAAAGGAATGAAACTAGTACTATCACACTGCCTTGGTGGTTTGCTTTGTACTATCAAAGAACTGCTACTATCTTTTTCTGCCACATCCACTGTTTGTCTGTCATCCCTATTTATGGCCTTTCAAAAGAAATGCTTCATAATTGCTGTTAATGGTTAAAATAAAAATATCCCCATCTAGATAACTAAACTAGTGTTCTGCTGTGTGCAGATTTGTATGCTCTGCAGCTGCCAGAATAACTAAAAATAAGTAAATAAAATAATTAGCCAGAGATGAGGCAGAGGAAAGAGAAAGAGGTTGCAGAGCGGTACTGTCAGTGTTAGTGTACATGGCTCCTACAAGGGCATGTCACGGGCCTGTCTTATTAAAATAAAACTTTATTTTCCACTAGCAGAGGAGACTTCAGGTTCACATTGCACTGCGCAGGTGGGCTCTCATTTCAGACTGTTCTGTGCAGCTCCAGTTAAGAAAGAAGAGCCTGAAGTGGAAAGAAGGGTTTTTTTGTATCAAAGCAAAGTTGGATGCTGTTTCACGTATGGGTGTTTCTAGGTTGTGGGAATTGGTTGCTCTGGGTTTTCTGCTTGTTTAGCATGAGGTGAACACATTGCTCACTTTATTGATATTAAACAGAGTCGTCCTGATGGTTACAGTAGTTAGACTAGCATTATACACAAAGCTGAATCTTTCAGGTGAGAGAAACTGCATTCTTTGGGCTTATCTAGCTCCCTGCGCTGGAATTTACATGCGTAACTACCAGTGCATCAAGATGAGTTTTTCGCCTTTGTGTGGTTTGCATCTCAATGAGGGTGGAGAGGTGCAGTCTGTTTAGCTTTCCTTCTCCCTGCCCTGAAAAATGGTTAAAACTCACCTCATACTTTATTTATGCTTTGTTCCATCCGACTTCTCTTCTGCTAGTAAGGATTTATGAGGCCAGAAAGCAAGAGCCAAACTGCTCTTCTGTTTCATTTTCTCCATTTCTTGTCCTTGTTTGCTTTCTTTTCCATTTTTTTGCTCCCTGTGCAGAATGTGCTTTCCACTGCCTGACTGCATACCCTGTTAGGGCAAGGCTCGGGCAGATCCCGAGGTGCTCAGCTCCCCTAACACAGCACCATGCCTTGTTAAAATCCGTGCCTCGACTCCAGTGTCCTGGGATTGCAGCCTGAAACTGGTTGTGCAAAATACCAGCCTTGGTGCGAGTTTGATGTGCAAAAACACCGGGATCTGACCTCTAGTCTCTCCTTTTCCCCTTCCTGTGGTTCCACAGTATCTCACTTGTGTTGCCCCAGTCTGGGGAGCTTTCTGCTCTCCTCCATCCCACTGAGCTCCATCCTCTCCTCAGATCTCACCTCCTGACCTCCTGGTTTTTTCCCCGGGAGTCAATTAGACAAAGGAGGTGCGTTGTCATGTGGATGGTATATATACATAAATTGCATTGTATTTTTTCTCTTTTTATGGTAGATTTTAATCTTGTGTTTCAAAAGCATGCTGGTAACAGTTGCAGCTAAAAGAAATATAAAGTAAGATAGTTAGTGTCTGTTTGGGTCACGCATTTGTGAAAAGGAATGTGTTGATACTGCTTGAATAGATAAGACAACTTGCGATACTCTAAAATTAAAAAACGGAGAAATAAGGTAGAAATGTCAAGGTGGGGAAAAACTTCTGTCTCATCTTCATTTGAGCATGGTTACATCAGTTGTAGGGTAGTAGGAGTAAAGGGGTTTGTGCTCCGCTGTAAATTTAAGTACTGCTTATATTTAATTGATGTGAAACTAAGCGTGCTTGATTTGAAAGGTATGTTGCGCAGCTTGAGAAAATGAAGTTTAGGAGAAACCAGTAGAACTGTAAATAATAATTTTATAAAAATATTCTTATGGCTGCAGATAAATAGTTTAGGATTATAACTTGCTGTTGCTTAAATAAACAATTGACTTTACAAACAACAGATAACAGAAACCAAAAGTTTTCAAAACAACCTTTATTTTTAAATGAAAGCTAAAGGAGAATTTTTAAGATTTGCATGGAGCTTCTTACATTTCACATAGGCATTTGCATTCATGCTTTTGTCAGATAGACCTTCACAGGCTTCATACTCTTGTACATGTTGCTGGAATTCTTGCCCCAGTTGCCCAATTTTCTGATAATGTGCTGTGCTCAGGAAATATTTATATATATTCACTCTCGGAAAACATAGAAACATTATTTCTCTGTTAGGTAATTTTGCTTTAGAAGTAATCTTCTCAAGGTGGTAGTGTGTTATGTATCTGAACCACCTGGAATATTGTATATACAGGCTACTAAATTCTTAAAACGTTTGTACTGCTAGGTGTGAATAGGGATAGTTCTGTCTTTTCTGGAGAGCTGATAAGAGAAATGATAAATCATTAGACGGCACTAGGGCAGCTATGTCACGTGAAGGTTGGAGGGGGAGGAGGAGTACTGAGTAAAGGAGGAGTCAGAAGCTGACAAAGTTCTTCAGAATTTGGTAATTAATAAAAGTGAAAATAGGAGTCAGCAAGAGCTGGAATGACGAAGATCTCTGACTTCTTTAAAAACGCAGAAACCCAGGTGTTGTGATGTGGGGTTTATATCCTGATAGAGGATTTGGTTTGTTACCCTGTGTGTGATAGGAAAATTCTGAGTGTATCACAGAAAAGCATGAAATGTCCTTTGGAGGACAGCTGTACAATACCCTACCCTCAAAAAAAAAAAAAAAAAAAGTATTTTCCCTTACCTCTCTCTGTAAGACTTCTGTGCTGAATCATAAGGACTTAGAGATTTTATTTTTATTAGAGCTTTGGCTAGCTTACTAAATGTGTCAAATTATGTCCAAGTGTGTAATGAACTTTAGAGGCTTTTGGCAATACATTTCCTGCATTCAGTGGTACATTCTTGGGTTTGGGGGGTGGGGGTGGGGGAAAGATGCATTTTTATACTGTTGTCTTTGGGAATTAAATGCCTGATTACCTTCTCTCTACCTCTACCTATATGGCTTTTTGTTTCCCCCCCCCCCCCCCCTTTTTTTTTTTTTCTTTTTAACTAAGTATGTAAGATGGCCACATACTTGTGCCACAGCTTTGGCCAGCGAGTACTGCCCTTGCGAGTCTAATTAGCTGCCCTGCTATATTGCTCATATTATGTTATTTGGCATGTAACAGCCGCCTATTATTATTACTTCTTCCTGACCCTCCTGTAAAGGGAAACCACAATAATTGAAGGGGCCTCTGATTTTGTAGCCCTTTCACTGGATGTGTTTGTGTATGTTACTTCAGTATTCTTAAGCAATTTTTGTTACACTTCTCATGGCCAAATCTTGTTCTTCATAAGATTGGTAGGAAATGGCCCCATTATTTCTTTGGGGTCAGATTTTGCTACTGTGCTTTTATAACTTCAAAGACAGCAATAAATAGCTGGTCCCCGTCACTGGAGCGAAACACACTTGAGTGAAAGGTCAGAAAGAGGCGGCAGTGCTAAGAAATTTCTCTGAATGTCAGAATCAATTAAAATATTACTTTATTTAGATTAGTGATTTGATGGCATTATTCTAATTCCTGGAGTCTTTTAAAGCCATGAGTTCCATTTGGAAATATTGGCACTAAAAAGCATTGCATGCCTGAAATCGGGGAGGGGGTGGGGGTGGGGGCTGTGTGTGTTTGTGTTCTGGTTTTTTTTTTTTTTTGGAGTTGAATAACTTGGAGTCATCTAGTTTACAAAAGCATAGGTGTAAGGCACAACGGAGAAATTTATTCAAGACCCTTTCCTTGCTGCTTTTTAATCTGCTGCAATTACTGTATCTTGTTAACCCTGTAAGTAAATTAAGTTGGAAACTCAGCTGTCCCTTAAAAAAAAAACAACACCAAAAACTTTGATGCATTGGGTTTCAGAGAAAGCCGCCACCACCATCGCCTGCAGTGTGGTGGTAACCTAAGGGTCAGACGAACTTGAACTGCAGCATTAGGTCTGTCGTTACGTCCATCAAACCGGTGCTCCCTGCGCTGCCGACTCAGGCTTGCATGCTGCGGCTGCAGTTTTTCAAGCAGCTCCTTCCTGGTGCGTTTGGCACAAAAGGGAAGAGAAATACATGTCATCCACTGGTTTCACCTCCTCTGGTCGGAAGGAGCTTTTACCTTCCTGTTTGGCTCGCCACTAAGAACTTCGCCAGAGCTGTTGTGATGGGTCGTAATGTAATTTGAAGAGAAATATGTTTTGGCATGCCATGTTTATCTTACGGCAGGAGTTTCTATGTGTCCAATGTGAAGCTTGTTATTACCGTGGACTAAAAAGCTCGATGCAACATTCAGTGTTTTATTTGATCCAGCACACACGTTTTTGATGCTTAATGTTCAAACCAGTAATGGTGAAATCCATAAGTAACTACTAGCTCTTAGCCTTGTTTCTCAGATTGTGGTGCTCCATATTGCTTTCAAACGTGATCTAGTCTTTGTAGGAATGCTCTTTTGTAAGTGTTCATATACTAAACACATGCTTGGTTCAAAAGGCACTTTAAAAACTTAGGTGGTAGCTGACCTGGAGGGCAGACAAATTGCCGCCTTAAGAACTTCCCACAGTATTGTTCTTTGGGTTTGCATAAATTTTTTTTTAAAAAGTTTTATGAAATAGTAAAATAGTAGCATCTGGTTTTGAGCATTGCAAACCCAAGGAGCCATTTACACTTTGGATTTTACAGTCACGGTGATGCACAAGATGGTACAACCAGACTGAACCTCCAGTCAGATTAATGTATTCATGGGTTTCTCTTTTTGAGCCAGAGAAGTCATTATAACATTTGCTTCAACCTTCAGTATAACAGGCAGTACATTTCTCATCAGCTTTCTTTGTATGGAGTCCAGGAAATTTGGAATTTTAATTTTCCCCTCTAATATTGCATGTGTGTGCACCTCTTGCAGCAGGCAAATGCTTTCACTGGCAGGGGAGGCGAAGGAGCCCTTACTGATAAGGAAAAGTGACAATGAACTTCAAAAGAAACAAAACCAAACCAAACCCTAAAACACACTGTGTTTGAAAGCCTGACCTCTGCTAACTTGACCCTCTGTTTCAGGGCATTTTGGGTGCAAAGGGGTGGCTGCAGGTCTGCAGCGACCCGGTGAGCACCAAACCCCATAACTGAAAACTCCTCAGTGATTAAATCTTGATTATTGGAATATCTTGATTATAATCTTGATTATTTTGCTCCTTTTTATTTTTGAAACTTCAGGATGTACTTAAAGCACATTCATAACCATGAGAACTGGAAAGTGTTTGCAGTGAAAGCTAGGATCATTCATGCAGTCTCATAGACCTGTACATAAAGTCCAGGAAGAAATGCAACACAGCTCTTAAAAAAAAAAAAAAAAAAAAAAAAAAAAAAAAAAAAGCGGCAAAATTTAGGAAGTGTTCTTTCCTCCACTCTGTTATTTGTTTTAGCTTCTTGGATTAGGAAATTTAGTTGGGCTAACTATATACAGTTTGTGGTTTTAGTATTCTCCTGGACCATTCATACTCTTCCAGTGAATTCTCAAGAGTAACAATGGGGGGGGACCCCTGCATTTAGTTATTTTTGGAGAAATTTCTCATTCCTAGCAGTTTGAGCAGGAGCAAAACACCGGCTTTCTTGCTCTTGCTGTCTTTTTGCTTGGCAGGGTGGGGAAGGACCAGGAAGGCGGGAGAGGGAGTACCTGGTGGCTCAGGTGGTGGAAGCAGGGGATGGAGATGCACAATATTGTTAGGGCTGTAGGGAGATGTTTGGATCTGAGCAGCAGATGCTAAATGACAGCACCGGCCCGATCATTTCTTCCAACTCCCTTGTGTGATAGGGTTTTATGCAACAATTTGTTTAAACAAAAAGAAGAGAAATGTTTTTGTAAAATTGGGGAAGAAGTAGCATGGTGTAGCAGGACATGGTTACAGAAACCATCTTTAAGTGTAGCAGATACAGGAAGTGCTGGGGGTGCAGGTAGGCTAATCTGCTGGAGATCTCGGTGAAATGCCAGTTGTGTTTGGGTTTGTGTTTGTGTGTATATCCCCTGCATTGTTAGATGCTTCTGTGTCTGAAGGAGTGCTAGCTGCTGCAGGAGCTTTAGAAAGGTATGGAAAACATTCCTTCTAAAAATACGAGGAAGCTCCCTCCACCCCCATTGTTTATTGGAAACTTTTCCCCCCTCTTAAGATACTTGATTATGGTGTAATGCAGCTAATTTAAGCATCTGTTTATCACTGCCTGGCTAGACTGAATGTGAAATTTCAATTGAATTACCTCCCAAGAGAGCTTTGAGCTCTGAGGGTAAAACAAATCATTTTCTCTCCATTCCCCTGGGATTGTCAATAAAAAGAATTCATCTAAATAGTTTACATGCATTTTGAAATGTTGCATCTACTAGACTTGGGTTTGTTGTTAGTGGAAAATTGCCAGTGTGAGTGGAATACCAGCTTTAACTCAACTGTGGCAGTGTTACAGCATGGTAGTACAGTGCCTGGAAAGGCTACAGCTGTGAAAGCATTTGCATTTAAGTAATTCATATTTGATCAATAAATGTGCATGCTTTGTCTTAGAAAGGAAGATAGTGTATAAACCTGAGTTTACTACAACCTCAGACATTAGATGCAACCAACCCAGTGGCTTCTCCAATTCTTCCAGTTGCTGTGTTAAAATAAAGTGAATTATTGCTGTGGGCTGCTGGTGGGACACGGTGAGCCCCTTATCACCACCGCAGCTTTGTGTGCTCCTAAATATCCGTGTGTGTGAACGCTATGAAAAATATTTCCACTTCCACAAGAAGCAGTAGATTTTCCCTTTTATTTGTCATCATGTCAACAAAGATCTGGGAGAGAGCCGAGTACAGGTTTTTCTTGCTCTGCAAAAAACCTAGTTACTGGGTTCTCTGATCTTTTGGTAGTGTGCAGAGAGGAGATTTTCATTCTAGTTTGCCTTACTTAGATTTGAAGTGAGATCTGCTGCCATCCACATGCAGAAGACCTGCAGATCTGATTTGTAGGTGCCTGTACCCTGGACAGGGCTGCTATGCTGGGGAGCAGGTGCTGCCTTCACTCAGACTGGAGTGTGTGGATGTGTCTGTGGGCTGCAGGCAGCGATCCACATGCTGGTGGTGCCCCCACGTCTCTTCACTGCTCTCCATAGAGGACAAGCAGGTTCTTCTCCAGCTGCATTTGCTGACTGGGAAAGAGCCCTAGACTGTCTCAATAGATACGTCACTTCCAGATGCAAGTGAGGACAAAAAGATTTGGCTTCCTTATGGGAGTATCCATGCTAACCTTTGTGCCTGTTGGCCTGAGTCTCACCCGTGGAACACCACTGTACCCCTCAGCTCAGATCTTCCGGCTGGCTTGGAGCTGCAGCGTACAAGTTGAGGGTAATTTCATTCAAGTAGGAAAACTGTAATACCAAGAGTAAGAACATTGGAAGGTGTCATGGCAGTGTGAATGCTTGTAACCCAGCTATTGTACCCCAAACCAGCATGCAGGTAACTTGGACAGCAAGGAGACCAAAGGGAGGTGGATGGCAGAATTTGTTTTGCTGACACCTCTCCTGTTGCCAACATCAATTTCAGCTGAGAGTTAGAAGAAGGTCCAGCTAGCGGTAGTGAGGTGCTTCATCAGCAAACACCTTTATAACAGTTTGCCTTTTATAATGGAGATAGTTAAAATTTGCTCTCATACGGGTATTCAGGCAGTGAAGAAAAAACTTCTTTAAAGATCTTCTAGTAGTGATAGCAGTAAGAAGATTGGAGGTACCCGTGCAGAGTGAATACCTGTTGATTGTGTTGAAGCGGAGATGTGTTCAGACCTGCAGGAGTTAGCCCAGGTCAGCAGCTAAACTTGTGTCATTGCCCTGTTGCTCTTTCAGTCTCCTGTCCTCATTCTATTTTTATTGAGTCTAAAAACATCTTATTCTGTTAACTGGGATAATTTTAGATGACATAGGAGTTGGGATGACAATCAAAAATCAGTCCAAAAGCTGCAGTAATTTTTAAATAAAATGGATGAAAGCTTAAAGAAATTTTGGAGTTCACTTGTTCAGGAGTTTGGTGTTTCTGCGGTCGTCTGACGGTTGGTTGTGTTTAATGGCAAAGCCCAGGGAAGTTAAATGCCACATACATTAGCCAGTATATTTACAGCTGTAATCAGCAGTAGTTCCTACAGTCATCGCAGGGAAGGTTTGAAGAGAGGGGTATGATATTGCTTGTTTACTTGTCGATATTTTCTTTAGTATAGGGGATTGGCTGTTTAAAGTACTTGTTTGCACAGGCAATAAAAGCTATTCAAAGATTGCAATGGTCTAGGAGCGATTAAGGTTTTAAATTATATCAACATGCATTGTAAGCAGCAAAGTTGTAATCATGGTAAAGATCATTCTGGATTTTTGTTCCAAAACAGTAGTAGACCAGAAGTCTGTGGGTACATTGAAGCTTTGGCCGGTGTCGTGAGATCCTAATAGTCCGTATTTCCTTTCTGGCTCTAAATATGGAACTGTTTTGACAGTTTAAGTATACTTTAAAACGATTAATCTTGACAGGGTTGATAGTAACCTAAGAAAAAAATTTGTAAACCCCCAAACTGCAGTTTATCTTAATGAGTAGCTCACACTGTCAACAACAAAGCCCTGTTACTGTGTGTAATAGGGTTTAGAGACTATCACAGTGAGAAAGGACACATCTTGTAATTTTAAAGTACATGACTAGAAGTACATATAGCCCCTGCTCTGCAGCCATCCATAGTCTTCAGCATGCCTCCAGCCCAGGGTGCTTCACCTGTGTCCCTCTCACCTTGCTTGTAAAACAATGTTAAGAACAAGTTTATTTTTGAGATCCTTGAACTGAAATGGTCTTCTTTTAGGAAAGGTGTGCAAAGATACCAGCTGCTTAAGCTAAAATAGATACGAGAGTTTGAGTAATGTTAAAAACAAGAACCTACATGAGAATAAACTTGGAGTGTTTCCAAATACAAGTAAGTCCTGTGTCACAAAAAGTCAGAAGTCTCCCTTGAATGAAGATCATTACCCTCAGGGTGCATGTTGGTCACTCTTTAAAATTCTTATAAAAACAAAGAAATTAATTATCCAGTATAAAAATGGGGCATACATCTCCTGGCAAACATTCAATTAACTTTTTAGTGCTTGCTACTTAATGTTGTGTTTGACCATTCGAGCATTGAGAACGACTTTCCTTTGAAAGGGAGCTGGGGTGGAACGTGGCACCGGTGGCCAGTTGTGGCTGGTCATCAACATTTTTCCCATGATCGTTGAGTGTGGAGCTGGTTATATTTTACTTATGCATGTGAGATGTAATTTGCTTTGGGACAGGTTTTTTGTAGGCTGGATGATGTTTTATTGAGAATATAATTTGGCTAGTTTTGCAATCATAGACTGGATTGCAGTGGTTGAGCATGAACTACCAATTAAAAGCAACTGCATAATACTTCTAATTCCCATGACTAATGGGCTGAAAATATGGAGCTCTTTGACCTGGATCCAATCCAAGCTAAAGATGAATTATGCCACATAGATCACATTTTCTACTGTTAAAATGGCAAACGGTGCAAGTGTAGACCCCAAACTTTAAGAAATACTGACTTCTGAATGATGAGCTGACATGTTGACAGATATATTTTGAGAATAATGCATGAGAAGATCTTGAATAACTATTTTGGTAAAACTTTCACCTATTTCTATATACATCGATGTAATTTATAATCTCCTTCCACTGTTAATCTCCTGCTGCTTTGCCAACAAGTGATTACATACTGAAACAATTGGAAGGGGAAGATTCTCTGGGGTTTTTTTATTGAGTGTCTGATGTCCTTTAGATTGGCAGTAAAGATCTCACAGCTAAAAGATACTACTTTTTTTTTTTTTTAAGTGCATTCTGTATATGGAGATTCTCAAATCGATCTTGGATTGTCCTATATGAATTAGATATTTTTATTTTTCCCCTCAAAAGGATCACTAAAATCATGAAATTTGGGGTTAAATCTGGTAATTTAATAGCTGAGTTTTGTTGTTCTTGTAGCAGAACAAAATTAAATATCCATGGGTTAAACTTAAGGCTGGATGGACTACTAAAAGCTGTATAAATATGCAAGGCACCGGAGCTTATGTGAAGGAAAGTGCTCTGCTCGTCAAACGAGGGAGTGATTACGTGGCAGGGCAGTAGGAGTTCTCTTGGAAACAGGGGAAATTATCAGCGTACCAGGACAGAATGCAAAGGTCGATCTGCTGAATACAAATAAAGTATTGAGCGCCAGGTTCTGCCTCATGGAGCTGGCGCTTTTGGAACTGCTGTGATAAATGCAATGATAAATTCGAGGGAATGAGTGCTATTGCAGAAGTCTGATGAAGGCTAGAAAGTGTCCAGCTAGTAGGAATTGCATTGCTTGGTCAGGCACAATGAAATTAAATAGAATTTGCTTTAGTGAAATTGCATCAAGGATGATTAAAGGTGCTGCTGGGAGAAGTAGGTGATCACCTTTCACTGAAGCCACTTCAGTGACTCTGTCACTTACTCCGTACGTCTGTTTTGTTTTTTTCTCCTTTGCTCATTTCCTCTGACTTCAAGGCTCCTCTC